>NC_139606.1:2420024-2949344 GCF_964270895.1 Podarcis filfolensis
CCCAGCTCCTGTCTCCTAAAATGCGCCACAACGCATGACAGAGGGACCAGCGTCCAAAGTGGTGGGGTTTTTCCTTCTCAGGGACTGTCTTCACTGTCACTGTCTGCCCAGCAGCCAAGCTAAGGAGTTGCCTCTCCTCCCCACCGCCCTGCATTCCTTGGCTTCAGAACTTTCTCCATCTCCACAACGGGACATGGAAGAGCACTATATCTCCAAACTGCACCCCACAGGGGATTATGGAGCAGGGGTGTTTCTTTTGGTTATAGGTAAGTCCTGCCTTTCTGCTCATTCAGGACTGCGTATTTAGAGGACTTATAGTGCAAGCAGCACTGAGGTCTCCATGTTTGACTGTTTATTGCTATAAAGTAAAGTTGCTTCTCTCTTGTTTTGGTTCTATGGTGTAATGTTATTTTGTCTTCAGACGGGTTGGAGGATGTGTGGTTTGAGTGTGGATATAGGGTTTTTTTAAATTTTTTATTATTAAGGGTTTTTCTGGAAACTGAATAATTTCTGAGTTGTATATTTGACTGTTTCATGCATTACAGAAAGACACATACAGTACATGATTTAGCAGCTCATTCAAAATTTAGTTTAAATCAGCCTTCATCAGTCACATGCCCTCAAAAATGTTTTTCTTTCCCTGCTTGGTTTTAATGTATCTATGTGGGCATTTTTTGTTAGTTAGCTAGTTAGTTAGTTAGTTAGTAGCTTGCTTTGGGCAAGAAAAAGCAACTAGCAAATTTAATAAATAATAATAATAATTTTGGACTATAACTCCCACGAGTTGCAGCCAGCACTGCTACTGCATTCCAAAATATCTGGAGGTTGGTCCATGGTGGCAAAGGCTCCTATAGATGGATGGAGTTTTGCAGAATATGCTGTTGGGAAGGAGGTCGCAGATTGAAGTCGGCTGAAGCTCATAAGCATTTTGAGATAAACACATGTATTATTTTTGATGGTGACAGCTAGTGGGTGAAGGATTTCTATGTGCAGCAGAGTTTGTGGACAGGGGCATGAGCATGAGGCATGCTGAGGTGCAAGTATCCTACATGGATCCCCTCACACATTTTCCTAATGGTGTCTGAATCTCTGTTGGATGAGTTGGCACAGACTTGTGAAATGAGTGCAGAGACTGAAAAGGTCATATGAAAGCTTTTATCTGCGGTGGCTGCAGTGGTCCCCTCCACTATCGAAGCCATCACTAGACACTGCAGTCATAAGCTAGTTTTTGAAAGGTATAATGGGAAGACTTTGCCCTGAAAGGTTGGCAAAATTACATTCACCCTCTGCACTTCCTCCATCAAGGTTAAGGTGTATATATGTGTAAGTAAAACCATATTATCTAAAAGACTCCGCTGTGCCTCATTTTTCCAATGGAAACATGAACCCTGGATAAGGGCAAAGACTCCTGGAACCTCACACCACTTGGCAGAGATTGGGGTGGCCCTTAACAAGATGTTCTCTTCACATCATGTAAATGGTAGAGAAAGGGTTCCATCTTTTTTTCTGTTGTTCACCCTCCGGAGCAGATCTGTGGAGCAGGCACAAGGAAAGAAGCAGCAAGGGTTGTTCTGTACACAAACAGAAGTTCTAGTGCTAGTGGAACTACTTCTCTGGACACCACCCTTTCTTTTAATCCTTCTTTCAAGGTGCTCAGGACAACTTTGTGTCCAGAGCTGACAACAAACTGGCAGTGCAATCCTATAGACGTCTACTGAAATGTAAGGCTAGATGACTTCATTGTGACTTACTTTCAGGTAATTGTGTGTAGGAATACAGCCTAGATCAATAATTTGACCAAGTGAGTGCAGATGCTACTTAATAGTTTTCACTGAGGCCATGAAACCTTGAGCGCATGGCTATCAAGGTTTGGGGGTGGAGGAGGGAGAGAGTTTGAACGTTGAGACCCACGGAATCATAAGCTTGGGAGTGTCCAGAACCATATTCCCGATCACTTCCACCCATTTTGTCTTGTCTGAAAATCTGCTATTGAGCACAGAGTTTGCACCAACAAGGGTGTCAGGACTGGACAGCCTTCTCGCCCTCCCCACGTCTTACTACTCTAGGGATTGCTATGCTGTGGAATGGCAGGCGACCCCACCAACATTTTCTTTTGGATGCACATTTCAATTCACCTTTTACAATGTCAAGATAATAACTCTACAGTGTTGAAGAGAGCATACCACAAGTATCAAGACTAGATGCTAGAAAGTGACTGATTTGTGGCTGAAACAGAATCCACTTTTGCTCTGACCCTTACCTGTCCTTCAGTCACAAATCCACTGATATAAATTCACAAGCTGTTTCATGTTACTTTGGGTAACACATTACCTATTGTGGAGAAAGGCCTGTGAATAAAATACCTACTTCTTGTTAAAAAAGAAGACTGCTATGGCTTCTAAACCTTGACTTATATAGTATTCACTGGCTGTGGGTCATGATGTTTGCATCTTGCACCGGTTTGTTGACTGATTGTGAATGCCTGTAAATCACACTGCTTTCCTCCTCCTCCTTTCAGGCATTCTGACAGTTCTGGGGAATTCAGCTGTCCTGGCAGTAGCTGTGAAGCGCTCCTCCCATCTCAGGTCACCTGAGCTCCTGACGGTTAATTTGGCCGTAACCGATCTTGGAATGGCCATCAGCATGTATCCCCTGGCTATTGCTTCTGCTTGGAACCATGCCTGGCTGGGGGGCGATGCAACTTGCATTTATTATGCCCTGATGGGTTTCCTGTTTGGTGTCGCCAGCATGATGACCTTGTCTGTGATGGCTGTAATCCGCTTTCTTGTAACCCACTCTTCAAAGTCCAATAGTGAGTAACGAAGCACAGAAGGGTGGCAAAGGTGAAACAATTTCAAAGCTTTAGACTTCATGTCAAGGCCAAGGGAATAATATTTTAAAGAGCCTATCAGACCTTTTCTGTGTGTTTATAGATTAGATATATTCAGCATTACTGCAGTAAACAATGGGGGCGGATATACAGTCTGGCCGTAAACATGTTTTGAGCTGTAAATTGAAATGCATAATACCATGTAGGAGTTGGCACTGTGGTGCTGGTGTGAAAAACACTGTTCTTCTTTACATTGGCTGTGTACCTCTGCTACTAGCCAAAGATAGTTAACCACATCTGGTGACCAATGGAAATGTCCTAAGCTTCCCTGAGAATGCTTTGAGGAGGCCTGTAAATGTTGTCAGGCAATATACACAAAAGTATCACACTAGACGAGTGTGTTCTAAAGTATGTCTATATAGCCATAACTCAAACAGTTATTTTTGACGGAGATCATGTACATAATGTCTCCACAGCCCGAGCGAAGGGTCATGGCTTACAGGGCATGCAGAAGATCCCATGCTCAGTCCTTGCCATTTCCAAATAGAACCTGGGGAGTCTGAAACCCAGGAAAGCTGGACAACAGAGCGACAGGGATAATTGCCTGGCAGATTTCTATGCTATTCAAATAGTGTTGGTGTCTATAGTCTACTTTCTTTTCTTTTCCTAGGTAATACAATCAACAGAAAAGTCATCCATGTTTCTATTGCCTTGATCTGGCTGTATGCAGCCCTCTGGGCCATGTTGCCTCTGCTAGGCTGGGGGCATTACGGGCCAGAACCATTTGGCACTTCCTGCACCATAGCCTGGAGCCAGTTCCACAACTCGGCTAATGGGCTTTCCTTTATTCTGAGCATGTTCATTCTGTGTACAATTCTGCCAGCAATTACCATCACCATCTGTTACTTGGGTATAGCCTGGAAGGTTCATAAAACCTATCAAAAGATGCAGAACTTCAACAGGACTTCAAATGCAGCAAAGCTGGAGAAGAAATTGACATTGGTGGGTATGTCTTGTTGTGAGCAGAGTATTTTTGTATTTTAAAGAGCAATAGGAACACAGTGTTCCTTTGACTCAGACATTGATTCTGTCCCTACAGATTTAAAATTATTGTCAAAATATTGGGGAAATGCCAAAGCACTTATGGATGCTATGGACTGGGCTGTTTGTGTGTGTTTGCCTTCATGTAGGGTTTGTGTTCCATTTGAGTTGCAGACATTGAGCAACTCCTCTGTTTATCTGTTTTTCAGTTGTTAGATTCATTGGTATGAAAGCTTATTGTATTAATGAGAAATAATATTATAAATAAATAAATATTTATACCCCACCCATCTGGTTGGGTTTTCCCAGCCACATACATACTGGGGACTAACTTAATGATGAACCTGTATACTGTAAGACTCTCAGATCTTGCAATACATGGGCTCATAGAGGAAGCACGTGGTATATATATTGCTATTGTATGAGATGCTGAGGTTCTGGCATATTTTCTTCTATAGGACTATAATTTGAAACAGGTGACATTCCATTATGATGTAAAGCATCTGATAAACACAAAGGATGCTGTTCTTAATTTCTTATCCTGATCTTTATTTTATTCTGCTGGAGGGCTGCTGTAGTGCAGAGGATACTGCTTTTGGGTCTTAGGATAAAATGGACAGCCTAAAATGAATGCAAGAGCCAATTGTTTAAATATCTCTTAAATGTTAAAGCACTAATCCTTCATTTCTCTCACTGATTCGAAATAACAGATAGAGAAGGAGAAAATATAAAAAGCCAGCCAGTAACTAACTAACTATAAGTGGTTGTTTTTACAGATGGCTGTACTGATCAGTGTGGGATTCCTCAGCGCATGGACACCATATGCCGCAGTCAGCTTCTGGTCAATATTTCACTCCAGTGAATCAATACCACCCATCGTTACCTTGTTGCCATGTCTTTTTGCTAAATCCTCAACAGCCTACAACCCTTTCATTTACTATGCTTTCAGCAAAACTTTCCGGCGTGAAATTAAGCGCCTCCAGTGCTGCTGTAGTCAGAAAGTTTACTTTAGCACCAAGCATACCACCAATAGCCATGTGTCAGTGATTTGGTCAGGAAGGGATAACGCGCACATTTCTTCATTCAGAAAGACAGACAGTGGAGAAGTTCCAAATCCATCAGCTGCAGCTGCAGAAGTCTTATTTGAAAACGTTGCTCTAAAGTCCAGATCATGAAATCTCCCAGGGAAACACTGCAAGGGCAGTAATTCCTAGGAAGTTTATAATAAACTGCTTGCAGGATAATTCCAAGGTCTTTTTTCTTTAAAAAAAAGACCTGCCAGCAAGAAATGAGGAATCTCAAGGAATTTTGAGCACATGGACTAAATTAGAGTTTGCTATATTAATAGCTGGCAGAGGAGGTATTTAGGCAGTTAAAAGAGATTGTAATGTTAGTGAACTTGGCATTTGTTTTTGTGCTTTTGTTGGACTGTATGGGATGCTGAGCTCAGGTGTCAATGATGGAGTCTCAAGAGGCACAGGCGTCTTGAAGAATAAGAAAAGACCTTTGCTTAACGGGCTGTTAACACCTCTCCCTTTGATACTTCTATTAAGGCTGTTGAGCAAGAACCTTACAAAAAATGGACTTTTCATAAAAGGGCCGCTCTATCCGTCTTGTGCATGTCATCTCAGTAATGGATTTGTGAGGTCACAGAACTGGAAACCGCCCATATCTCCCGTAAGGCCACCAACTTCAGACTCTACAGAGGCTATTGAGAAGGAAAAGAAAAAGGTAGACCAGGCATAGGCAACCTTCGGCCCTCCAGATGTTTTGGACTACAATTCCCATCATCCTTGACCACTGGTCCTGTTAGCTAGGGATCATGGGAGTTGTAGGCCAAAACATCTGGAGGGCCAAAGGTTGCCCGTGCCTGAGGCAGACTACCAGGGGTAGGAAATGGATATTTGTCAATCTGACAAGCAAACAAAGCTAGGGCAACGAGACTGAACCGAAAGGGCAAGAGGCATGTGAACAAACAGTATGAAACAGCAGGACATAATTTTACCCCCTTTCTGTATCAGTAACATTTATTTTAAATTGTAATTTGCATTTCCAAAGATCTGAAATGTATTTCAGATATAATGCCGTCTTATATGCAAAAATTTTAAATTTACTCATTTCATTTAGATTCTTTGATAGATCTTACATACATATGTAATAATATTGCAGATGATTTCCCACTTTCTTAGAAAGCATAAGGCAACACCAGACATTGTAGATGATTTAACAATTTTATCAGCAAATCACAATGCATCAACACAAACTATAAGATATAAAGTTTGTTATGAGACAGAGGTTTACAGAGATTGCTGCCTCATTTCCAAGCATTTCTCGATATCAAGAACTTGGACAGCTGCTTTTGGGATTCAGGTTCCAGGGCCAAATATATTGGAAACACCAGAGGCATACAAGAAGTCATAATCCTGTGCAGGAGAAAAACAGACATAAAACATGCATGCAAACTTTGTAAAGTAAAATTCTGCAGAACATATGCTAAAAGAGCAGAGTTTAGCGATGGCAGGTCAGGAGGTAGCACACATGGAGAAGGGAAAATAACTTGGTATGCTAGCTATGGGGGGAAACAGTGATGCTCTCACCTACGCAAACCCCGCCATGTGTGCAAAGTCCTAGTGACTACAGGTTCAAGCAATCTCTGCTCTAGGTGTTATCCTATCTAACATAAAGAATGAAATCATCAAAAGTGGTGAACATTTTCACCTCTGCTCCAAGACAACCAGAGACTTGTGGCTCTATACGAATCTTTTGCCAGGTGCAACAATTATACCAAGGTCAAGAGATTCAAAGCAGAAAAGCAAATTCTACCCCACTCCAATCACCATTCCCCCCTCCAGCCCTTTCTTCCCTTCTTCTTCCTAACTGTTCAAACCAATTCATAAACCAAGAACTTCTACATTGACCACTAATAATGAAAAATATGTTGTAGACATATTTCCACATTTATTATGCTATTTTTGTGATATACAAATGACATAAGAATACTTGGTACAGTGTACTCATTTGTATAACATTATTCTTGTTTATAACCCCACCCCACCCCCACCCCCCGGAAAAAAAGCAAATTCTGGAAGAAAAAAAAATTATATATTTTCTATTTCAGTAAAGGAAACTGGTCCCTTTTTTCTTCATTTCTTAAAATGTTTACGAATATTTTTAAATTTAAAAATGATTTTTAAATTATTTGATTATATTAACAGTTTTCGAAAGCTTTTGGGAGGCTGCTTCTCAACTGCGTTGTTCTCTGAACCCTAAACCAAGAAACTACAATGCTTTCCAAAATTTGCTGAAGGATTTCCACATTTCAAAAGCTAGATGCTATTTCAAAAGCCTTTCAGTGGTGTTCATTTGCCTGGAGGAGGAGGAGGAAAAAGTAGATGGAGACCCCACCTCACCGGGAACAATTTAATCTTCTCACAACAAGCCATCTTTGGATTAGCACTAGGTGGTGCACAGTACCTGGGGAGGGATGACGCCTCCACACATGAGGAGAATGTCTGGGCGGCCAAGGGACAAGCCGTTTTGTGGCCAGCAGCCAAGGTGCTCACCCCCACGCAATGCACATCCGCATCTACCGCCTGCTGGGCCACTTCATGGGGTGCCTAGGAAGAGAAAGCAAAGGAAGTGTCAAACAATATGGGAAAGAAGAATGCACAAAACCTAACACTGCATGCAGACCCACACTTCTGTTTTCACAGAGAAGAGCGACAACAAAACACTAGGCACCAGCATGCACCGCTGAAGGCTGCTGCTGGCATTTAGGTTAGACAATGTGGGTGCCCAGAAAGTAGAGTACAGAGAGGAACATTGCCTCCTACCGATGACATCTTCCAACTCGGGAATCTGTAAAATCATCCTAGTACAATATATTCTGATAGTTACCTTTGGTGCGAGCAGGAAATTGAAACAATAGGTGCAAATAATTTTATAAAAATTTATTTTACAAATTTATAAATTGCTTAAAAGCCCGAGGCCCACAAAACTGTGTACAAAAATCTAAAATACAAAAAAAATGTTGTGGCTGCTTCTGGCTTCCCTCCTGCCTTAGATATATATTCAGGTTTTATTTAAAAAATGGTTGTTTTTTTCTTCTGGTTTTCCTTAGCTTCCTAATCCCCACCCCTTTGCCCCTCAGGCTGAGAGCCTGACTTCCCATAGTGAGGTTCACAGCTGAATGCCTTTCCCCCATCCCAAACCTCTCTCTAGTCCCACCCCTGGACCCCCCTGAGCCTGGGAGAGATGCTCTGGACCACAGCCTTCCCCCCAGTACCTGGCAGGGGCTGCTTCCACGGCTGGGCCCAGCAAACGGCCTTGGCCTGGAGCGGCGCCTGCTGAGAGGCAGCGGGACAAGGCTGCGCTACCACCTCATCTCCGCAACCTTCAAGGAAAGACGCAGAAGCACAACTTGACAACAGCCAAGAACCGTTAACGATTGATTAAGGTGCCCCAGTGCCGCCCCGTCTCTTCCTCCTCTTCCTCCACGTCTTCCAGGATGAGCTCTTCTGAAAGGGAAAGAAGAGAAGGCTGCCGGTTAGAGAGGCTTCTTACACACACACACAGAGAGGGACTTTCTGAAGACATCCCTAGAAATAGACATTACCTTCAGGGGGACTTTGCTTCGTTTTTGCCTGAGCCTACAGGGAAACAAAGAGCCACATGGGATATGATGATCTACAGATCAAAAGAGGCCTCAGACAGAGACCTTTCCTGAGAAATCTCAGGGACTGGAATCTGCTTCTATAGGCTGAAAGGTTTTACCTTGGAAGTCCTTTCGAAGAGGGGCCTGCCGGGGGGGCGGGCAGGGGGCGGGGGGGCAGACTCGGGAACAGGGCAAACTTTATTTTTCCTTGCCATCCGCAAAATGGCTTTTCGCAATCTGGTAAGCCTAGAAAAGAAAGAGAAAAATGTGAGAAATGGGGCTCACAGTTCGTCCTCTCCTGATCTACGTCCCAAAACTGCTTTTTGCATTCACGCCTCTAAGCTCCCTATCACCACAGAGTTCAGTTGCGCATCAAGGCCCCGGCGCACCCCCAAGAAGAAGGAGAACACACTCAGACAGAATTTGACTCTGAAGGTGAATGGGCAAAATTTAGGCCACAACTTTATTGCGTACAGCAATGAGTGGTATTGGGTTTAATTGTTGAGGGTTTTTTCAGTGATTTTACCCCAGGAAATAGGCCCCCGAAACGGACAACAAAAACCACAATAACACTAATAACACAGTTTGACAGTTCAGATTTGGATACACTGATATACCTATGACTACACCTTTTTAACAATATTTTCCTGCCTCTCTCTCCTCCCCCTACTTCCCACCATTATCCGCCTTATCGCTTAAATATTCCTTCCAGATTTCTTCATATTTATCCATTCTTAATTTGCGTCCACATGCAATTTGTTTGTATGTAGCTAGTCTGTCCATATTATCAATTCATGTGCTCAATGGAATCTTTTTGCGGCTCTTCCAAATCATCAAAACAAGTTTTTTTGCTTCTAATATGGCACGGTACATCCATTTGTTTTGACCCCTTGTAATCTCCCATGTTTCCAGAATATAATTTAGAATTAAATTTAATTCCGCTAAATCACAATTTCTTTTTATTACTCTTGCTATAAATATCCTCACCTCACACCAAAATGATCTTATTATCGGGCATTTAATCATCATATGTACTAAGTTCGCATTTTTGCTCCCACATCTCCAGCAGTTGTCTGTACTTGTTATTTTCTTCTGGTATAGTTTTGCTGGAGTCCAGTGGACTCTGAATATTATTTTCTGTTGAAGAAGTCTTAGTCTTAGATCCACAGAGGCTATTTCTGTTGATTTTATACTTGACTCCCATATATTATTTGTTATCTGGACCCCTAACTCTTCACTCCATTTTTGTCCATCATATTCTAAATCATATTTCTTCCTGTTGAGTAGAGTTTTATATAGTGCAAGTGTAGAGTTCTTTGTTTTTGCTGCAGAGATTAAATCTTGTAGCAGCATGGGTGTTTCCAATGCTGCTATAGCATCAGGGCCAAACTGCCTTTCCAACATATGTTTCAATTGGATGTCTTGCCATTGTGTTTCACTGGTTAATCCATACTTTACTTGCAAATTAGGCCCCCGAAACGGACTTTGGGCATGCCTGGCTTAGGCATTGACTCCTGCCCACCTTGCAGGAAGTCTGGAAGAGTAAACCACCAACAGAGGGAGCTCCATCAATGGCGACCAACTGAAACTCACCCCGGGGTTCCCGCTGGGTCCTGGCATGGCCCTAGCCTCCCAAGCAGACTTTGGACGAGATCCGGACCTGCGGATTCCTTTAGCGGAATACCCTTGTACCTGGAGGGGCAGGTGATGGCCGCTCCTCCCCCCCCCCCCCCACATTTCACTAAGCCAATGCCTTACCGCCAAACCTTACAAAGTTGTGACAATTGCTAAGAGGTAGGCGAAAACCAAGAGGCCAGTACAAATTTGCCAAATAGAAAAAATTCCTACCCGGCCCCTGTTCCAAAACAGGCGACCAACCGAAGTCCAGAGCAAGGCCAAAGCACAAACCTAAATCGAGGGTGGGTGGGCAGGTGTTTGGCAGTGCAAACCCAGGTAAACCCCCCCAACGCCGCACCGCTGCCTTTTAAAGGCCCCCCTCGATCACACCACCACTCCCAAGGAAGGGGGGCTGCACCTATGGCCTGTGCGCAACGCGGACCCTCAATTAAGAGGGTCCGGTATGCTGAAAGAAATCCTACTTACATGCTCTCTCTACTCTCACAAGCACAGAATGATCAAGCATAGGAGATCCCAGGCCTTCTAGAGCTCTGGCAACCAATGAGCCAGCAGAGGGAGATGTCACAATGAACCTTGCGATGCAGCACCCCTGGGCCCTGAGAAAACCAGCAGCCACAAGCCCTGCTCCTCTTAAGGGACGCGACTAAGTTTTCTTAGTCAAATTTATCCGTAGAAGCTATTATGATGATAGCAAAATATTATTGCTTTCTTTAACACATTATAAAACCAAACCACATTATAAAACCAGTTCATAAAACGAAAGAAAATGAATATTGGGGATTGCTTTTTTGAAAGCATCACCACACCCAAGACGATGTGTCAGGCTCCTGGCATGGGCATAGCCAGGGAGGCGAGGGGAGGGAGCTGCCCCCTCTAAATCAAGTAAATCAATAAAAATACTGAACTAACTGACCAATTGTGTCACAGATAACTCAGCTCTGCCCTTAGCCTCCAAAATAAAGCCTGCCCCACAATAAATGCTGTTTGCACCCATGGCTCCTGGGTGCAAATCAGTTTTCCAAATCCAGGATGGTGCTTTCAAGGGCGCAATTTCAGCCCCATTTATTCTGATCCTTATGAAGAACTGTTCCCTTTCCCCCATCCTCTTAACAAATAAATTGCCACGGTGGCAGGTTTGATCCCCAGATGGGCCAGCCATATATTCCTGCATTGCAGGGGTTGGACTAGATGATCGGCTGGGTCCCTTCCAGCTCTACAGTTCTATGCTTCTTATGTTCTCAAGCTCCCCTGGTGCCAGCCAGGTGTGGCCAACTCAGTTTCCTCAAGTACTTGAGGAATGGCAGCCTGTCATAAGAGGATGACAGCTGATGGGCAGCAACAAGCCTCTCCTATCTGCTGGGATTGCCAGGCGGCATATGCTGTGCCTGCTCCAAGATGCCTGTTGCTTACAGCTACAGCCATCTCATTCTACTTGGCGTAAGGGAGTTTCTAGCCCAAGTATCTGCCAGGGAAATAAAGGGTCTGGAAAGGTTGCCCTCGCTCAGAGCGGCCAAGGCGGCATCACTTGGGAAGATAATACTCTTTTGTATTTCGTATCCATCTCTGACTAAACAACACAACAGGGTGTCCTTTCAACCAACTTTAGATGATAGAAGCCAAGTTTTCACCATTTATTTAGCCACTTTTGACTTTCACAAATTTAAGCAGGTGTGTTAAGCCTAAGGCCTCAGTTCTGTGTTCATTTGTTTGCAAGTGGGTTCCACACTGAATTCAGCAGAATTTACTTTACAGTAAAAGCTTGTGTCGTATGGGGCTGCCCAGGATCCTTCTAACTTTTCATAACTCAAAAAGCTGACTGCTTTTTCAACAGCAGAAGTTTGGTGGGTCAAAAGTGTCAGAGCCTCCCTTACTCCGAGTCTGCATCTTATTACAGGAGTCCAGAAAATCAATAGTGCCTCTGAGGGCGCCACACATTCAGCAGCGCTTGGGAGAGCAAACAGAAAGACAGAACTCCTCCTTCCACCATAGAGAAGACAGACAGAGAGCTCTAGACAACTGCACACTTCCGGTTCTGATCAGAAATTTCCACATGCAGGTTAAGAATGGTGGGGAAACATGGGGGAACTGTCAATAAATCAGGGCAGGTTTGCAGATGCTTCTGCATTGCTCTACATTGCGCTTTTGACTATGATGATATACCGAGGGACGTTCAGTGCAAGATCCTGTTTCCGCTCTGGTTGCTTGAATAGAAATGGGCGATTTTTGTTTTTTTTAATGATTTTCTATGTTTCCCTCCCTGCCGCCCAAGGGTTTTAATATGATTTTTCAGGATAGAAGGAGAAAAGAGAGAATATGATTACAGATAAATCTTTTTAAAAGATAGTAAGGGAGGTATGTTAAAAGGGAACTGTGTGAATAGCTTTGTTAAAAGGCATTTAAAACAGGCAGAAATTCAAGCCAATTATGTATAAACACTGTATTTTAAAGCACATTGGAAGCACATTCTTTGCCTCAAAGAGTTCTGGGCATTGTAGTTTTCCCCTCGCAGAACTACAATTCCCAGCAGCAGTGCCCGGAATTCTTTAAGCGGGAGAAATGGACTGGAAATGTGGTTCAAAGATATTGTTTGTACGTAGCCTGAGTCTCCTCCATGGAGGGTTGAAGCTGTTCATTTTCTGTTTAAACAGCCTTTAAAGGCACAAAACCTTTTCCACCAACAAAATACTAATGGAGTTTTTGCTTTCACCATTTTGGGGCTCCCAAAGTGGGGCTTGTCACTCACCCCGCACCCCAACGCTCTTAAAACCAGATGAAAATTGGAATGGGTCCCCAGCTCAGTCAGTAGAGCCTGAGACTCTTAATCTGAGGGTCATGCTGATGGCCATTCCAAGGTCGGTTACGGCCAAATTAACCGTCAGGAGCTCAGGTGACCTGAGATGGGAGGAGCGCTTCACAGCTGCTGCCAGGACAGCTGAATTCCCCAGAACTGTCAGAATGCCTGAAAGGAGGAGGAGGAAAGCAGTGCAGTTTTCAGGCATTCATAATCAGTCAACAAACCGGTGCAAGATGCAAACATCATGACCCACAGCCAGTGAATACTCTATAAGTCAAGGTTTAGAAGCCATAACAGTCTTCTTTTTTAATGAGAAGTAGGTATTTTATTCACAGGCCTTTCTCCACAATAGGTAATGTTGTGTACTGAAGTTCTCACCCTGGGCCAGCAAAGGGATACTGTAGATAGTTTTCACGCAGGTCCACATATGCAAATAAGGGATTGAAAGTGGCGTTCAGTGATTGGATAGTTACAGAAAGTTGTTACTGTTGCGTTCTAGTGGAGCTCTATATAAGCAGGCTGGCTGAACCCTTCAGTTCAGTTCTCTTCTTGCCTGTGAATAAACAAGAGCTGTTTGAAGAATCGCTGTGTCGTCTGATATGTTCACCCACAGCTTAACAGTTCCTGCCTTCCAACTCTACAGTTCTGTGATCCATTGCTGCATCTTCACTTATTGCGAGGTATTTCAAGGGAAAGAGTTCTACAGGCACGCTTTCCCCCGAGAGGCTCACCTGGTACCTCCATGAGGCACCTTCAGACACCAGGTGAAAACCTTTCTCTTCAGTTCTGCCTTCGGCTGACCAACGTCCTATATCCTTGGGAACGCGGGGTGGGAGGGAGGCGGTTCTTGTTTTGTTCCGCTTTTGTGTTCCTTATGCATTTTGTGTTTTGACGCGGTTCCCTCCAAGCCTTTAGAACAAAGCGGCGCCCGACGCGGGCTCCTTCGGCTCCTCCTCCACGCCTGTCGGAAACTGCGCAGGGGAGCCGCTGGTGTCGTTGGAAACCCCTTCGCCCCGCCCCCTTTGGCTCCGCCCCGCCCCCTTTGGCTCCGCCCCTCCCCGCTGCGGCCCCCTCCGCCGTTGCAAGGCGCATGCGTGGTCGGGGTAGGGCCGGCGGAAGAGTCCGGCTGGGCTGGAGGCGGCGGGGGGGGGGCCAGGCTCCGTGCGGGGGGGGGCTCCCTTGGCGAGGAGGGGGGTCAGCAGCCCCCCCGAGACCGCGGACGAGAAACTCCAGAAGTTTCCTTGGGTCCTTTGGCCAGGGCCCCCCCGGGGCCAGAGGGGTCTGTTCTGCTGCCCCCCCCCCCGCACCGCTGTGACGCCCGGCAGCGGCAGGATTCTTTCCCGGAGGCGCCCCGAGGAGACGCGGCCTCTCGCAGTTACCCGGGGGGGGGGCGCACCGTGGGCGGGGGTTCTGCACCCCCCTGTCCCAGTCTGGCCAACTTCTCCGCAGACCCGGCTCTGTGGCTGGAGGGGCTGCTTTCCAGGCCGAGGGCCTCCGCTCCAGCCCAAGGCCCCCGTCTCCATCCCGGGAGGGCCAGCTTCTGGGGGGAGAAGGCGGCTTGGCAGGTGGGGGGCAGCTCCGGATTTAGGATGGTTCAGGCAGTTGCCCCGCACAGAGCGCCAAGCAAAGGGGTTGCAAAATTGAGAAGATGCATTTTGGGGGCACCAAGTTTTAGCCTTGCACAGGGCACCATATTTAGGAAGTATTCTGGTCTGGACTGAGCTCTTCCTTTCTTGGGTACTTTTGATATGGACTCCAAGGAAAGTTGAAAGGCTTGCAAGTTCTCCCCAGAGGTGCAACACGGTACTGAAGAAAATGTATTGGTTTACCTGTTTTGTGTACCTTGTCTTCTAGCACAGCAAGAATACTCTCCCTGGAAGCCTGCCATTAGCTAGCTGGTCCAAAGCAGTAGGTGACGTTTCAGCTCGCCACCTTGGCCCGTTGTCTGCCGGCTGCATCGCCCCTTCTAGGGTGCCGAGTACTGCAGTTTCAGGAGAAGCCACAACAGGCAAACTTCCTTTCCTGCATTACTGTTCATTGTAGTTTTGTTAGAATTAAGTTACCATTGCATGTGGATACATTCACTGCTTCTTTAAAATGGGGGGGGGGACAGCTTGAGGGGGTCCAGTTTAGGTAAAAGCAGCAGTGTGAGGGCTGTTTTAGCCTTTCTCTGCCTGCCACTTCTCCATCCCTATCTACCCCCAACTGCTGCTCCGTCTGTGTGGTGCTGAATCCATGTTTGTGAGGGTGGAGTGTGAAAACAAACTGGAAATAGCTTGAGAGAAAGAAATCTTTCGGTGGAGAAGCAGGGTATGGAGGGGGGGGGGGCTTTCCTTGCTCATTCTCTACTTAAACCACCCTCTTCCAACAGTGTTCTTTTGAAACAAGTAGTAGATGACAGCTCTTACTTTCATACATCTGCTTGCATTGTTGATGAGACAGGCGCTTGCAAAGCCTGTTATTCTGTGAGGTTTGGTCCCATTTGCACTTTCTCCTCCAGCTCCAGCAGTCATTGTTTCTTCAGAACTCTGTTATGCATCCTAGTTTTCCCCCCATAGGATAAATGTATGTGTCAGCTAAGTGGAAACTTGGAGATTGCAACTTGAAATGTTGTCTGTGGTATGGTGGAATATTTATCCCTGGAACCTTCTTCCCGTTTCTCTGCTTTTCCTCAAGTCTCACGTCCCAGCTGCTTTCCCAGGTTCCTCTTTCTTCCTTCCATTGCCTTGCTGCATGCTTCCACCGGCCACCTTGCCCTGGTCTCCCCACCCCTTAGTTTTAACTGTCTCCTGTGATCTCTTTCTAGTCCTCAGCCTTCCCCATAAAGCTCTGCCTCTTCCTAGGGCCTGTGTGGTGTTTTAATCTTAGCCAAAATGACAACGTTCCTTTTTAACCTGCAAGTTGAACTGAAATATTCTGGCAACTGTGCTCACTCACCTCTTTGATAATAATCTGTCAGAAGTGCAATACAATATAGCGAGCACCCCCCCTTTAATTTAATAATTTAATTTAATAGGCATAGTTTCTATTTGCATTTCACTGTCTTTTTTCAGTGCAGCAATGTGCTTGAGTTGTGTTACCATTAAATACTTGGGCAGCCCAGTGACTGGTGATGTGGCAACTGCTAAACATATTATGGAGCTGTTATCATTATTGTGGTGTTAACACTGTAACATTCTCAGGTATTTAATTACTTTTTCAAAGGCATCTATAAATTATCTTTCTAAGCAGCATGCCATCTGAGACATTAAAATACAACTTTTCATTTAGAAAGGTTGCTGAAAAATAATTCATTCTTGTGGTTGGCTTTCTTATTTTAGTCTATTACCCCATCCTGTCTAAAACTAACATCCGTTTATTTTTAATCTGCATTAGCTACGGAGGTGTGTCGTGGATTTTTAAAAAACGCACCACTTACTCAGGATAATAAATATTTTGGGTTTACGAGCACAATATTTCAAAATAATGTGCTAGTTTTCTGTCATTGTACTAATGCTTCACACGGTACCTTGCTAATGCACAAAGGTTGAAAATAATCCACATTTCTCTGGCAGATCAGGGGTTAGTTTGGGTCCCATAGGCTGCCTGTTCTGTCTGAGGATACACTCACACCTTTGTAGTACAGCAGCTGTTCTGCCTTTGGTCAGTCGATTCTTGGATTTGCAGATCCAGGAAACCCCGTCCACTGAGAGCATCCTGCTCTGTTTTCATAATGTTAATTTAAAACCTTGTTCTCGGATGGTTAAATAACAAGATGCCATAGCATAATGACTACTTTTTGCACAGCTGTGCAGTCAAGTTTGGATTTGTAGCCAGGTATTTCAGTTACAGTGGTACCTCTAGTTACGAACTTAACTTGTTCCAGAGATCCGTTCTTAACCTGAAAGTGTTCTTAACTAGAGGTGTGCTTTTGCCTCTTGTTGCCGCTGCGCCGCAGGCACACGATTTACGTTCTCATCCTGGGGCAAAGTTCTCAACTTGAGGTAACTCTTCCAGGTTAGCGGAGTTTGTAACCTGAAGCATTTGTAACTTGAGGTACCACTGTACAAAGAATGTGGGCTTTAGAATCACGTGGTTCTGAAGCATCTTCCTTGGAAAAAAATTTTTGGGCTAGACTAATAAGATACCTACGGGACACGGGTGGCGCTGTGGGTTAAAGCCTCAGCGCCTAGGACTTGCCGATCGAAAGGTTGGCGGTTCGAATACCCGCGGCGGGGTGCGCTCCCGTCGCTCGCTCCCAGCGCCTGCCAACCTAGCAGTTCGAAAGCACCCCCGGGTGCAAGTAGATAAGTAGGGACCGCTTACTAGCAGGAAGGTAAACGGCGTTTCCGTCTGCTGCTCTGGTGCTGGTTCGCCAGAGCAGCTTCGTCACGCTGGCCACGTGACCCGGAAGTGTCTGCAGACAGCGCTGGCTCCTGGCCTATAGAGTGAGATGAGCGCACAACCCTAGAGTCTGGCAAGACTGGCCCTTACGGGCAGGGGTACCTTTACCTTTACCTTAATAAGATACCTAAGGACCACATTTATGTAAACTTATTACAGTGTGGGAAACAGGGACAGATGGGATGGGAAGATGGGAATCTAGTGCATGTGATGAAAAACATGGGCTACTTTCACACACATAATATCTAAGTGTGTGTTAAATAATTCTTTGCAGTGTGAACAACAAAACACAAGAAACAGTAACAACGAACTAATCTGCTGGGAAGGCCATAGATACATATTACTCCACAGTGAACAAAATGGGTGTATGTCATTTGTTTCAACCATAATGTGTACAAGTTGTCTATGTATGAAAAAACAAGATGATAATCTTGCATCTTTTCACATTTTGAATTCTTCCTTGGCAACAGCAGCACAGATACCTCCATAGAATGTTTCAGATTCCCTCCCTATAATCGCTTTTTAGTGTAAACAAGAGATGAGTAGTAACAACAGCAAGAACAACAGATGGCAGCAAAGTCATGGCCCTGAGGAAAGCAATTTGCTAGTAGTATTTACTTGGTGCTCATTTGGCTGAGAATATATTTTTTATCAAACCAAATTGACAACAGTGGCAGAATATTGAAAATCCCATATTAAGAAATATCATTGAGATATGGGCGAAATATAAAGGAAAACTGACACCAGTAAATTACCCACTAATTCTGGTGGTGATGATAGAAGACTTCCTAGTAAATTTAAATAAGGAAGTTGAAAAAGAAGCAAAAGAGAAGAAAATATTCAAAATAAAGGAATGGCTGGAAAAAATGAGAAGCAAAAAACAAGAGCTCTAACATGAAGTACCGTATTTTTTGCTATATAAGACGCACCAGACCACAAGACGCACCTAGTTTTTGGAGGAGAAAAACAAGAAAAAAATATTCTGAATCTCAGAAGCCAGAACAGCAAGAGGGATTGCTGTTCTGGCTTCTGGGATAGCTGCGAAGCCTGCATTCACTCCATAAGACGCACACACATTTCCCCTTACTTTTTAGGAGGGAAAAAGTGAGTCTTATAGAGCAAAAAATACGGTAAAATAACTTGGTTTAACTGTGTACAACTGGGGCAATGGACAAAGAAGTGGTTAAGGGAAAACAAGAAATGCAGAGAGCAACACTTTTTAAAAAAATGATTTTAAAAGGGAGATGAAGAAAGGGGAAACCAGTAAAATTTATAAAAAATATTAGAATCGGAGGATTAACACAATCAACTAAAAGAGGTGTGGAAAAGGAGGTAACAGGTCAGGTAAATCGTCACAGCTAGGGGAAAATATGGGAGAAATGCATTCTGAAAATGATGTCTGCAAGGTTAAAAGAAAATTACAATGAGTTAATATGGGGGTGGTATTTAATACCAGCAAGATTAAATCACACAAACAAGAAATATTCAGTGTTATGTTGCAGGGGATGGCAGGAAACTGAGACTTATGTTCACATGTGGTGGGGGTATAAATACATACCAAAATTTTGGCACAGGGTGTTTTAAGGAGATAAGACAAATCACAGGGTTAAAGCTGAAAGTCCATTCATTGTTATCAGTTTTTGACAGGGTGGAATGTACATAGGCTATGAAGGACTTGCTCACAAATTTATTAACAGTGGCATGAGTTGTTAGAGCTAGGAAGTGGAAGGGGCAAGGTGGAAGAATGGTATAAAGAGGTGGGAGATATAGCTATTAATGATAAATTGAGGCAAGATGGGGAATATGGAGAAATGATTTTGAGGAGATATTGAACTTATTTGTAGAATTTGTACTGTTAAAACAGAAAGGAATCAAACCATCTCAAAAAGTGTTAAAATTTTGGGATAGTTACGATGGGTTGTGGTCTTGGGGGTGGGGTGCACAATTTTTATTTTATTATTACTTTGTTTAGAATATTTTTTAAAAAGTCTACAGAAAATGTGTCAGTATTTGCACTGGTATCCAGGTCTCTTGTATGTAATCTGGTGTGAATGCTGTGGCAGCTTATTTGCACCTGTATTTGTCAACAGCAATCACAACTGAGCAACTCCATATGCTGTTAGAATCTTAAGCTGTATCTTCTTCCGTATGTACCTTTACAGGCAGAGGAGTGGACCTGTTATCCACATCCGTGTTTTTCCATGTGTTGCAAGATCCCACACTGGAATGCTGCATATGCAAATGCACAGGAATGCTTGTGGGCTTCCCATCTGGTTGGCCAGAGAACAAAATGGTGGCTTAGATGGGCCTTTGGTGGGACCCAGCAAGGCCCTTGCTATGTTTCCATTGTTGCTATGAAAATACTTAATTATTTAAATAAAGTAGGTATTAAACAAAACCAACTCAAGGAACAGCCATGCTTTTTAAGAATGCACATAGACTTGTGCCCCAAATGTAAAAGTCCCAACAAATCTGATTCTGGGGTTAGCTTAAAATATTACTTGATGGATTTTATCACAGGTTCAACAGACTTGGGAGTAATCTTTGCCTTGTGCCACTCAGAATTAACAAAAGCCTCCTACCATTGAGCATTCATGTCTACTCAGAAGTGGGTTCCACTGACTTCAGTGGGACTTACTTCCAGGTAAGTGTGTTGGTTGCAGCCCTACAGTGCAATTTTATGCCCACTCCCTGGACATGGTGAGACAGATTTCTGAGTGAACATGCATAGGTTCACACTGCACATTAGTCATACAACACAATCTTATGTATGTTTACTTAGAAGTACGGTAAGTCCTACTACTGTATGTCCGATAGAACTCACATCCCAATAAAATCTGTTTAGGATTGCAGCCTACAGCGGATAATTTTATTCTTTGTCAATCTACCATTTGTTCTGGCATCTCTTATTGTAGCCTCAAACCCATGAACTGAAAACCTATGGTCCTATTAGACATTTACAAGACTGTAGAGGAAACAACCAATACTTTTTTTTTTTTTTACAAGTATTCTTATCAAAATCAGTATTTTTTCCTGAAATAAATGAAGGGTGATATGCAATGAAGGTCATGAGGACCTAATGAAACCAACGAGGCTACTTCAAGGGTGGCTGGTGCTGACCCAAAAGATGTGACTGTCCCAAATCCTAGAGATCAGTAGCCTACCTGTCCGTTTGTGTATGTCACACCAATAATCCAAACATTTTATAGAAAACCTTTTTCTGTGTTTATTTTCAAGAATATTGTTTTTGTACTGTATAGAAATATTGTAGGATTTCTTAAGACACTATGAAGTGACACAATCAGCTCAACAATTTATACATCATGTAAATTCATCCTGACAGATTCCTACACTGAATCTAAACTGCAGTACAAAGAGTACAATACTCATATAAAGCTACTCTTAGAGGAAAGGGAGGGAGGCAGAATGATCACCTGAAAACAACCTTTTGCGTTCTGATACAAACTTGAGAAGGAAGGGGGTGGAATCAAGGAAGCAGTCAAAGGTTTCCCGTTTAAATTTTTGAACTGCCTCATTCTAATTACTTCTCATGGGTGTTTGCAACAGTAGCACAGCAGAACAATATTGCAAAATCACAGGGGACATTAATTATCTTGATGTCTGAGGAGTGGTAATAACATATGCAGCAGAGACAGAAATATAGCTATGCCCACAATGATAAAGGTGAAGAAGATTGAGACATCTGGGGATGTGTTTCATGCAGGCTCTGTTCTGTTCATCTCCATAGTGCAAGTGAGATTCAGTCAGGTACTTGGCCTGACATTGATTTCAAGGTGAATACTTGCATGCTTAAAAGTCTAGTCACACATTCATGCAGTTCCAGGAATTCTGGTTCAGTTCCCCCAAGTTTTTAGTGTACAAAGTGTCTAATCCACAAACTCTGTAAGGGCTGGGAGGTTTGTATCATAATCATAACTTACACTACTCAATTAAAGATGCAGAACACTTTTGAACTGATGTGAGAGTATGCAATCACAAACTCAAATACAGCAACTCTGTGCATATTCTTACATTAACTCAGATGGGGTGTGTTGTTTATCAACACAGTATTTACTGCATACAGGAGAAAGAGATATAAAATTCAGTGGATATTATGATTTAAATATATGCAACCTGATCCTAGCCTTGTTTACCCAGAAGTAATTCTGATTTACTGCAACAGGGTCTACTCCCAATAAGACTGCAGTGTATCGTATTGTACCCTGCTCCTATTCATGTTGGAAGTACGTACCGCTGAACACTGAAGGGCTGAACCCAAAGTAAATCTGCATTGGATTGTAGTCTTAAAACACAATTCTAATCATGCTGGCTTGGAAATTATTCTCATAACATTCAGTGGGACCTATTACTGCTCTTGATTACTCAGTGGCTCCTTTCTGCTGTGATCCTCACTTGAGGGGGTTCTTTGTATCCCTTTCTATGTCTGCTAAAACACAAGCAGAAAACCTATTCCATGCTATCCATGCTGTTTCTTATAAGCCCCACCTAACTCTGCAATGCAAAGTGCCCCAGGAAGGGGAGGGTGATGCTGCCAACCTTAGTAGGTGAAGTAGGCAGATCTGGGGATAATGTAATGGCTTTTTTAACCTCAGGCTAGCCAATCTGTCACTTGTAATAGAGCAGAACTTCAGAATATGGCACTGTAAACTTTTGCAGGGCCTGAGCAGAGGCTACACACAGGTGAATTAGCAGAATCTTCTTAGCACCACTCCAGTTTTACAGAGTGTGTACGAAAGAAATTTTGGCCCCGTCTCCTCACTAAAATGAATTCCATGTGAACTGACTAAACCTAGAACTTCTAGTACTTCACCTACTAAGATGATGGAGTGATGCAGAGGAGTGGTTAATCTTTTTTAAAAAATTATCTCAAACAAGAAGGTCCCAGCTTTGATTGATTGTTTGATTGACTGATTGATTGAAGCATAAGTTCATTTTGTTACCTCTATTTGTGTTTTTAAAAATGTTACGCTACAAAAAGTCTCCATAATAAACATCTTTAAAAGTCACTATAATACATGTGTTAAAAATAAGACATGTCCATTCCTCAGATTGTAACACCCAAACAAGTCCTCAGAAGCCCACTGTGAAACATTGACAGAGGGGTACATTTCATTGGGCCATGTAATCACATGGACAATGCAGTTATATGGTAAAGGTAAAGGACCCCTGGATGGTTAAGTTCGGTCAAAGATGACTATGGGGTTCCGCGCTCATCTCTACCACTAAGAGCTATTGCCTAGGTCAGTGGTGGCCAAACTTGGCCCTCCAGCTGTTTTTGGACTACAACTCCCATCATCCCTAGCTAAAAGGACCAGTGGTCAGGGATGATGGGAGTTGTAGTCTCAAAACAGCTGGAGGGCCAAGTTTGACCACCACTGGCCTAAGTGAAGGTATCTGATACATTATTAACTGAGCCATTTAAAAAGGCTATTTTCTGTCCTTAGATGTGCTGAGAATTCTATTCTCTCCCACATCCATGACAGTAGCCACGAAAAGTTACTAGTCTGCAGAAGACAGTTGTATCCTCAAGGTCTAACAACGCAATCCTACACATGTCAATTTAGAAATAAGTCCCACTGAGTTCAGTGGGGCTTACTCCCACCCAGTTAAGTGGGTACAAAACTGCAGCTGAGGCACACCAATAAACCTAGAAACTTCTGTTCTTGTGTGCGCATGGGAGCCTCGTCCTCTCGAAACATCCCATCAGCTCTGACCTTATCATTTACAGCAGATTAAACAACATATTGAAAGTAGTTTCTAGTGAAGACATGTACAAATCAAGGTTCTGTGAACAATGATTCCACCAACTGCCCAAAGACAAAGAGGACATATTTCGGAAATGATATGTTAATATTTGCCCAAAGAACACTTGTACATTCAGAAATACTTTGCCACTCTTAAATCTCAGTTATTTTGTTCAGTTTTGCAGTTAGAACATTAACACAATGGGTATCAATAAATAAACTAGAAGCTTTAAAAAATTGTATCAATATTATATTGTGCAAAAACATTTAATGACCTACATTCTATGCACATACCCTGACTATCATATGAAAGCCAAATCCAGAAGCCATTACTCAGTTTTGACCTTTGCCTGGACAACAAACTCCCCCAAAGTAGAAACCACAATGGTAACTGGCTGCAATGCACAATTAAACACACCCAAGTCCACTTGATTCAATGGGATGTGTGTGTTGAGACAGGACCAGAGCCATTGTGTCTAGCTGATCACATGCCATTAGAGTCCACAGGACTTTTTGTCATTGGTGTTAAGGAGACCAGCATTAGGCACTGAATAATGACTTCCACATTTAACCCTCTTTGTGATCTGTGTTACACTTACATTAACCCACTTAAGTGCAGGAGAAATATTTCCAAAAGAAAACGATTCCCTTGTCATTTAATAATACATTTAGCACTTAAAACTGCCCTGTCAATAGCTTCTGCAGTTTATAGACAATGAAGTAACTCTTTCAGGATCCACTATAATTTGATTATCCAGCAGGCATAGGCTATTTAGTGCCAAAGAAAAATGGGGCACGGCTCAGTCTCAAGTAATCATCAATTGCTTTCTTCATTAGGATAAACAGTACTTCAGTCCGTCAGTATGTTCTTTGCTGCTTATGGGAGCAAAACGGTGGTGCCTGCCCTAGAGGGAAGTTGCTCAAGGGTTGCTTGTCTCTGCTCCTTCAGACAGATGTGGACGGCATCTGAGCCAATTTGGAATCTAAAATTTTGGTTTTTATCTTTATCTGATTGTTTTTGCTTTTGAATATGAAAACAAGGTCAACCAAGTTTAGTAAGTTGGAGATCCCCATTTATCTTTATCGTATCAATAGCTGACAACTTCTCAATGCGGTGGTAAAAATCAAAAAGCTGGTGTCCATCCACGAATATTCTAAAACGAGGGTGTTCACAAAGTATTTCAACCTGTAAGAAAGAAATGTTATCAACCAGAATCACAGTTGGAACTGGGAGGAGCATTTCACAGAACTTAAATATCACCATTATGGGAACCATAGTCAATTTTATACTGCTTAGAGCATCTGTGGGGTTAGGTCACTGCTTTATAGAATAGTTTAAATCCAGTCACTAAACACCCAGTTATGGATCAAAATCACTATAATCCAGTGTGTTTAATGTGGATCTGAGAACACTGCTCAGAGGATCACCGGGTGACACTTGGCCAATACATTTTCTCAGCTCCAGACCCAGGTCTGCAGTTTTAGAATGAGCATAGCCTCATAAAGCTACTGTGACAATGTACTAAATGACTAGATAGAATGGCTACAGCAAAATGATTTGTGAATTGAAAGTACAATCTGAATGATGAATACTGACTCAAACAAACAATGGATGAATTATCACAAATCCTAGGAGCATTACTCTGCCAGGCGTAGTGATATTGCTGAATGCATAGTACGGTCACAAAAATTCCATGACACAATGACAATGCAAATAATAGCACAGAAATAATGAAAGTCAGTGTGAGGTTGCGAATCTGAAGTTACTTTACAGTTGTGCACAGTTCACATATCATTTATGTTCACAACACCACCATCCAGGGCCAGCCCACCCACAGGCCAAGGAAAGTGACTGCCTCAGGCGGCAGGATTCACAGGGGCAGCAGATCCAGCCTCCAAGGAATGTACCACCCTCTGCTGCGGCACATGCCTTGGTGGCTGGATCTGCCCCCACCACGCTGCCTCTGCAATGGCCTTTTGGTCAATAGGAGAAGCTGCTGGTCTCCCACCCTTGTTCCCAATGTAGATCATTACAGCAGCATCCAACATCACTACAGTTTATCTGGACAGGTCCCGGGAGGGAACAAGGCTGGGGTTGCACAGGAGAAGTGGTGGGCCGGCTAAGTGTCTGCAAAGCCCAGCTTCACAGCAGGCCTGTGCAGGTAAGCTGTAATGACCACTGCTGTCAACTTTTCCCTTTTCTTGCGAGGAATCCTATTCGAAATAAGGGAATTTCCCTTTAAAAAAGGGAAAACGTTGACAGCTATGGTGATGACACCAATGAGTTGTTCTCCAGGTCTGCCTCACTACACCAACTGCTACCACATCAACAAAAGAAACAATACATTGTATGGAGTTTTGAACAATATTGGTTGACTTGCACTGAATTACCAAAACAAACAGTGCTAATCCTCCACTCTGGTCCTTGCCTAGCGAGGACAAACACTGGTTTTCCTAGTCCAAAGTGAGATGAATCTACACTGGAAATATAAGAATTCTACAGTTCTCTGTGAATGAATAGAACACACACACACAAAATTTCATTACCCATAAAAGCCCAGGGGGCCAGAGCCAACTCTATTTAAGGCAACAGTAGAAGTTCTACAATTCTTCACTTAAAATAGGACTACAGGACTGTATTCTTCTAAGGCACTTAAGAGTGCAATCCTATACACACTTAGATGGGAGTAAATACCAATGTACATGGTGTGCAGGATCACAGTATACATAGAATCATAACATTCTGGAGTTGGGTGAGACCCTGAGGATCATCTAGCCCTGCAATGCAGAAATATGCTGTTGTCCCATATGGGGATCAAACCTGCAACCTTGGCATTATCAGACCAAGCGAGCCATGTTGCCAACAAAAATACACAGTTCAGTCCCCAAGCATCAATGTAACCGGCCGGGGGGGGGGGAGGGTCCTGTCCATCTGATCCTAAGATTGTGTTCTAAAAAAGAATCAACCCATGTTTTGAAGAAATTTATTTCTAGGAATTTTGGAAGGGAAGAAGCTCAAAGGTCTAAAATCCCAGTCACCCAAGTTCTCTAGCACCTTTGACATGAACTGGCTTGTTGTGATATTGAATTCAGTAGGCAAAATGCACCTCAGGAAGTGGATTGTAGCATGAAAAGCCCACAGTCCAGCTCGGTCTGGTTCACATTCCAGATTTCTTTTGTGTGTGACGAAACATAAGATCACATATATATTGGCTACTGATGACCTCTACATTCTCAGAAGCACAATATCCCAGCTTCTGAGGCCAAAGAAGTTCCCAGTGAACATCTCACTCGTATCTCAAGCCTAGCTACCCACTGTCTCTTCCACCTTCACCTACGGCAACAAGGTGCAAAAGAGGGATGGGATCCTGCCTTTAACAGTCACTCAGTAGAGAGAATGTCATCAGGTGCAGCTTGGATGACAAACTACAGCTGAAATCCCCCCTTCTAGAAAACAATTGAAGGTGATGGACCTCTTTGGCATCTATCCACCTTAGCTTTACCCCCACCAGTTAGTCAGTTGTGGGAAGTTTGTGACCCTCCAGATGTTGCTGGCTGATCTACAACTCCCATCATCCGTGGCCATGGCCATGCCTGGTGAGGGTGATGGGAGCTGAGGGCCAAACGTTCTGCACCCCTTAAGTACTCTACATCACAAAATGGCTGTGAGGATTATTGAAATGTGCTGTTAAATGCTAACTGGGGTGTATGGCATGTGGGGGAGGGGTAGTGGGAGACATGTCCTGCTCCTTCTGGGGTAGTTTGTTCACCTTTGGTCCTCACCCTGCACTCAGCTCTCACCTGCGGCTCCTAGAAGCTGTCAGCACGTGACAGCAGCCACATCCCGGCAACGGTTTTGACTGGCTGGCTAAACCAGGTGAGTTAGGGACTTCCTCAGTGAGTGAGGAACTTCCCCTGCATGCAAAGTCAGGCTCTGGAGGACTGAGTGGACAAGACCAACAGTGGGCCCAATGGTCAAAAAGGCAGTTTCTGCACATGCTGTGGGGGGCCAGATGGGATTTGTCAACCTGAGAAGGTAGCCCGTCTGGAAGAAAGAAAACTCTGATCCTAAACCTCTGCTGCCTTGCGGGATGCCTTCAGGAGAAGGAAAAACTGAGGAGTAAACCTTACACAAATCCGGAGTGCACTCCCTAAGTTGGTTGGATGGCGCCTTGTACGCCTCCTTCCAGCAACCCCTGCAGCCAAGCTGGTGCCAAATGTATTGCTCTGCTTTCTTTTGGACCACATCAGCAAGGCCAAGGGGGTGGGTCTTGTCATCTGCACAGCCCAGGACCTCCACAAGCACGGCCCAGGCTTGTGCCCCAGGGAGGTCATTTCAGTGCACTCCATTGCCTCTCGAGAAAGACAGATGCCACCAACAACATTGTTATTTTTACTCCATTATTATTATTATTATTGAAAAACCTGTGCTCTACCACTGAGCTATGGCTCTTCCCCATAAAGGCATTTTCAGATAATGAAATGTCTGTGATGAGAATACAACATTGGCCCCATTCAGCACCAGTAAATTGCATCCTCACATCTAAGAAGGGGCATGAAGAGCCCTTGATGCAGAGGAAAAGACAGGTCTTTTAAAAAGGTACTGATACAGATGTATACAGATTAAAGATCAGGAACACACACTTTCCGAAGGGAACACACACACACACACATCCCGCAACCTGCAATAAAAAGGGTACATTAAATGCAGCAGCGTGTTAACAGGGTGGAGAGGCAGTGGTGCTACTACTGCTTGCTGGGACTTGCCCACCAAACAAGTAAAGTGGCTCACTAAACCCTTCTTTTTGCTACCAGTCCACAGAATAGGTGCAGCTGTGGGGCAGGGATGTATTTTTCCAGCAACTCCATTCTGCACTTTGGGTTTCATTCAACTGACTCAGAGTAAACCTATTAAAATTAAGGAACCCAAGTTAGTAATGGCCATTTGTTTCAATGGGTCTACTGTGAGTAAAGGTTAGTTGAATACAACCAATAGGCTTTGGGAAATACGCTTGTAGAGTAGGAAAAGGTTTTCTGGGTCACTGCAACCAATGAAAAGAAAAAACAATTTCTCAAGTGAAAATAAGATGTTTTCATTGCATCTTGTTTAGACTACTTACTGCAGTGAGCAGTTAGCTGCCTTTGGAGACTGTTCAGACACTGCAGATATGTTAGCTGGGCTAGCCGGGTGGAGGAGCAGCTACAATGACTATGAGTGATTTTCCAAGCACAGTGCAAGGTGCCAGTTTTAACCTAAAAGTGCTAAAATGTTTGGAACCAGGGTATCTAATGGACCATCTTTTCCCACATGAACTTGTCTGGCCATCAAGATTGGCTTTAGAGGCCCTGCTCTTCTGCCAACTGAAATTACACAATTGGGGACAGGAGGCAGGCTGTTTCAACACTGTATTCATTTTTACATTAGATTTTAATTGCCTGCTGTATTTTACATTTATTGTTGTTGATTAGATTGTTATTACTTTACTGTATTGTTATGTTTTCCATCCTATGTTTTTGCCATGGTTAAAGACTGGCTACTAAATATGTTGAACAAACAAATCAATCTATCAATCTGCAAAGAGCCTGAGTGGGGATTTATTCCTGATTCTCCCTCATACAAATCCAGCATTCTAGCCATCCCACAGAAACAAAACAAAACAAGAAATTGAATGGTGGCTAAAACTAATTTAATGGTGCAATTGGATTGACTTTAAGCCCAGTAAACAATATACTGGAGGACAAACGTTCCCAGTCTTAGTATCTCAAAGTGCACAAAACACAGTGCTTTGTATGCCTGGCATATGCACAGCATTGCTTCCAAACTCCAAAGCGCCAGAGAAAACTCATGCAGGATGTGCCTGTGGCCTGGATAGATGAACTCAGATAAGCTTTATCCTGATTTGACCTCAAAAGCTGACTGCCATTTATCCTGCAATTTAAATCACACTTCGTAAAGGATGCATTACAACAATAAGCATCAATGCTAAGTATCACTTTAAATATGGCTTTCTTACAAGTTTTCCTCTGGACACTCTCCTATTCCTAAGGAAAAAGTAATAAATGTGGCCTACAGTAGAATGAATTGTCTGCTGCCTCCTCAAACTGGCTAGAAATCCCATAATCCCAGGCTGCACTATTCATGTAATTTACTTTCCCTACTGCTATTCAAGGCAAAGGAATCCAGCTGCAGATTGTAAACATAAACTTATAACCACTATACTATAAATGCTCTTCCCTGCCCTGCTCTGCATTCCATCATGTCCTGGACGGGATACTACTGCCTATTCACAAAGTGGGTGTCCAATTTGTGGGTACTTTAGACACCAAAACAATAAAGTAATTGCAGGGTGAGAGCCTGAATAGGACCCTGCATAGTGGGAAGGCTCACTCAAATGTGCAGAAAAATCTTGGATTTTTTTTACAAAATAAATAATAAAACGGGGAGAGGGAGAACTCTATGCCACCTAGAGCTCCTTCCAGGAAAGGTGGAATAGAAATTGAATAAACATTTTTTTAAGGCAAATATATTTTCCACACATACACCAGCCACTCTTCAAAAACTACAAAAAATTAGGTCTGTGCTGATGTTCAGGCCTCTGGTTGCCTGGAAACAAAGAGTAGCACACCGGTGATCAGAAGAGAGATTTAGGGCCAAGATTAATATTATCTGTGATTGCATTTAACACGTCTGTTGCTATTGTTCTTTTAAGTAGCAGCTGCAAGGTGGCAGGTAGGTAGAACCAGGACTGGAGTGTACATGGAGGGTTGTTTAACCTTTTAATCGCATGTACCAATGAAAGTTGTCCCATCTCTAATTCCTATTTGCACCAAGTAGAGAAGATGCTATTAGTGGATAATTTGGGGGGAAGTGTACTGGAGCATGAAGAGAAAAGGTTAAAAACTTCTCCCCACACAGTGAAGTCATGATCCTGAATGGCTCTTGGGACAATTTTTTTTGTTTTTTAGAAATGCATTACATTCAGTGCAATTATGCATTTAACACACAACTTGCTGTTTGACCATTTGGCTGAAGTAAAGCAAGTAGCCTGCAAATCACTTTCCCTATACAGGGAGGACCTGGGGGTCAAAGAATAGCCCCTTTAAAGTTTAGATGCCTCAGATAATACCTTCAGACACTCATTTTCTGAGTCCAAATTCTCCCCTGCCCACACAATCCTTTAAACTGCTAGGAGACGCTTCTTACAGTTTAAAGGATGGTTGCAAACTGGCCTCAGAAGTATACCCCCATTCCCTGTCTTATAGAAGCCTCTGTGAAGGCCAAAGGGGAAATAAAACAAGCTCCCACACTGATCACAATGCTGTTGGAGCCTTATTTGCTTTGCTGATGTCTGGACCCAAGACAACCCCTCCCAAGGCCAAAGTGGTTTCTGATGTATTGTGACACTGTCCTTTGAAAGTGATGCACTGCAAACAGATGTCTGTGCTCAGATGCTCCAAACCCAATGCATAACATCCAAACTTGCAATGCATAACATCCAAACTAGCCCGTAAGTTGTCTTAGCTCAACTGTTACTAAAAACCCACTCTCTTTTTTATAGTAAAAATGGAGGTGGCATGTAGCAGAAAAAAGATGAAGAACTTTTCATGGAGCTGCATTTGTTTATTCATTATTCCTGTGCCTGCTATGGACATAATAAGCAGCAGTCAGCCAGGGAGAAACTCAGCTGGATTGTATGAACGTTCATCAGCTAATTTTGTGTGTGTGCATGTGCGTGCATGTGTCTACACATACACACTCCAGGAGGCATGGAAGCAGAAGCATGCATTATATAGTAGCCATTTCAAACTGAGGCATAATTTTAGAGTGCTTTTAACTTATGGTTGTAATTACCAAACCCAGAAAGTTTGCTATACCACTAAATATTACCATCTTTAATATTACCATCTGGGGTTTCTTGACTGTTCAGATGAGTTGCCATGCATGACACACAAACTAGCATAACATCAAATTTGTATGCATAGATTAAATCAGTAGCTTTGAATCTGTGCCTTTCTAAAATACTCAGATGGGCAGAGATTTTTGTGGCTCAGTGTACTTTTCAATATGCAAATAGAGTATTATTATTTTTAAAAATAAACACCAAAAGCACTTCCATCAATTACACACAACTATTTTATAAATTTTATAAATTACTCACCCTAAAAGGCTGGTCTGGAATAAATGGAAAGTAAGGAAGAGATGATTGTTCTTCTCCCCATTCACCAGATACACAAGAATTCCTGAGAAACTGTCTGTCCGAGAATATGGCTTTCAGTTCAATAGCTACGTCAGCAGGAGGATCCTCTGAGTCCCCACATGTGAGACTGATGTCAAAACTGTAATGGGAACAGTAGCCCACTCATTCACCCAAAATAAAGCAATAAAATCCAGGATGTAGCACACTTGGCTTCTAAGCCTGTACAAATACATTTTACTGGTATTGACAACAGCTGGCACATAGGTATAGTATGTGTGTAGGCAAGTTTTCCTGCTAGGCTCCCTAATCTTTTTTTTGCAGTCACTTTGTATATTATATGCTTCTCCTACTGGGGTGCCAACTTGAATAAAATATGGCGGGGGTGGGGGAGTAGGTAAGCCCCACCCTGCATCACATGACATGGTGCATGCACACTATTTGAATGGCAATGCCCATCAACATTGCAGGGGTTGGCCCCCTGAAATATTTTATGGGAGGCAAAGACCCCTCCCCCCAGAAGTTGGCTCCTATGTCTCCTGCCCCCCCCCCCAAAAAAACCCTCATGGAGATGATCTCCACTTAGAAAACATATCATGCATGAAGCAGCCCTTACAGAGGCCACATGAAATTTTGGGAAACAATGACCTCCTCTTTATATAAATACATCCGCTGCCATGGGTCAAAGGAGAAAGCAGCATTCTATATTTACATTGCAGATAAAAATAGCTTGTCTTGAGAAATGATGGGTCTTTGGCAAGCACATTCTTTTTATTTTTATGCAAACACAGCTTTTCTTGCAGACCTTAGATAGACTGAAGACAGAAACTGGGCCAGTGGAAAACAAAAGCCTTCCGTCTTGTCTTATTACCTCTCTGGGTTGAGATCCACAATGCCCATTACCAAGATCTTCTTGCCCGGCCTCATTCCTCCTTTGATGTGCCCACAGAATGGGACAATCTGGAAAAGGATTGCAAGGATTCAGAATGAACAGCCTCTTATACCATCGGGGCAGAAAGGGCTAAATCACAAGGCAGTGAGAGGGAAGAAGGGAGGAGAAGGCATCAAAAAAAAAAGAAAAGGGGGAAAAACATTACCAGGCGTGGAAAATACACTTCTGCTTGCACCGGAGATCCCAGTGAGTTGTTCAAATGCCCGTCTTCTATTTTCTGGAGACAAAAACAAGCGCACACTCAAGAAGCAGAAGGCCCCCTTTGTATTCCGCACCCGGGGAGAGAGAAGGGGGCACCCGGGGAGCAACCGAGAGCGCCAATTTCAAGTCGGAGCGAGAACCCCTATTTTCCCTCCAGCCCCTTTGCAAAACAAAGGGTGTCGCCTGCTTCTCGCGTTTCCCAGCAAGTGCTCCAGGTAGTGGAGAAATCCCTGCTGGTCCGTCCCCGGAGATGGAGCAGGCCTGCCAAGATCGCCCAGATCTCGCGCCCAGAGAGAGATCGCACCTGCAGGCTGGCAGGGGAAGAAGAAGGGCCGAAGCCCCCGGGTCCCTTTCCCCGTAACGCGGGGAGGCTCTCGCGCGCTTTCTGGGCGCCGGGTCCTCCCGCCACTGCAAATAGGTATTCCGACCCCCCCCCCGTTCAAGCGCCCACCTGGCGCCGGGGGGGGGAGGGATCCCGGCGAGCCCCCCCGACCCAGCAGAGGCCACCCTGCGGAGCCCCGGGTCCCGCCCAGGTGCCACTCACCACCGCGTCCCTCTCGGCCACCGATCCCGCCATCTTGTGGGAAGCCCGGCTCTGCCCGAGGAGGGAGACGGGGCGCCGGGCGCCTCAGACGTGCCTGGCCGAGCGCGGGCAAAGCGCCGCCGGAGCCGACCTGGCAGGAGGCGGGCAGGAGGAGGGCGAGGCCGGGCCCGGACGGGAGGAGCTCCTCGGCGAGGCTCGACGGCGCGGCGCGCGGAGCTGCGGCGAGGAAGAGGAGGAGGAGGAGGAGGAGGAAGGCGGGCGCGCGGGCGGGCGGGCGAAGCGAGGCTGCTCCTGGGTGCCAGGCGGGAGGCGGCCCGGCAAGCCCTGCCCGGCGGCGGCGGCGCAGGGCAGGGGACCGGGAGGCGACGCGCCCAGGCTGGTGGCCTCGCCGGGCTGCCCGGGCGGGGGGGCTGGAAAGAGACCAGGGGTTTTCGGCCCGGAGAGTTTTGCCCCTGGGGGTCGCGGGAGGCCAGGGAGCGGGCCGGGGATGGCGCCTCACAGCCCAAACCCCACGGAGTCCAAATGCAGAGCGTGCCACGGCGAGGGGGGTCGCCAAAGGTGGTTTTCCTCGGCTACTCGCTGCCTTTCAAAAAATGTTATTTTGCCCAGCTTGCAAAGCTAAGTTGCAAGCGCGTAACCTGCGGGCTGACTGTAACATATCCCCCGTTTGTTTGTTTGTCCTGTATTTGTTCCTTTTTAATTCCGTGGCTGGCGCAGCACCCAGAAATAATCAAGAAATTGTTGTGCTTTCTAGTATCTTATTTCTGTCCCATTTTTAAAAATAAAAGGCAACCCATGTTCCTTAGGCTTCCAAAAAATTCATGATAGCAGTGGCTCCTCTGTATGAGGTTTGTTTGTACACTTGGGAGATCTGAGAAAGTGGGCCTGTTGTCTGAGTTTTCCATCCTTGGAGCAGCTTTCTGTGTCATGATTATCATTTTCACTCCAGAATCCAGGGGGCTCAAAGATTTCCCACCGTGAACAATTAACATACACCAGTGTCTTGTGCCTACAGACTTGGGCCAGCCCTGCCATTAGGGAGAATGAAGGAAAGCTTTGCTTCTGCACATGATTCTGGCAAACCGTTCTAAGCTGAAACATTCCTAGAATGTTCAGTTCACATTGAGTTCGTACCTGACCTGTTCTTAATGCATAGTTGACCACATCTACAGATGAATGCTATATCAATCACTACAAAAAAAAAAAATTCCTTCCAGTAGCACCTTAAAGACCAACTAAGTTAGTTCTTGGTATGAGCTTTCGTGTGCATGCACACTTCACTAAGTTAGTTCTTGGTATGAGCTTTCGTGTGCATGCACACTTCTTCAGATACATCTGAAGAAGTGTGCATGCACACGAAAGCTCATACCAAGAACTAACTTAGTTGGTCTTTAAGGTGCTACTGGAAGGAAAAAAAAATTTTTGTTTTGACTATGGCAGACCAACACGGCTACCTATCTGTAACTATATCAATCACTAGTAAAAGTTTAATAAGGAGGTTTTCACTCCTGTCCAATTCTGTGTTCCCTTTCCCACCCTTTAATCTATTGGTGATTAATGCCTATATGCAACCTTTGCTTTGTACTTGTGTTAACCAATCAGCAATAAGCACATACGTGGCAATGCTGTAATATTCAATAAAAGAGACTCCTCGAGACTTGCTCAGGAGATGCCTCCCATATGACACCTGCTACCTGTCTGTCGTTATTTCAACCCAACAGGAGAATGAGACTACTGTCTCTTTACCCCACATAAGCTCACTTGACAGCTTGGATCTGCCACATAATATTCACCTGTGCACTTGTAAGAAATCAATCTTTTCGTGTGGAAGCACCTATACATTGGAACTCCCTGCAGGTGTTTTCACTGTACTGTTTTCAGTGCCCACTTAATTTTTTTTTTTTTTTTTAAATATTTTTATTCAAAAGTTTTTCCATATAAACACGACATACATAGACATACAAAAACAAAACGAAACAAAAAACATGTACCATTTCATATCCTAATTTCTTATACCTTCCTTCCCCGACTTCCTCATACCTCCCATTTCTGTATTCCAAATTCTTATCAATTGTTCAGCAAATCTTCCCTTATTTTAGTTAAAGTTTAGACTAATCTTCCTTATTCTCCTTGTCTTAACCATTACTAATAGTAACCATTTACTTTCTAATCCAACATCATTCTAACTTTCATTAACTTTATAATATTTCTTTAAATAGTCCTTGAATTTTTTCCACTCTTCTTGCGCTGTTTCTCTTCCCTGGTTTCGGATTCTGCTCGTCATTTCTGCCAAACCCATGTAGTCTATCACCTTCATCTGCCATTCTTCCAGTGTGGGTAGATCTTGCGTCTTCCAGTACTTCGCGATGAGTATTCTAGCTGCTGTTGTAGCATACATGAAAAAAGTTATATCTTTCTTTAACACCCCTTGGCCGACAATACCCAAGAGAAAGGCCTCTGGTTTCTTGGTGAAAGTATATTTAAATACCTTTTTAAGTTCATTATAGATCATTTCCCAGAATGCCTTAATCTTTGGGCACGTCCACCAAAGGTGAAAAAATGTACCTTCCTTTTCTTTACATTTCCAACATTTATTGTCAGGCAAATGGTAAATCTTTGCAAGCTTGACTGGGGTTATGTACCACCTATAGATCATTTTCATAATATTTTCTCTTAAGGCATTACATGCCGTAAATTTCATCCCAGTGGTCCACAACTTTTCCCAGTCAGCAAACAAAATATTATGACCAATGTCCTGAGCCCATTTAATCATAGCTGATTTAACCGTTTCATCTTCTGTATTCCATTTCAGCAGCAAGTTGTACATTTTTGACAAATTCTTAGTACTGGGTTCTAGCAATTCTGTCTCCAGTTTTGATTTTTCCACCTGGAAGCCAATTTTGCTATCCAATTTGAACGCTTCATTTATTTGATGGTAATGCAGCCAATCTCTCACCTTCCCTTTTAGTTTCTCAAAACTCTGCAATCTCATTTTGTCCCCCTCCTTTTCCAAAATTTCCTTCAGTGCCCACTTAAAACATGGTGCCTTCTTACATAATTCTAGGCACCAGGCAAAAACATTTCTCTTCCCCCAGGCTGTTAGTTGGCCGATTAAACCATCTATAGCCTTTTAAATGTTTTGCGGGGTATTGTTGGTGGTGGTATGTTTGCTTATTATGTTATGTGTTTTGTGTTTTTATATTGCAAACTACCCTGTGATATTTGGACGTAGGGATAAATTTTATTATTATTAATAATAATTGTTTAGACAGTTCTATGCAAATGTGTTTTATTTGTTTCTAAACTAGAGTGGGGACGCAGGTGGCACTGTGGTTTAAACCACCGAGTCTCTTGGGCTTGCTGATCGTAAGTCCAGCAGTTCGAATCAATGTGACGGAGTCTGCTCTTGTTGCTTTCTTCCAGCTCCTGCCAACCCAGCAGTTTGAAAGCATACCAGCGCAAGTAGGTAAGGTAAGGTAGGGTTAATGGTGTTTCCATGCGCTCCGGCACTTATCAAGTTGTCCCATTGAACCAGTAGCAATTTAGTTCTGCTTGCCACATGACCCAGAAAACTGTGGACCAACGCCGGCTCCCTCAGCAGGAAAAGCAGAGATGAGCACCCCACCCCATAGTCAAATTCAACTGGACTTAACCGTCCAGGGGTCCTTTACCTTTTTTTACCTTAGCTAGAGTTAATTCGCGGGACACGGGTGGTGCTGTGGTCTAAACCACTGAGCCTAGGGCTTGTCGATCAGAAGGTCGGCGGTTCGAATCCCCGCGATGGGGTGAGCTCCCGTTGCTTGGTCCCAGCTCCTGCCAACCTAGCAGGGGAAGGTAAACGGTGTTTCTGTGCACTGCTCTGGTCTTGCCAGAAGCGGCTTAGTCATGCTGGCCACGTGACCCGGAAAAACTGTCTGTGAACAAACGCTGGCTCCCTCGGCCAGTAAAGTGAGATGAGCGCCGCAACCCCAGAATCGTCTGCAACTGGACTTAACTGTCAGGGGTCCTTTACCTTTTAGAGTTGATTTGAGTAATCTTTTAAATACATTAAATACCTGTTTTTAACTGTTCCCCACCCCCTGATAATTTTAGTGTTGGATTTTATATTGCCTAGAGAGTGATTTTTTTCCAAACTCTCAAGTGTTATATTTTCATTAATTAATGCAGGGAGCAGAGCATCCTCCTGAACCCCTCAGACAGAACTCACCAGAACTCAATTCTAGCACCTCTCAATTGAGCACCATTGCCATTATAACAGAACAAGGAGGAAATAGTACTGGCTACCCCCAGAGCGAAGACCACTCTCGCAGATAGTCACAGAAAGAAAGAAAGAAAACACTTTAATAAGTAGCATTTTGCACAGAAAAATCAAAAATATTTTCACATTCTTTTATCTATGTCACAAAGACCAACTTAGACAGCAGATGGATTGTCTATACAGTGGTACCTCAGGTTACAGATGCTTCGGGTTACAAACTCCGCTAACCAAAAAGTGGTTGCTCCAGGTTAAGAACTTTGCCCCAGGATAAGGATGGAAATTGCGCACCAGCAGCACAGCATCAGCAGGAGGCTCCATTAGCGAAAGCGCGCCTCAGGTTAAGAACTGTCTCAGGTTAAGAACGGACCTTTGGAAGGAATTAAATTCTTAACTCAAGGTACCACTGTACTAGTATTCTCTTTGATCATTTCAAGAGTTTTGTTTAGTTTCTGGCTGCCATTTACGAAAAAGGAATGTAGCCTGATCAGGATTTTGGTGTGGCATAATTACACTGGATGTATTACACCATAGCAGTCTGATATTGTGTGCTATGCTTAGACTCATTTGCATTGCCTATCATGTCTTTTGTTGTAATGATGTGACAGTTTGCAGGTTCCAAAATGAGTCCCTTTAGTTTCAGGGTGGAAAGATGTAACAGCAATCTGGAAAAGATGAGCAACAAGTAAGAAGAAAGTCTGGCAAGAGTTTGAGTCATCTGAACAAACAAGTGCCAAACCAAAATTTCTTGAATATGGACAATTCTAGAGAAATAAACATTTACAAAAGCATCTCCTGGCATTTAGTGAATTACCGCCCACGATTCCTGTTTTGATGGCAATTAATAATTCAAACAGTACCATAGTTGGACCTGAAATCCAGTGCCAAATTAAGGATGAACGACCAATTAAAATTTTGTGTGAGTACATAAGGTCAAAGATTGTCTAGGTCCTTTTGGTTATGCTGAAAGTTTGGGAGTGGCCCACGGCCATTTCTCCCTTATGACCATGGCCAGGCACTATTCAGTCTCTTGTATTCAATGAAAGAAACACTGTAAATCTCAACAGTTTTTTTTAGAACTGCCACAACTAAGCTTCCCAGCTCAGGTCCGTTAATGACAGTATGGCAAAGAAAACTTTAGAAGTGAGGAAAGTGTAGAAAACATTGGCAATGTCCACATTTGTTTTTTCTCAAGTTAAGCAGAGCTCAATCTGGCTGCTTAGCAAATAAATAATGTTCTTACTAAGGCTTCCTGGTCTTTAAGGTAATTAGCAGAGGCCAAGGAAGAATCAAATGGTGATGTTTCATGAAGTTCCATAATAACAAAGGAGATATAGCAATGCCTCATCACAAATACGAAACTGGAGATGTTGTCTGGCCCAGGAGAGTTGGCACCTGAACTTGTGGACCACATACCATCTGACGTGCTCACAGAAACACACCCGCTGCACAACCACCCACTCACTCTTGATCATCATGCGCATGGCGTAGCATCAGCACAACTGAAGCAAGAAGGCAATTAACATGTCTGTGCAATGTGACAGGAGTTCTGTGAAGGGAAATATGAACTTTACCTAGGGACAGGTGTGGCCCTACTGTGATGTGATCTCAATAATGCCTCTCCCAGTGAAGCTCTGAAACAGGTTTGTCTCATTGTTGATTTCTCTTGATCCAGAAACACTTAGGCCACCTTCTTTTCTTCCCCTTGCCCAAATTAAATTTATTACAAAACATACAAGAAGATAAAAGGAAGAAACCGCTTTCCAAAACTTCAGTGCAGTTTACAGACTTGAAAGAGACCTTCAGCAGAAAACAGATCAGTATAAACAAATGAGAAAAATGAACAAGCATAGTCTGGAAAGCAAACCTTATGAAGAACGGTTGAAGGAGCTTGGTATGTTATTTATGTGTACATTATTTATATATAAATTCCATTCCTACCCTTCCTCCCAAAGGAGCTCAAAGTGGCAATAAAAACAGGAAAATAAAGCAATAAAATAAACAGGTTTTATAGCATCTGAAAACATTTAAAAATGTTTTAACATCTGGACACATTCATAGACAATTTACTCAAACAAAATTTAAAAACCAGCCTATCTATTTGCTTTCAGTCTCATAAGACTTTGAGTCATGACTTCTCTATTTGCAACCACCGCCAACAAGTATTTAAATCTCCTGTCATTACAAAAGGTTTCATTTACATTTTTATAGTGTGCATTTGCTCCTTACAAACTATGTCAACCACAAAGTCACAAACAATTGCCCCATTTTTGGATAGTATACAGGGCAGGCTCCATTTTTTACATAAACATGCACTGAAGTAATGACAGTCATTTTGAGCAGATCCCAAAGCAGGCAGCTCCAGAAGGAGTTTTGTTAACGCACAGCAATGGCCCACTGTGATTTTGCAGTGGCAGCTGGGGATTTGCTTGCACCTATTACTTGGCTTTTGTATTCTTCTAATTTCCTTCCTAATTTCTAGATGCCCAAAGTTTTTACTAGTGCATTGGGTCCTTCCTTCACAGGTGGTCAACAACTTAGCTTGCACTTTATACAGAATATTCATGCCTACCTATTCACAGCTATATTTGAATTTTAGAAGTACAATTAATAATTGACCTAATTACCAGTAGACTATGCTCAGAACCAATTACATGTCCTTTATCTTTTGGTGATGTAACCTGAATGGGTGTGTCCAGTCTGGTTTGCATTTAATAAGATGTTCATTTCTAACTTGATCATAGTTGCATTTCAGTTAATAAGTGCACTAACTTAATAACAGTGAATAATAACATGTTTCTGAAAATGGTTGTTTACCCCTGCTGAAACTCATTCTCCTGTGTAATGTTCTTCTGTTTCTAATTGGTACTTAGTCCTATCCAACAATCTTACCTTATAACCAAAGGATCCTGTGCCATCTCATTACCTTTGTGGGTGTGACGGAGGAAAAATGCATTTTAACAGGTTAATAACATGAACACAAATGATTCTTATACATGGGAAATACCTAGACTGCAATCCACAAATACAACCAACTTGCATTTATACCTAATTAAAACTATTGATAGGGACGCGGGTGGTGCTGTGGTCTAAACCACTGAGCCTCTTGGGCTTGCCGATCAGAAGGTTGGCAGTTCAAATCCCCAGGATGGGGTGAGCTCCCGTTGCTCTGTCCTGGCTTCTGCCAACGTAGTAGTTCGAAAGCACGTCAATGTGCAAGTAGATAAACAGGTGCCGCTCCGGCGGGAAGGTAAACTGTGTTTCTGTGGTTTCTCCAGAAGCGGCTTAGTCATGCTGACCTCATGACCCGGAAAAACTGTCTGCGGACAAATGTTGGCTCCCTCGGCCAGTAAAGCGAGATGAGCGCTGCAACCCCAGAGTCGTCTGCAACGACTTAACTTTCAGGGGTCCTTTACCTTTACCTTTAAAATTATCGATAGCAATGGAGCCCATCTGAATTAAATGCGAGTCTGCACATTTAAGAGGTCTGTTGCTAGCAACCATGGACTTCTGAAGTTCTTAGTGGTTCACAGTTTTCTAAATATCTAGAGCAAGGCCCGAAACAGATGCAACGTGTTTCCTTAAAAGCAAGTAGCAGTCAGCTGGGTCCCTGTTGCAACGCAGGACAGTGGTGCAGAGTAGGGGGACTATAACCCTTTGCTGCCACCAAGATTCCACTCCAGAAATCCAAGTTGACAGTGGTGGTAGGAGGGGAGGAAACAGAAATCGTGTGTGCAAATACACACCAGCTGGAGACAAGGTTGCTGATTGCATGTACAGAGGCTAGGTGTGTACAGTTTTGTTTTGTTTTAATATCCTGCTCTTCAGGAAACACTTTCAAGCTGGATCTGGACTTCATCCTGCTTTAGGTGGACCCATTGAAAACCATGAGCCAATTGTTATTATTTCAGGGAGTCTGCTGCTCTAAGCATGACCCACTTTGGATACAAACCACTATTTAAAATTATTAAAAATACACATCTAAATAAAATACAATTTACTGCAGCCATAGCAACAGAGCATAAAACCTTCATGGTACCTCAGTAACAAATGACTGGGTGAATTGATTGACTATCTTTAGAGAACCGTGTCTTTTATTAAAAATTCAAATTTTACTGCCAGTGTGATAGAAACTGTCCTATGAGGTCAGTTGCTGGTGGAAACCCCATAACTGAACCTGAAGAGTCCTGCTTCTCTTTTTATTGAAAACTTTAGGCTTTTAAATGTTAAATATGCTATTAAAATGTAAAGAGACCTTTCAAATATTGCTGGTGTAGGCCTTTACAAAAATGTGTTTGAAGGTTATTCTCCTACTTTCAGGGACTCCTAAGTTGGGCAAATGTTTCAGCAAATTCTGTTCCTCTCCTTTAAAATGCAAACATTCTTGTGCAATGACAATGCAGATTCCATTCTGCATCTTTAGCTTGAATTTAGCAATGGCTGAGGACAGTGCTTTTTTCTAGAAAAAAATGTCATTTCTCACCATGAAGTTGTTACAGTAAGTGCCACACTTTTTAACAACAACAAACAAGAGGTGTCCGTACTGCGCATCCTTAAGTACCCCCAGAAAAAAGCACTGGTTGAGCGTAATGACTGTGCCAGTAAAAAACACCCACTGACTGTGCTTTGAAAAAAGGCGTAAACAATCTCATGCTTCATTGTGGAGGTGAACCAATCATAATGACTGCCCTTAGGGACCAAAACAAAATTAAAATAATGTGAAGAAGGAGGCTGGGTCAAAAGCTATTAATGCAATACAGGACCATTGTTGTGTTGCACCTCATTCGAGGAACTTGCATTGAGGTTTTTATTAATGAAGCAGCATATAGATATTATGAAGCAAGCATGCAAATAATAAAGCAACCAGCTATCTTCTCCGTGAGTTAAGAAGTTGAGCAAACATGTCTACACTACAAAATGAAGCTGAACCAGTTGTCATGGTTTGCCCTCCAAGAAAGCATTTCAATCAATCAATCAATCAATCAAGGATTTGTAATTCTGTAATAATCTAACACCACAATAATGTTGTGCAGAACCTCTTGCCTCATTGCTGATTATGCATCCTTGCCAGGCACTGCCCATGCCAATGACATGGCAAGTCAAAGATACATAGTGGACCTGCCACAGAATGCTGCAGCATGAAGTGCTTTTTCAGAAAACTCCATTCCATTGCCCGCCTGTTCCCTACCTTAACCGTCAGGAAGCACTTTGTGGCACTGAGCATGTTCAGACCAGTGTGAAATGACATGGAGTTGAGTCTGAACTGCATGCCCCCTAATGTCATTGGAATAGATGGATTTGACATCATAGCTAAGTCTGTCATTTAGTGTTTGCCATTTCAAAAATAGAAGCTCATACCTTGAGGGTATGTTATGTAGTCAATATGAATAAAGTGATGCACTGAGAGAGAGAAAACAAACCACATACTGTACGATATATCAATATTCATCAAACTGTGTGGTCAGCCATACATGTTTGCTTTCTCACGGGGAATCATATTTAAAACTGCAGTCCTGGGCACAAGGCCACTGAACACAGTAGGACTTGGGGAACATGGTACACTTGCCCTGCATTTGGCAGATACTGCCGTCAAGTGAAAATGCCTCCTTATAGATTTCAGTGTGGCACACTTGGACTAGTCCATCAGTTTGGGGGGGGGGTTAGTTTCTCATTTTTCCAATCTTAAATTTGATTTGTCCCATTTCTGCATAGTTTTGCATTTTTATATAAAAAGGGCTTGTGAAAATTTGTACACCTTTTGCATGCACTTTATACCAATACGCACATTTTTATTCATTCTTGTATTGCAGAACTGCATTGCAAAAGTCAGAGAAACACAAAGTTCAGGAGAGCTGTGTTTGGGGTTCATATATTGGTTCAGATTTGTTAGGCTCACATTAAAATGCAGACCAAATAATTTTTTGTCCTATGTCTACCCTGAGTATGACTTACGAGTAGTAGGATATCACCAAAGTCTTTACATTTTTCAGAGCTACATCCTCCAGGTATATCCTTTCTTACCAATTTAAATGAAAGAAGTATGTCTGCCTTTTGAAAATGATAACTGATTTCAGAGTATTTGTCTTGACTTACGATCTTCACAAAGTGTTCTTCCAGAACTCCTGAGATTTCTAGACTTAATTTCCAGTTTACATCTGTATAATTCAATCCAGATTTGACAGCTGTTATCCACAGGGAACGGCCTTTGTTTATGTCTCTTTGTTAAAAAAGGAAGTAATAACAAGTTCTTAACTCTACTGAAGGTCGAATTTTACCCTTTGCTTTAAAAAATTATTAAATATAAAAAGAATAGATTACCACAAAAGACAACACCAATAGCAAATAATTATTACTTAAAAATTATATATTGGTAGTGAAATGGTACAAGGACATATAAAAATTAAGCTTTTATTTATTTTTTATTTCATACAATTTGAGCACTGCTTGATTGTAAAAAAAAGTTCAAAGTGGTTTACAGAAAGATAAGACAATAAAATCAAGAAAAATGTTCAACCCTACTTTTGCAGTGTGAATGCACTAAATTGTCACACCTTTCTTGCAGCATATGTCTTACATCCTTTTTTCATTATTTGGAAGTGTTTTGAAGAGATATTTTCCATATTTGAAGGTTGAAAGGAGAAGATAGGATTCTGGAAATTTATAAATCACTAGTGCTAATTGCAGTTGTTCTAAGGGATTGTAGAGGGTCTCCAATAGTGATTAGCTAAGATTCTGGGTTATCATGGAATGTTCACAAGCATTAGCTTAAAAATAATTGCAGTTAAAATGTTTCTTACTCCAAAGTGATCACAAAAATGTGTACTATGAAGGCTCCTTAACTGCAATCTCAGAAAAGTGTCTCCATTTGTTTTTATGTTGGCTATCTTGCATTTTTCTTTGCAATAAAAGTCAACATGTCATGATAGAGGACATATAAAGGAAAGAATAACAAAGTATTTGAAATAGCACATTCTAAATTCTTAATCTGAAATGATATAATATGTAGATTTTGATCACTCATTCTGTTTCTGCTTCTATTGGCAGATTAAGCATAAAACAAAAATCTTTCCTTTCTGGCTGGATTACAAATCCTTCACTCTCCTACCCCAGGCCAAAAGCAGTAACTAATTTAAACAACCTACTTTCTTGCTCTTGTAAAGTATATAGCTGGCAACATGTCACTGCTCTTTTCACAGGAAAACAGGAAGAAGAATTATGTATTATTGCTACATTTTAGTCAACACACTCAATTCAGAATATGAACACAAGGTTTGGTAGAGCAAATCCAGTGAGTTTTTCATCAGGCATCCTTTTAGAAAGTGGGCCCTGGATTTTGTTGGGTTGTGTTTTCTTTCCTTCAGATTTCTTTCCATGTGCCCAGAAGACAGAATACATTCACATCCAGCCATGATAAATATAAACCAGCTCCTTTTATGCCACCAAAACTAAATCTAACAGGATCTAGGTAACCTAGATTCACTAAACTCCGCATCCTGCCCTTGCCAACAAGCCAACTCAAATCTCATCTCATGCAGCCAACAAAGATGTTGATCTGTGTCACTAAAAGCACCAAGATTAACTGAGTGCAGGATTAATGCTGAGCTGTTTTTAGAGGCTAAGGCCATGGAATTTTGAACTTGCTGTGGAAATTATTGGAGGCTAGATCACTAACATGAGGACTTATCACCCTTTGTTGATGTTTGTGAAATGACTTAACAATTAGCAAACCTATTCATCCTCACAGGTCTTTTAAAATTATGTGTTAGTCCCTGGAACTGAATGCCTTGCTGAGTTTATGCTGCTATACTGGGTTTTATGTGGCCAACTAAATGGATAGTAATGTTTTAACATTTAATGCAGAGATGTAGAAACTTTTTCAGCCAAAGGGCAACTCGTAGGGGATCCTCATGCCAGTGGTGGGCATGCCAGAGGCAACTATAATTGGAGCAACAGACATGGTGTCTAGCTTTGCACTGCAGGCTACATCCCACCCACACAAAAGCCAGAGGTTTCTACACGCAGAGAGACACCATCTCTCCATCGGCCATGTGAGCAAGCAAGAGGCATTATCACAGTCCAAGGAGACCTTCCAGACAGACAATGCACGTGAAGAGGGGGCGTGGCCTGGGGAGGGGGCTGCATCCAGGGTAATGGGGTGTGGCCTAGGGAGAGTCCCAAGGGCCACACTGAGAGCCCTGGGGGCTGCATTTGCCCCCTGGGCCTGAGGTTCCCTATCTCTGTTTTATTCTTTGTTGATGGACATTGAATAGTGTTTAACGTAAGTACATTTCCACAGAAGACTCCCATGACTGCCCATCTGGAATGCATAATTTTTTAAGAAATTAAAGTTATCTGAGGCAGTAAGCTATATGAACTAGTTTCTTTTGAAAGGCAAGCTTGCTGGCAGATTAAGTCAGATTAAGAATTCTGAACAGTGATTCCATCTCACACAATGAGCAACTGATATTTCTTCCTTCTCCTGGTCCAAAGGCTTGAAAGAAAGGGGGGGTTTAAAAAGCTGGAATTAAGTGGTTTAGACCAGGGACGCAGGTGGCGCTGTGGTCTAAACCACAGAGCCTAGGGCTTGCCGATCAGAAGGTCGGCAATTCAAATCCCCTCGACGGGGTGAGCTCCCATTGCTCAGTCCCTGCTCCTGCGCACCTAGCAGTTCGAAAGCACGTCAAAGTGCAAGTAGATAAATAGGTACCGCTCCGGCGGGAAAGTAAACGGCGTTTCCGTGAGCTGCTCTGGTTCGCCAGAAGCGAATTGGTCATGCTGGCGACATGACCTGGATGCGCTACGCTGGCTCCCTCAGCCAATAAAGCGAGATAAACCCCAGAGTCGGTCACGACTGGACCTAACAGTCAGGGGTCCCTTTACCTTTACCTTTACCTTAAGACTGTTTCAGAACTCATACGGGTCTTATCTCAACAGGATGCTTGGCTTGTGCTGAGGAACTGACCTTTTAAAACTCTTAACACTGAAAGTAAAAGCACCATTCATAGGAAGAGCTTGTGAAATATGGGCTATGTAGACTGAGTTCCTCAGGAAGGGAAATGATTCTGAGAGAGACTATTACTGTCACTGTTCTTTATTTCTGTATCTTTATACAGTCAAATAACAAAACCAGAGAATTTTAACACCAAAGATATGTGAGATGTTCTTGTTGATGCCTGATTGTTGTTAAATTTTGAAATCAAACTTCATGTTTAAAAATAGTAATAAAAATTTTGTCTTTGCGGAACAGGAACCCTGTGGCTGAACTTTATTAAATATTTTCTTTGGTTACAAAACAACATGCTTTGTCTCTTTTTCAAGTCATAGAGTCTTCTGCAGGTCAGTTACATTCTGTGTGAGACATTCATGTTGTACAGTCAAACCTCGGTTGTTGAGTATAATCTGTTCTGGAAACCCATTCGGCTTCCAAAATGTTCAGCAAACTGAGGCGCAGCTTCCGGTTGGCTGCAGGAGCTTCCTGCACTCAAGTGGAAGCCACGTCGGACATTTGGCTTCCGGAAAACATTTGAAAACCGGAACACTTACTTTTGGGGTTCGGGAGCCAAAACGTTCCAAAACAGAAAGGTTTGGGAACCAGGGTGTGACAGTATACAGCATAAGGTAGGGGGAGAGGGGGTTGGGTTGGTAAAGCTGACATTATTTTACTCAGTGTATGTGTGGGGTTTGTGTGTCGGCGTTCCTTGGGTAGGTTCTCTTTCTGTTCCCTTATTATCTTTCCTTGGTGGGGGGTGGCAGGGGCATGCTTGGTTGTCTGAGGATGATTCAGCAGCAGGCTGCAGGTAGCTCCGGAAGCATCAAGGTCCATGATATGAGCTGATCTAAGATATTCAAAGCTGAAAATGATAACAGGTGGAGATGGATGGCTTAGTACATTTCCATGCCATGTCATTGTCATATTTCTTTCCATCCTGTTTCTGTGATTTACAAAAAGATGTCTGTATGGAGAAAAAAATAACAAATACACACCTGAATGCATATTTTGCCTCAACACATTTTAAAATACATCTTATTCTAAAATACGCATTTCAGCGCACTATGTTTTTGTTGTTTTAACCAAGAACTGCATCGAAAATTTTGACAACTGTGAAATCCAAAGGATAATTAAGTCATTCACTTAAAAGCCAGATCGACTTTCCCACTCTCACTCCCCACCTGTCTTCTCCCCCAACCTTAAAGTGTGCAACAGTGAAATCTCACATCAAATATAGCTGATCTGTAAAAAGGACTTTGTAATCTGAATGTGGAGATGTTGTATGTACTTCTATAACCCAAGAAAACCTTTAATAAAAACAAATTTTAAAAAAAATCAAATCAACTTAAATCTGAATTAAGTGAGTTTGCTTGAAAATCAATCACTTAAACATCAGATCAAGTGGAATTCACAGTAGTTCATGATCTCAATCCGGAATCTAAGAGAACACCAAAGGCTTAAAGGTCTGGAATCCCAGCCAAAATCCAGGATCAGAAATCAAGGCCAAGTAGAAAGAATGAAAGACTCAGATTAGGCAGTTTATCCCATGAGGGCAAAAGAACAGTAAGGCTTAAAGAATATGCAGCAAGGCTAAGTCATCAAGGAGACATGCTGAAGCACAGATTCCTTATGTGGGTAGACCATGGTTTCCCAAGTGCTTCAGTCCTAAAATAACTTAAGGAGGTTCACACAAGGAAAGTTTACCATCCTTTCCTGTCCATGTCAAGCACTTGCTTCCCTTGAGAGGTCCATCTAGAGTATTGCGGCACCCGACTGAACAGTGTGGGATTGGGTCAGGGAGTTGCTGAGGGAGTGAAGAACCATCCAAAGCCAGTCTTGGGCCCTAAAGTAAATTAACTAAGGAAGTTAGCAGAAGAAGAGGCAATGGCATCCCTTCCTCCCCACTGCAGCCCTCTGCACCCCACAGATTAACAGTAATAGGTGCAGCAGGAAAACTGGCTAGATATCATATATAAAAAGAAAACTGGCTAGATATCATATAAAGAGCAATCAAATACCATTAAACACACAAGAAAAGGATTTAGTTAACCTGCTGTCTCACAGACAGTAAACAAGGTGCCAGGAGAACATGCCAAGGGTTGGAGTTCCACGGTTTGTGGGCCACCACTGAGGTGGTCTGCTCTCTTTAGCAGAAAACCCAGCATGGTAAGTGATACCCACAAACAGCTGACTCCATGCAGCTGGAATTTAAGTTCATTTGGTTGGATGAATCACAGACAAGCATGGAAACTGATAGATTAAGGAGGAGCATTTTGCTTCCATGATGGAGCAGTATTATGATTCTACAAAAATCAGCAGAAATGGTTTTTCCCAAATGGGATTTCCTGGGGTGGGTGTGGGTGGGTGTGTTACTACCCTATAAAAGACACAATCAGCTGCACAAAAAGGAATAGGAATGGGCTCTGGCAAAATCTATTTGCAGCAAGAACATAATGTTCCTTTCAATATTTTTATAGGAACAAAAATGCAGAATGCCACTGGGGAAATGACAAATAAGATGCTTAAAAACTGGATTTTGGAATCGAACATAAAAATACAGATGTTGACAATAATTCAGGTCGTCCTTTTTTATCTTTTCCTATAAAAGTCAGCTGGTCAAAAGTGATCGGATCCTAGTTCCTTTCACAGCAGCATTTAACTATGACAACCATAAAAGAAGAGACATTCTGCACACTGTGTGCTCCTGGCTACTATCCCCGCTTGCAACAGGATTTCAGAAGCTGTGTGCTGAATAAGCTGTTGCTTCTCAGTTGCTCCAACCAATCAGAGGCTCCAATAAATACAGTGTGCTGAACGAGCTATTTAATAACAAATAACTATCTAAGGAATGGGTTTCCAGCACTGCATACATTCTTCTATGTGCAAAATTCTAAGAAGCACATCTTCTAGAGTTCAAATGCAAAGTCAATCTGGAAAATAATTCAATCAATGCAGAAAGATATTTCTGGAAGATATTAGGCGTTAAAGGAATAGTGTAAGTAACATTTAAAGCTCTGGTAAATGTAATGGATGTGATCTTCAAAAATGTTGGAATATATGTTTTTTTGGTAGAAAAAATCCTAGGAGAGGAGAGGGGATATTGTGCAATGAAGTTTCATTTGCAATAGGAAATCATATTTATTTTCATTTTCCACATTTACTGACTTCCTCAGCGTGTTTTTGTGAAAAACAACAACAAACCCTTTCATATATGCTGCAGCCAAGTTTGGGCAGGTCAGGGATCCCCACCCAAATTCACGGTTGTAGATTCATGCAGAATATCTTTGCTGGAGTGACATGAATGACAGCAAATTAGAGTCTTTGACTTGGAGTGAAGGGGACCGAACATAAAAGGGCATTTCACATTAAGGAACGATTTAACAAAACCACACTGTTGTTGCATTGAGGCGGAAAACCAGCCCTCCTCTCCATTTTCCTATGTTGTTAAATCCAGGAACAAAGCACAGAGACACCATTCATTGATGTGTAAACAACAGGCATTCATTCTTTCAGGCCAGATCAGTTCACAAACGGCTCCATCAATTTGTTGCAGATAAATTAAGCTTTGTTCAGTATTCATTTTTTAAAAGGATTTTCAGAGGAAATTTAAGTTCTCTAAGAATTTCTGGAGCAATTTAATTTATTTCATTAAAATATCTCACTTCCACAGGAGAGTCTACAAGATGTTTGTGTGTGTTTATTTACATGTATTCATTCATAAATTTGTTCCATCTCATTTCTGTATCAATCTGAAACCAAAAAAGCATGAAAATTCACAATTTTTGTACACATTTTGTTCTGAAATATTCATTGTTGCAGTGACACCTTATAAAAAACTGAGATAAGTGCAAAAATGGGGGGGTGGAATCCACAAATTAATATGAATCAGGTCAAGTGGCTGAATAATTGTAGATCGAATGAAATCTTTGGGTACCCCAAATATACATACATATACAATAGCCATACTTATGCATATGTGTGTGCATCCTTCATAGATCACTGCCTTGTCATGGCGAAGGGGCTTGAATAACTCAGAGAAGCTATGAGCTATGCCATGCAGGGCCACCCAAGATGGACAGGTCATAGTGGAGAGTTTTGACTAAATGTGATCCACCTGGAGCAGGAACTGGCAAGCCAGTCCAGTATCCCTGCCAAGAAAACTCCATGGACAAAGACAAGAGGCATATAAAAGTTATGACGCTGGAAGATAAGCCCTTCAGGTTGGAAGGTGTCCAACATGCTACTGAGGAAGAGCAGAGGACAAGTACAAGTAGATTCAGAGCTGATGAAGCGGCTGGGCCAAAGCCGAAAGGTCGCTCAGTTGCGGATATGCCTGGAAGCAAAAGGAAAGTCCAATGCTGTAAAGAAAAATATTGCATAGGAACCAGGAATGTAAGAACCACGAACCTTGGTGAACTGGATTTGGTCAAAAATGAGGTGGCAAGAATAAATATTGACATCCCAGGCATCAGTGAACTAAAATGGATGGGAATGGGCGAATTCAGTTTGGATGACCATCATATCTAGTACTGTGGACAAGAATCCCGTAAAAGAAATGGAGTGGCCCTCATAGTCAACAAAAGAGTGGCAAAAGCTGTACTGGGATACAATCTCAAAAATGATAGAATAAACTTGATACGAATCCAAGGCAGACCTTTTAACATCACAGTAATCCAAATTTATGCACCAACTACCGGTGCTGAAGAAACTGAAATTGACCACCAAATGACACCAAAGAAGGATGTTCTTCTCATTATAGGGGATTGGAATGCTAAAGTAGGGAATCAAGAGATAAAAGGAACAACTGGCAAGTTTGGCCTTGGAGTTCAAAATGAAGCAGGGCAAAGGGTAATAGAGTTCCGCCAAGAGAACAAGCTGGTCATCACAAACACTCTTTTCCTACAACACAAGAGACGACTCTACACATGGACATCACCAGATGGGCAGCATCGAAATCAGATTGATTATATTCTCTGCAGCCAAAAATGGAGAAGCTCTATACAGTCAGCAAAAACAAGACCTGGAGCTGACTGGCTCAGATCATCAGCTTCTTATAGCAAAATTCAAGCTTAAACTGAAGAAAGTAGGAAAAACCACTGGGCCAGTAAGACACAATCTAAATCAAATCCCTTATGAATACACAGTGGAAGTGAGGAACAGGTTTAAGGATTTAGATTTAGTGGACAGAGTGCCTGAAGAACTATGGATGGAGGCTTGTAACATTATACAGGAGGCAGCAACGAAAACCATCCCAGTTAAAAGGAAATGCAAGAAAGCAAAGTGGCTGTCCAACGAGGCCTTACAAATAGCAGGGGAGAGAAGGCAAGCAAACTGTGAGGCAGATAGTGAAAAATACAGGAAATTGAATGCAGATTTCCAAAGAATAGCAAGGAGAGAGAAGAGGGCCTTCTTAAATGAGCAATGCAAAGAAATAGAGGAAAACAATAGAATGGGAAAAACCAGAGATCTGTTCAAGAAAATTGGAGATATGAAAGGAACATTTTGTGCAAAGATTACCATAATAAAGGACAAAAGTGGTAAGGACCTAACAGAAGCAGAAGACATCAAAAAGATGTGACAAGAATACACAGAGGAATTATACCAGAAATATATGGAGGTAGTATGGTTGCTGACCTTGAGCCAGACATCCTGGAGAGTGAAGTCAAAAGGGCCTTAGAAAGCACTGCTAATAACAAGGCCAGTGGAAGTGATGATATTCCAGCTGAACTATTTTAAATTTTAAAAGATGATGCTGTTAAGCTGCTACACTCAATATGCCAGCAAGTTTGGAAAACTCAGCAGTGGCCAGAGGATTGGAGAAGATCAGGCTACATCCCAATCCCAAAGAAGGGCAGTGCCAAAGAATGCTCCAACTACCACACAATTGCACTCATTTCACACGCTAGCAAGGTTATGCTTAAAATTCTACAAGGCAGGCTTAAGCAGTATGTGGAGCGAGAACTCCCAGAAGTGCAAGCTGGATTTCGAAGAGGCAGAGGAACCAGAGACCAAATTGCACACATGCGCTGGATTATGGAGAAAGCTAGAGAGTTCCAGAAAGACATCTACTTCTGCTTCATTGACTATGTAAAAGCCTTTGACTGTGTTGACCACAGCAAACTATGGCAAGTTCTTAAAGAAATGGGAGTGCCTGATCACCTCATCTGTCTCCTGAGAAATCTCTATGTGGGACAAGAAGCTACAGTTAGAACTGGATATGGAACAACTGATTGGTTCAAAATTGGGAAAGGAGTATGACAAGGCTGTATATTGTCTCCCTGCTTATTTAACTTATATGCAGAATTCATCATGTGAAAGGCTGGACTGGATGAATCCCAAACTGGAATTAAGCGAGGAGGAATTAAAGAACCTTTTAATGAGGGTGAAAGAGGAGAGCGCAAAATATGGTTTGAAGCTCAACATTTAAAAAAAACAAAGATCATGGCCACTGGGCCCATCACCTCCTGGCAAATAGAAGGGGAAGAAATGGAGGCAGTGAGAGATTTTACTTGCTTGGGCTCCATGATCACTGCAGAAGGTGACAGCAGTCATGAAATTAAAAGATGCCTGGGAAAGCAATGACAAACCTAGACAGCATCTTAAAAAGCAGAGACATCACCTTGCCAACAAAGGTCTTGTATAGTTCAAGCTATGGTTTTCCCAGTAGTGATGTATGGAAGTGAGAGCTGGACCATAAAGAAGGCCGGTCGCTGAAGAATTGATGCTTTTGAATTATGGTGCTGGAGGAGACTCTTGAGAGTCCCATGGACTGCAAGAAGATCAAACCTATCCATTCTTAAGGAAATCAGCCCTGAGTGCTCACTGGAAGGACAGATCCTGAAGCTGAGGCTCCAATACTTTGGCCACCTCATGAGAAGAGAAGACTCCCTGGAAAAGACCCTGATGTTGGGAAAGATGGAGGGCACAAGGAGAAGGGGAAGACAGAGGACGAGATGGTTGGATAGTCTTCTCAAAGCTACCAACATGAGTTTGACCAAACTGTGGGAGGCAATGGAAGACAGGAGTGTCTGGCGTGCTCTGGTCCATGGGGTCACGAAGAGTCGGACATGACTAAACAACAAATGTGTGTGTGTGTGCATAGTTATTATATTCTTGAATGTAAGCATCATATATATTTTAATTTAAGCTATTTTAATATGTTCATACATTACAAACAGGTTAAATGCAATTGTATTTTTTTTTTAAATCCTGACATGATAAATGTGTTAAGCCCAACAGGAGACCAAATGTTTTAAAATAACTCTTTTTATCCCAAGGTTTTAAATTATATTTCCACATTAAAAAATGAAAAAGCTGATAGAGACTTGATAGAGGTTTATAAAATTATGTATGGTGTACAGAAAGTGGAAAGAGAGAGATTTCTCTTAGCACGAGTACACAGATCAGCTGGTGAGACATTCAAAACAAATAAAAGGAAGAACTTCACAAAACACAGGTTTAATCCAGCCCCTGTGGCAGTTTATTTCCTGGGATAAAATCCCAATAAAACCTCAATAACTTCAGTCCTAAAAAAAAGCTCAACAAAACAACTTGGGGTAAAATCATAAAAGAAGCTCAACAACTTCAATCCTTAAAAAAGGTCAACGACTTTGGTTGTCCCTCACGGCCCTTCACTTCATCAAACCTGGCACTCTTTGAAAAAAGTTTGGACACCACTAGGAGTTCACTGCTCAAAAAGATATAGTGACTGCCATTAACTCAGATGATTTTAAAAGTGGATTCGATAATTGCCAGCTATGGGGGGGACGGACCAACAACAGGAAACAGCTATTGCATTCATGTTGCAACTAGATTGGTCTTTGGTCTCATCCACAGTGCTCTACTTACATGATCCCAGAAAAAGCTGGGCACCTCTGTGTTTTGCCTCATGGGCAAAACATGGATCTACAGCACCATGTCTAGTTTGGCCCTGGTGCCTTCCAGAAGAGTTGGAAGTTTTTTTCCCTGCAACATTTTATCTGTGTTGGCTCCAGCGGCAGCATGTCCTGTTTCGCCACCTGAAGCAAAACAAGAATTGCCACAGCCTCCCCACTGCCCCACCCACCCACTGCCACCATCGCCAGCTCACCCTGCTCCCACTTCTTCCGCCACTGGAATGCTCTGGCTCCCACTGAACTTGGCAGGAGCCGGGCATTCTGTGTATGCCGTTGCCATTCATCTTCTCTGCCACGGGAGAAGGGAAGACATGTGGCAATTCTGCACACCAATACGGCTCCCTCTTGGCAGTGAGGGGAGGGCTTTCTGGCAGCAGTGGAAGCAGTGTGGTGGGTGGAATGCCACCTCTTGCACTTCCATCACCTGAAGTATATGTCTCACCCTGCCTCATGGGTAGGGCAGCTCTGGTTCGCTCATTCACACATGCAATTCTCTCCTTGAGAAATGTAAACAACTGAATAGCACACATGTGTAAATCAGTCCTAATGAACTGCCTTCTTGCAAAAATGTTAATGTTTCCAACATTGCCAGGGGATCTGTTTTCTGCTGAGATAACACTCTTCAATGTGTTTTGAGTCCTTGGTTTGTTACCACACTGAAGGGGTGAATCACAGGGTTGAAGTGAAAGGGAAGAATGTCAACAACCTTGACAAAATGAGAGGACTCGCTTCACTTTCATCTCATGATAAGTGATAATGTGAACAATAGCTTAGGTTGTGGGTCTAGGCATCTTGCTCCCCCGTCCCCAACATGCAGACAAATAAAGGACAAAATAGACTGGTTTGGATCAAAACAGGCCACAACTTTATTGAATACAGATGAAAGAGGTTTGACTTGGGCATGGGGCAATCTAAATACTTTGGCCCGCCCACCAGAAGTGACGCGTGAGTCAATCCAGGCAGGGGGTTCCTAAGACTTACATCAAATAGGGACTGCCATTTGGGGGAGTGCCTTCGGCCCTGCCCCCCCCCCCGGCCATGCGGACATGACCACTCCCCCCAATCCCGATACCCCAGCGTTTGGAGGGGCAGGCAGAGACTACAACCTACCCTCCATCCAAGACAAAGGATTGCCCCAATGCCCAACCAGTTGTGACAATTGCTATGAGGTAGACAAAACCACCGGGTTGGAGCCAATTAGCCCGGTGGACAAATTCCTACCCAGCCCCATGAAACAGTGACCACTGTAGCCACAGCAAAGTCCTTAACCATCAGCTTGAACCAAGAGAGGGAGAGTGGGAAACCCGACGAGGGAAAAGTAGGTAGGACCTCAGGTGAGGTCTGCTTAAAAGGCCAGGAAGTGGACCCAAGGGAAGCCTTCCTGCTCTGTCAGCTCCACCCCATGGCCCAGCCCGTGCCCTAGCCTGCATCCCCATGCCTCTGCACAGAACATGCTGGGGCTCAAGAGTGGGAGTGGACTATTGCAACCACAAACTGGGGTCACCTGTGTGGAAGCACTTGGTTCACGCCCCCTCAAAAATTGTGTGCCTGGGGCTCCAGCCCCCCTGGCACCCCCACGATACACCCCTGCCCAGCCAGCATGGCTCAGAAGCATGGAAGGTTGGAGCTTTAGTCATTTGGAGTACCACAGCTTAGCCCTACATTTTGTGAAGAATCATGGTCATTGTGTGTTAAAATGTCCTTGCTGAAATCTTGGAGAATTAATATAGCAGGACAGTTCTAACCAGAGATTCCCCATATGGACTCCTGCCTGCTTCCTCTTCCAGGCATTGCAGCCTTGTGGGTCCTGCTGCTTCTCACTCCAGCCAGTTCTGTTGCTCTCCTCATGTCACACCGAGCTTTGTACCCTCACATACTTTGGTTACTGCAGTATAGCAAAGCAGACCTCTGGCTTATCCGGATTTTGGTATGATTTTAAAATATATTAATTATGAAAGTTTGAATCTAGGGAGACAGAAATGAGGTGTAATATGACATGCCCAATAATGAACAAAGTTATTAAGTCATAATTAACGTTTATTTCACTTCTACATTTGGGCAGATTTTCAGTTGCCTGGGCAGTCAGTGGACTTGCAAACTAATTTTCCTTAAGAAGAAAATGCTTGACTTGGGCTTTAATCAATGTGCTATGGTTGCTTCTCTTCACTTTCATTTTCCACATTAACTTCTATGTATGGCAGGTGCAAAATGGAATCACAGTTTATGCCACATGGACCACAATAGCCACCCTCCTGAACTTTACATTTGTGTTGATCTACAGTATGAATGTGCCCAATATGACGGCAACAGTCACCTCTCTATGCATCCTTTTCTTTGCGCTAATAGTATAGTGAGTGGCGCTGCCAGGCTAGGCCCATGTGATCCATTATATTCCTATTCCTAATGAACTGATATCATGTAACAACCTGAAAAATTAATCCGCCCTGCATTTTGCTCCTGCCTTGCAACGGGAACAACAAAAATAGTGACTGCGCTGACACAATTGTCAGATATTAACATATCTCCGGATATAACAACATTTAGAGCACTAGGATCCTAAAGCACAAACAGCACTGAGGTTGTCAGGGACCAAAACATGAAGACAAGACTTAGCTGAGTGAGAGACCATGAACAATGTAGGTTTCAAGGCCTTATTCAGGTTCAGGAAACAGCCGTGTGCAACTTGCTTCCACACAGGTGAAGGGCTTATCTGTTCTTGACATATTCTGTAATGGTTTCCCATTATTGCTCAGTGTCTCTTCATAATAAATGGGCACTGTCAAGGGATATCTTTTTCTTTAACCCATGCTAAATACAAATCTGTATTTCTGGGTAGTATTTTTACATAGAGATAGAGCCCTCAGCCTCTCCCAATTAGTCTGTGGCCCATTCATGGCAAAAGGAAGTGATCCAGGGATTTGAATGGAATGAAGCCAAAACTCGGAGCCTCTTTTGATGGTACTTCTGCTCAGATACAGGGCTGAGACATTTGAGTAGCACATAAGCTCCAGGGAACTTTGCCAGAGTCATGTCTCGGACTCACCCATTAGGAAGATGTCTGTGCCTGTAGCCTGTTTTCTCTCTCATTCCTTAAACTGGGCTTCCAGGAAGCAAAATTAGAAATGTGATTTCAGAAGTTGCCATTATTCCTTACAGGTTCAGAGTTTATAGCTTGGTGGTCTTATAGAAGTTTTGATTGCATACTAAATTCACCCTTTTCTCTAGAATGCCGTTTTTATTCACTCCCTTTTTAACAGAGAAACTAGCTGATGGCTTTGTTAAATCACTAGATCGCCTAGGATCTTAGATACAATTGCTCACAAGTGAAAACAAAGACCATAACCCTGTTTCCCACAGTGCCCCATCAATTGCCTGTGGGAAGCCCCAAAACAGCCCCATTAGACTTGCTGCCTGGGGGGGGGGGGAGAGAGAAAGCTTGCCTAGTTTTTATGACCTTCTAGTGAGTTGCTAGAAAATCAAATGAAAAAGTCCGTCACTGTCCTCCCCCGCAAAATATCACTATATGTAACTATGTTGTTTATTAATAAGTCTTCAGGCACAACAAGGATGGCAGGGCAAGGGATCCTGTGATGAGGATGAGGTTCTGGGCCCAGACCAAGCGCTTTAGAACATGGTGTACCAGGTGGCCATATCTGACTTAACCTACCTGCATATAGAACATAACATACCTGTTTATTAACATACCAGCAGAAACAAGACTGCTTCAGCTTAACATGAATCAGAAGAAAAACAACACTTTGCAAATGACTGGAAACAAGCACACCCACTTTACCTAATTGATATAAGTAATGCATGTAGCAGCTTAGACAAGATAGCATCTAGCTTTCATAAACAAGAATGTCTTGTTTAACAGCATACAAAGTAAGTCTCCAACAAAACTCTCAAAATGATGACGGAATGTAGTTGACAAGGCTGAGAAAATATCTGGAGAAAACAGAAGAGGAACAAAAAAATGCTAGATTTACACATTGGATGATTGCCAGCAACATAAATATCTTCAATTCAAATTGTGTTTCAGTAGTTTCTCCCCCCACCATGTGCTGTTCATTCAATGTGTAACATCTTCTTTGTGAACTGATGATAAATGTATAGGTTTTTGGGGTTTTTTACAGTGGCCACTCTGCTTCTTGGCACCAGGTGCTGAGAGAAGGAAAATCCACTTCCAAGATGCTAAGAGATCAAATAGTCTGTTCCAATGACCTGACCCAAACCAGAAACCTGACCAAGGTTCCCATGGCTTGCAATGGGAGAGGATGTCAGGGGGCTGTCAGGAAGGCAGGTTCATCCACAGGTCAAAAGGAAGACTCGAGACTCAAAGTACAACCAGCCTGTCCTGGGTGTCTAGCCCTACTCCTCTGGACTCTTCCCAAGCAGACGTAAGTTACAGCAAGAAGGAGTAACACCCTCTCTGGGACTGTCTGGCCCATTGCTCAGCAATGTGCAAGGATCTTCGTGATCTTGGTGTGAGGAGGGCAGTAGAGCTCACTCTAGAGGAACCAGCGCACTGCTGTGAAACTGAAGCAGCGTCCAGCTCCCCCTGTCCTCTCTTTCAGATTCTGTGCTCAAACTGAGACCCTTAGCCCCCAGCCCTGTCCTGGAATGGCTGCTCACCGGGTCCAGCGGTGGGTGGCATTTGCAGCAGGGTGCGCAGCTTCCCCGTCCTCCTGAAGCCTCACTGTTCCACCAGCCATTGCTCCGCCTGTCCACGGCAGCCTGGGGGGCAGGGCAAGAGAAGCGGACTGTGTTGGAGCAGGCTTCACTCCAGTCCGCTCCAGAAGCATTAAAAAGGGGCCAGAGTTGATGCTGGTAGCACAGTCAGCCCCAGAGCCAACATCAAGGGACATCATCAGAAGAAGACCCAGAGAAAGGATCTTTGCTGGATCATCAGCCTTTTTCCATCCGGCTTTTCCAGGCAGAACACGCAGTCTGGCTGAGCGGTGCGCCAGAGCCAGTTATAGAAGAGCTGAAGGCACTGAGTTGGCTTAACCTTTCAAGCTCCTACCGCAGCCAAAAGCTCTGATAGATAGGGCTCCCACCTTGGGCCTTAACTTGAAAATCAGCTGTTGTTTTTTGGAGGAGTGCCCAGACAGGCAACCAAGATCGCTGGATCTTGGTTGAGGGGGTAGGTATAGCACCTTTAATGGAAGCAATCTGTGTTCAGCACCATAATTTGGCAATCGGGTCTGCCTTAATTGTCAAAATGGTTCTGACAATCCATAACTTTTTATTAGTACCGGAAAAGGCATATTAATGGGCTAACTGCCCCATGTTTGAACTAGCATTCAGTCCTCAGAGAGGGCAAAGACTTTTAGGTGGGGCATTTAAGGCATGGATGGTGGAGATGGTTATTCAGTTTGAGCATGTTGCTGATAATGCCAAGATGCAGGTTTTGGTCCCCATACAGGACTGATGCACATCCCTGCATGCCGGGGGGGTGGGCTAGATGACCCAGGCTCTTTCCCAGCTCTGATGCTGGACTCCTTTGGTACGTCAGTTCGTATTGTCATGGTTTATTATATACGCTTACGTGCGTGGTGGGCATGTGGTTTGCACATATGCATACATGTGTGTGTGCATGTGTATGCATGTGCTGTGTATGTGTATGCAGTATTCACATTCATAGCTGTGTGTGAGAGTGTATGTGTGATCATAAATACAAGAAATAATAGTAATAATAATAATAATAATAATAATAATAATAATAATAATAATAAATTTTACTTATATCCCGCCCTCCCCAGCCGAAGCCGGGCTCAGAGCAGCTAACATCAAATGTATATCACATTAACATAAAATCAGACAATCAATTAAAATACATCCTCAAATCAGATCAGGATCAGAATAAAATCCAATCAGATGGCAACCCGCAGATTAGGGTTGGGGACCTTAAATGCTCACCAGGCCCAACTGTTTGTGCTGAACTTATATGGGCCTGTGAGAAAAATTGGGAGGCCACTTTCATGCAAGTTCTTATGAAAGGGGAGAGGGAATCAGACTGAACCCCGACCAAAGGCCTGGCAGAACAGCTCCGTCTTGCAGGCCCTGTGGAAAGATGTCAAGTCCTGCAGGGACTTTAATACCTTTTAAAAATCCTTTGTATATATATTCTGAATGAATTGAGTAATGTGAGTTAAACTTAGTGTTTGCGCACAATGAATTGCGCACTAGGACTCAATTTCTTGACTTTAAGAAAGCCGACTTCATAAAACTTAGGGAAGTGCTGGGTGAGATCCCATGGACAGTAATACTAAAAGGAAAGGGAGTTCATGATGGCTGGGAGTTTGTTAAGAGGGAGATAGTAAAAGCACAACTTCAGGCAATACCAATGAGACGGAAACATGGAAGGTGCCTAAAGAAGCCAGGGTGGCTATCAAAGAACTTTTAACTGAGTTAAGATTTAAAAAGGATGTGTACAAAAAATGGAAAAGGGAGAAACCACCAAGGAGAAATTCAAACAAATAGCCAGCACGTGTAGACACAAAGTCAGAAAAGCTAAAGCACAGAATGAACTCAGGCTTGCTAGAGAGGTTAAAAGCAACAAAAAAGGCTTTTATGGGTATGTTCGTAGCAAAAGGAAGAACTAAGAAACAGTGGGGTCACTCAGAGGAGAAGATGGTGAAATGCAAACAGGGGACACAGAAAGGGCTGAACTCCTCAATGCCTTCTTTGCCTCAGTCTTCTCCGATAAAGAAAACAATGCCCGACCTGAAGAATTTGGAGCAAATGATTCAGCAGGAGGAAAAACAGCCCAGAATAACTAAGGAGATAGTACAAGAATACTTGGCTGGTCTAGATGTATTCAAGTCTCCAGGGCCAGATGAACTGCATCCAAGAGTATTAAAAGAACTGGCAGATGTGATCTCAGAACCACTGGCAGTCATCTTTGAGAATTCCTGGAGAACAGGCAAAGTCCCGGCAGACTGGAGGAGGACAAATGTTGTCCCTATTTTCAAAAAGGGGGAAAGAGAGGACCCAAATAATTACCGCCCAGTCAGTCTGACATCAATACCAGGGAAGATTCTGGAGCAGATCATTCAGCAAACAGTCTGTGAGCACCTAGAAAGGAATGCTGTGATCACCAATAGTCAGCATGGATTTCTGAAAAATAAGTCATGTCAGACTAACCTGATCTCGTTTTTTGACAGAATTACAAGCCTGGTAGATGAAGGGAACGCAGTGGATGTAGCCTACCTGGATTTCAGCAAGGCATTTGACAAGGTGCCCCATGATATTCTCGTAAAGAAGCTGGTAAAATGTGGTCTTGACTATGCTACCACTCAGTGGATTTGTAACTGGCTGACTGACCGAACCCAAAGGGTGCTCATCAATGGTTCCTCTTCATCCTGGAGAAGAGTGACTAGTGGGGTGCCACAGGGTTCTGTCTTGGCCCCGGTCTTATTCAACATCTTTATCAACGACTTGGATGATGGACTCAAGGGCATCCTTATCAAATTTGCAGATGACACCAAACTGGGAGGGGTGGCTAACACCCCAGAGGACAGGATCACACTTCAAAACGACCTTGACAGATTAGAGAACTGGGCCAAAACAAACAAGATGAATTTTAACAGGGAGAAATGTAAAGTATTGCACTTGGGCAAAAAAAATGAGAGGCACAAATACAAGATGGGTGACACCTGGCTTGAGAGCACTACATGTGAAAAGGATCTAGGAGTCTTGGTTGACCACAAACTTGACATGAGCCAACAGTGTGACGCGGCAGCTAAAAAAGCCAATGCAATTCTGGGCTGCATCAATAGGAGTATAGCATCTAGATCAAGGGAAGTAATAGTGCCACTGTATTCTGCTCTGGTCAGACCTCACCTGGAGTACTGTGTCCAGTTCTGGGCACCACAGTTCAAGAAGGACACTGACAAACTGGAACGTGTCCAGAGGAGGGCAACCAAAATGGTCAAAGGCCTGGAAACGATGCCTTATGAGGAACGGCTAAGGGAGCTGGGCATGTTTAGCCTGGAGAAGAGGAGGTTAAGGGGTGATAGGATAGCCATGTTCAAATATATAAAAGGATGTCACATAGAGGAGGGAGAAAGGTTGTTTTCTGCTGCTCCAGAGAAGCGGATACGGAGCAATGGATCCAAACTACAAGAAAGAAGATTCCACCTAAACATTAGGAAGGACTTCCTGACAGTAAGAGCTGTTCGACAGTGGAATTTGCTGCCAAGGAGTGTGGTGGAGTCTCCTTCTTTGGAGGTCTTTAAGCAGAGGCTTGACAACCATATGTCAGGAGTGCTCTGATGGTGTTTCCTGCTTGGCAGGGAGTTGGACTCGATGGCCCTTGTGGTCTCTTCCAACTCTATGATTCTATGATTCTATAATTCTGAGCTATTTAATTGTTCATGGGATGATAATTAGCCAAAGAGGGCTCTTGGGCATAGCCTCGGAACTGTATATCCTGACAGCGTTTCTCCCCATGCGGGGCCAGGTTGACTACCGAAGGTGCCTCAAACTCCCTTGGCAACCTGATTGTGGGATAATCCATGTGGTAACAGCATTCTGTTTTATTTTGCAGCTTTCCTTAGGTGCATGCTCATCCTTTGTGGCTCTGTGGTTTCTCCTTATAACTCTTTGCTATACCACTCCCTAGTTTTTTACAGTTCTGTCCAGTAATAATATAATTAGCCAATAATAATAATAATAACAACAAAAGCAAACAAACAAAGAGAAATCCAATATCAACCTCACACGCTCCCTAAAGTGACAGCATGCCACCTGCCAGCACAACTGAACACCCCACACAAGTAAGGGCACAGCAAGGGGAGCTCCCAGCCAAGTTGTGCAGGTCGCAAAAAAGATCAAGAATGGGGCACTATTGGTGGGGAGGAAGCGCACCACCACCCCCAGTAGCTGGAGGCAAGAACTCGGCAGTGGGGCATCTCCCCACCTCTAGGAGCCTGGCGACCGCCAAGCATTGCACAACCAAGCGACCTGCACTTTCTTCCAGGCGCTGGGTGAGTCCTCCCCCCGCCTTTTCCCTGATTACTCTTCTTCAAGTGAACATTGATCCTGCTCAGTCTCTAGGGACAGTAGGGACAGAACTGTCGCCCGCCTGCGGCAGCATCTGAAATGGGCCGAGGCTTGCATGGCGAGATCACGTTCTCCCTACCGCCATTCATGGATGGCTAGGCACAATAGTAGGTCTCCTTCCCCCTGTAACCTATCAGGCTGTTGTTTGAGCCCTGAACCGCATAGGTCACAGCGCAAGAGAAAAAGATCCCGCAGAACCAGGACAAGAGGACCTAAGTCCAGATGGGACTCTTGGGATTCACTGGATTCCTCAGGTAGGTTTGACTCCTTAGATAATGACTATGAGGACCAGATTTGTGGGATATGTTACATCAGTACAGTCAATTACAACATGCTTTACTTCCTGTAGTGGACAGAGACAGGGGTGTGTAACTTTCTGTTCCTGCTGTAAGCGACTCAACAGGTGAGTGTGACTCTATAAAAGCAGAGTCACACAGCCATTTTGGCTCTGTTCAATTCAACACTCAGTTAAGTCTCATCCATTTTGTTGTCTGCTGGCTCTCAGCCAGCAGCACTTGGGTCCATCCTCACAAAGGATGTGAGCCACGTTATATGTTTGTAACCTGAAGCGTAACGCCTGCCTTCTAGGATGTGTACTGTGAACAACTTCTGAGCAAACTTATTGTTGTACTTTTAAAGACAGACCCATGAGTCTTTATTGTATTTTAAGAGGCAGAAAAGGGGGCACCAGAGATCATCCATCCGGGCAAGCCAGATTGGATTAGTCACTTTGTAGAGATTCAAACAAATCTATCAACTAGCTTCCATGAATATAGAGGGGATTTGCTCTGCTACATCACTCACTAGCGTGAGTGAAGGAAGGATAATACTACTGGTAACAAATATTTCCTTGCCTATTATCCTGAACATCCCCACAAGATTAACGGGTACTAGGTCACAACAGCTAAATCGCCTGGACTCCCAAAATGGGTCTGGAGAAGGAGAAAGAAGAGGCACAGGAGTGGCAATGGTACCCTAGCCCCTTGCGTTGAGGAGGGATTAGACTCCAGGGGACGCATTAGAGAGTCTAATTTCAAATGTACGGATCAGCCTCCTGGGATTTGCTTGCACGAAAAAATATTTGAGCGCATCCTCAATGGGCAGTTTATAGACATGTTTTCCTTGCTGTCCCTGGCCTCATCTTGTAGTATAAAATCAAAACCTGCCAAGCAGCAAAAGAAGGAAAAGAAGATAACTATGGGACGCAACTTCCACAATTGGATGACTGGGTTCTCCATTTATGCGGGAGTCGTATCTTCTGCTTACCCAGATAGAGGATGGCACCTGTTTAACTATCAGCATCTCATCCTCAAGGCTGATGAGCATTGCAGCGCTTCTCACTCCCGTTCAAAATGTTTTCATGCCAGGACCTTTTTTTTTTTTTTTTTTTTTTTTTTTTTTGCAGCTCCAGGAATTCAGGACCCACATATGGAAAGAAGGATTTTAGAGTGACAGCCGGAACTTTGGGCTCCCAGACAGCAGAAGGAGCCACCCGAAAATATCCTGCTTTTCTCTCTAGCCCTCTCTCCAGTCTCTCTTGCAGCTATGATGCCATTCTTGTGCACATACCCCAACAGGGAGGCAGCAAGATACCTGGAGGAGGGATTTTGTGATGGTTTTTGTATCCCTGCTGAAAGTACTCCGATTCTGACTAACCCACCCAACCAGAAGTCAGTGAGGGAAATGCCACACATTGCCCAGAAGAAGATTTAAAAGGAACACAACCTTGACGGAATTGCGGGTCCTTTCCCATGCCTGTCCTTTAAGAAATTTATAGTGTCACCTCTAGGAATAGTCCCCCAAAAGATCCCAGGCGAATTCCACATGATTCACAACTTGTCTTACCCCAAAGGTGGCTCGGTAAACAATGCCATCTCGCAGGAGAAGTGTTCAGAAATATGCATCACTGGATCATGCAATTAAATGATTAAGGAGTGTGGCCCTGGTGTCCTCCTGGAAAAGTGTGACATTGAATCTGCATTCTGCCCACTTCCAGATCACCTGGATGACTTCTGGTTGGTGGGCTTCAAGTTCCAGGATCATTGGTACTTCGATAAAGCCATGCCCTTAGGATGCTCCAGAGCTTGTCCCGCTTTTGAGACCTTTAGCACATTCATGGAGTGGCGATATCAGGGTACCCCATTAGAAGGGTCTTGAGGGGAGTCTCTGTCCACAAGAGCACAACAAGTGGGCCATAAAACACCCCCCAGCAACGTGGGAGGGAGCCAGTTGCGTAAACACACGTTTTTCAGTGGTCCCATCTTCCTGTTCGACCCTGATCTGCCTCAGACCCCCAGCGGGGGGCTGAGAGGGATGCACACCCAATGCCTATGGCAAGGTTTTTCTACATCTGAAATTCAGTAAAGTTGTGGCCATTTTAATCCCAAAGATGTTGTTGTGTCTCCCATTTCATCCCGAGGTCTGACTCCTTGAGGGGGGGGACTGCGCCAGGGCACGCCTGGGCTTTCTTCTGAATCCCCATGTTCACTTCCTGCTTCTACCACCTCCCAGCTTGTTCCCTCTTTCAACCTGTCTCCTGTATCCCATTGCCAGTGTCCTGGGTCTAAGTCTTCTTCCTCTGAGTGGGGTGGTTCTTGGGCGGGCAGCACCCACCAGTCTTCCTCATCCTAGAATCAGAGAATCCTAGAATCATAGAGTTGGAAGAGACCACAAGGGCCATCGAGTCCAACCCCCTGCCAAGCAGGAAACACCATCAGAGCACTCCTGACATATGGTTGTCAAGCCTCTGCTTAAAGACCTCCAAAGAAGGAGACTCCACCACACTCCTTGGCAGCAAATTCCACTGTCGAACAGCTCTTACTGTCAGGAAGTTCTTCCCAATGTTTAGGTGGAATCTTCTTTCTTGTAGTTTGGATCCATTGCTCCGTGTCCGCTTCTCTGGAGCAGCAGAAAACAACCTTTCTCCCTCCTCTATGTGGCATCCTTTTATATATTTGAACATGACTATCCTATCACCCCTTAACCTCCTCTTCTCCAGGCTAAACATGCCCAGCTCCCTTAGCCGTTCCTCATAAGGCATCGTTTCCAGGCCTTTGACCATTTTGGTTGCCCTCCTCTGGACACGTTCCAGTTGGTCAGTGTCCTTCTTGAACTGTGGTGCCCAGAACTGGACACAGTACTCCAGGTGAGGTCTGACCAGAGCAGAATACAGTGGCACTATTACTTCCCTTGATCTAGAGCTATACTCCTATTGATGCAGCCCAGAATTGCATTGGCTTTTTTAGCTGCCACGTCACACTGTTGGCTCATGTCAAGTTTGTGGTCAACCAAGACTCCTAGATCCTTTTCACATGTACTGCTCTCAAGCCAGGTGTCACCCATCTTGTATTTGTGCCTCTCATTTTTTTTGCCCAAGTGCAATACTTTACATTTCTCCCTGTTAAAATTCATCTTGTTTGTTTTGGCCCAGTTCTCTAATCTGTCAAGGTCGTTTTGAAGTGTGATCCTGTCCTCTGGGGTGTTAGCCACCCCTCCCAGTTTGGTGTCATCTGCAAATTTGATAAGGATGCCCTTGAGTCCATCATCCAAGTCATTGATAAAGATGTTGAATAAGACCGGGGCCAAGACAGAACCCTGTGGCACCCCACTAGTCACTCTTCTCCAGGATGAAGAGGAACCATTGATGAGCACCCTTTGGGTTCGGTCAGTCAGCCAGTTACAAATCCACTGAGTGGTAGCATAGTCAAGACCGCATTTTACCAGCTTCTTTACGAGAATATCATGGGGCACCTTGTCAAATGCCTTGCTGAAATCCAGGTAGGCTACATCCACTGCGTTCCCTTCATCTACCAGGCTTGTAATTCTGTCAAAAAACGAGATCAGGTTAGTTTGACATGACTTATTTTTCAGAAATCCATGCTGACTATTGGTTATCACAGCATTCCTTTCTAGGTGCTCACAGACTGTTTGCTGAATGATCTGCTCCAGAATCTTCCCTGGTATTGATGTCAGACTGACTGGGCGGTAATTATTTGGGTCCTCTCTTTCCCCCTTTTTGAAAATAGGGACAACATTTGTCCTCCTCCAGTCTGCCGGGACTTTGCCTGTTCTCCAGGAATTCTCAAAGATGACTGCCAGTGGTTCTGAGATCACATCTGCCAGTTCTTTTAATACTCTTGGATGCAGTTCATCTGACCCTGGAGACTTGAATACATCTAAACTAGCCAAGTATTCTTGTACTATCTCCTTAGTTATTCTGGGCTGTGTTTCCTCTGCTGAATCATTTCCTCCAAATTCTTCAGGTCGGGCATTGTTTTCTTTATCGGAGAAGACTGAGGCAAAGAAGGCACTGAGGAGTTCAGCCCTTTCTGTGTCCCCTGTTTGCATTTCACCATCTTCTCCTCTGAGTGACCCCACTGTTTCTTTGTTCTTCCTTTTGCTACGAACATACCCATAAAAGCCTTTTTTGTTGCTTTTAACCTCTCTAGCAAGCCTGAGTTCATTCTGTGCTTTAGCTTTTCTGACTTTGTGTCTACACGTGCTGGCTATTTGTTTGAATTCCTCTTTGGTGGTTCCCCCCTTTTCCATTTTTTGTACACATCCTTTTTTAATCTTAACTCAGTTAAAAGTTCTTTGATAGCCACCCTGGCTTCTTTAGGCACCTTCCATGTTTCCGTCTCATTGGTATTGCCTGAAGTTGTGCTTTTACTATCTCCCTCTTAACAAACTCCCAGCCATCATGAACTCCCTTTCCTTTTAGTATTACTGTCCATGGGATCTCACTCAGCACTTCCCTAAGTTTTATGAAGTCGGCTTTCTTAAAGTCAAGAAATTGAGTCCTAGTATGCTTGGCTGCTCCTTTCCGCTGTATAGTAAACTTCAGAAGAGCATGATCACTCGCGCCTAATGATCCTTCCACTTCTACCCCACTAACCAGGTCATCAACATTGGTTAGGACCAGATCTCAAATGGCTGTTCCTCTTGTTGCTTCTCCCACTTTCTGGACAATCAAGTTGTCTGCAAGGCCAGTGAGGAATCTGTTTGACCTTATGCTCTTGGCTGAGTTTGACATCCAACAAATATCCGGGTAATTGAAGTCCCCCATTACTACTATCTCCCTTCCTTTTGCATGCTTGGCCATCTGTTCCAGGAAGGCATCATCTATGTCCTCCTTTTGGCTTGGGGATCTATAGTAAACTCCCACAATGAGGTCCCTGTTATTCTTCTCTCCCTTAATTTTGACCCAAATGCTCTCACTTTGGCTTTGAGGTTCTAAATCTTGGATCTCTTCACAGGTATACACATCCCTGACATATAACGCCACTCCTCCTCCTTTCTTGTCTGGTCTGTTTCTCTGAAATAGATTGTATCCCTCCATTATTACATTCTAATCGTGGGACTTATCCCACCAGGTTTCAGTGATGCCTATTATGTCATATTTAGTTTGCTGTACCAAGAGCTCAAGCTCATCTTGTTTATTTCCCATGCTTTGCGCATTAGTGTACAGACATTGAAGTCCATTAATCATTCCCCCGTGTCTCTTATTTAAGGATTTTTTCCTCCCACCACTAGGTCTGCGTGCTGTTTGCTCCATTTGGTCTATGACATTTGGATGATCATCTTCATCAATTGATAGACTCCTACCTTCAGGAGCACTGTCTCCCTCCCCCACATTAGTCAGTTTAAAGCCCTCCTGATGAGGTTTCTGAGATTTTTGGCAAAAACATTCCTCCCAACCGTTGTGAGGTGCAGCCCATCGCTTGCCAATAGTCCATCTTCAAGAAACTGCAGTCCGTGATCTAAGAATCCAAACCGTTCCTGTTTACACCATTTGCGAAGCCAGTTGTTCACTTCCACTATTTTTCCCTCTCTCCCTGGGCCACGTCGTTCAACTGGGAGGACAGATGAGATGACAATTTGTGCATTTAATTGCTTCAATTTCCTGCCCAGAGCCTCGTAGTCTCTTTTGATCTTCTGGAGGCTATTGCTTGCAGTGTCATTGGTTCCCACATGAACCAAGAGGAAGAGGGGTATTTGTCAGTCCCTAACAAAGGATAAGCTGTGTGGTCTCTTTGGGGGTGGTTGCCCATGCTAATGGTGCACAATTGTCTGTGAAAAGTCTCCTGCTTTTCCCTGAGATACTCCATATAAGCCTCGACAGATTTCATAGAACAGAAACTGCCAGTGGTGAAATGGAAAACTTAATTGAAAAACTTTTGCCAAATCTGTCTCCCGTATTCCAGACCAAAAGAATGGGACTGAGTAAGGGGGAGGGAGGTGCAAGTAATGTTTAAAAAGGAATCACTTTGTTTGGTCAATATTTAATTGAAAACCTCAAGAAAATTTTTTTTAAAAAAAGAAGAAGCTGCTGCTGCTGCATTGGGCACCCTTAGATTCAGTGTGTTGGGAGTATATCTACCTTTGCTTTTTGGGTCAAGATCTGGGCTGGGGAAGTGTCTTTTTTACAGTACTGTGATGGCATTTAAAGTATGAAAGGTCTAACCTTGGTACCGTATAATGCACATGAACTAAAGCAAGGCAGAATTCCAGAATAAGTCCCCAAGTGCTTGAAACCACACTGTGTGTATTTAGCTGTGCTCTAAAGCCAAACTAGGTGGCAAAACACCAAGTACTCTAAGCAAGAGCAAAGGCAGTGTGCTACTTAATGTGACTGAAACGTCCATTTATGCTACCGAGGGAGCCTCTCAGAGATGCATTGGGAAGGCTTGGGCATATGATAGAGAATTCAGCAAGGAAACCATCTTGTTGACCTACTTGGGCCACACTACAGAAAAAGAAAAAGGGAAATCCTACTAATGCCTCATGTCAAGAAAAGGTGTGCAGGGTCCTCTTGTCAAGAAAGACAAGGACAACACAGAGGGAGATGTATTAAAATGAGCAGGGGGTGCACTGCCAGAGCATGGGAAACCATTTAAAGTTATTAATAGAGATACCTAAAAATACACACAGAGTCCCAATGCTCTCTGTGCACGCATATGTAAATAATTCATATGAGCATTTTTTAAAAGGTTAAAACCACAAAGTTATTAAAAGCCATTGCAGTTAAACTCCCAATAGACCAGCAGAAGCAAGGCTGAACTGATGCATCTTCCATGCATTCCTAAAGATCACCAACTCAAGGCTGACTAAAGCATGCAAGTTTCCCAAGACAGAACTCGTAAGCGCAGAACGCTGCGCCTCAGGCTTCACAGCAATGACATTTTAGAACAGTTGACACCAGCACTTGGGATGCTCTTAATTCCCACAAAGCTGCACAGGGGGAATTGTCTCTGCTATAGTCAACTCTACCTCCACCTGGAGACAAAGAGGAATTCAAGGAATACCAGAAAAAGGTCTAATTTGGCATTAAACAGTCTTGCTCTGCACCCATGGCTTTGCTGTTTCAGCAACTCTTTCAGTTTATGTATTTGTATTTCAGCCGCCTCACATCTTGGGTTCTCACCTTGCTAAGCCGTGCACTGATACTCCCCCCCCCCCCCGCCCATTAAACTGAGTTCATTAAACTCAGTGGTACTTAATCCTGAGCAAATGTGATTCAGATTTCAGTAAAACACCTTGAACTTCCAAGGTACAGAATAGCACGGAAGGAGAGAAGCTCTTTTGGCTTTGAGGAATCATAGTAATGTTGTTAGAGATAGAAGAGAGTTAATTCCTAGGCAAGCAATTCCTGCTCTATTAAAGATGACATTTTTCAAGAAACTAAATTTTTCTCCTGGACTTGAAATTTGAAGATCAAACATAAACTGGAAACTATGTTCAAAAATCCTAGCGTGGGCTTCCCTACTTGCCAGCATGATCATGGGGGGGGGGCGAGTGGTGAAGAACTGTCTGCCTCCAGGCACTGGAAATCCTTCCCATGGTATCCAGGATTGACCATGGAGACTGACCCTCAGGTGAGACATCCATGGCAGTGACCAGAGGAGAAATCACTGCTGGGAGAAGCACAGAGAGAAGAAGCGCCATGGTGCATCTGCAGCAGTACAGCCAGACACCTTCATCTGCCCCAGCTGCAACAAGACATATCTCTCCCTTTTTCACCTCTGCAGCCATAGCAAGTACAGTGATACCTCTACTTACATGCCCCTCTTCTTACGTATCCTTTGGGATACGCACGTGGCAAACCCGAAAGTATATTTCCGGGTTTCGCCGCACGAGCATGCGCAGTAGCACTGTATCACGCCGCGCACATGCACAGAACAGGCACCTCTGGTTGCGGAAACCTCGGGATCTGACCGGAGCTTTGGAACGGATCCCGTCTGCAACCGGAGGGACCACTGTACTGTAACTCTCCAAAGCAGAGCTTTCCAAACTTTTCATGATGACACACTTTTTAGACATGCATCATTTCACAACACAGTAATTCAATTTAACAAGCAAACTGGAGATTAAAAGTTACCCCTTTCCAGCCCCAGGAAGAGTTCATGTGACACACATGTACAATGCTGTTGACACACTAATGTGTTGCAACACACAGTTTGGAAAGCTTTGCTCCAAAGGTTTGACCTCCCATCCAAAGGCACACTCCTCCATTGCTTCTGAGAAAGACAGATGCCAATCAACCAGGAGATCTGTTCCAAGTGCTGCTGTGGCACCGACTGTTTGGAGAGCTCTCCTGTCACACATCAGTAGTGCGCCATCCACAAGACCTTCTGGCCCCATCTACATCTGTATTGGGTTTGAAATCATTTTCATATATGCAATTACTTCAATTGCTTTTATAGAATTTGCTAAAATAGAATAGATGAATGAAGCTCTTGTAGTTAAACCAAGATGTATCAAAGGATGTGGCCCATAAATGGGTTTTTAAAAAGAAAAGAAAAGAAAGGCTGTCCATGTCTCTGCTTTTCCTGCCTTCCATCTTCCCTTTTCCCCTCTGCTGCCTCCCATGTAAAATACACAAAATTCCATACCTTTTAATAACAAAATTTGTACAATAACCTGTAAAAGTTGAAATCAGAGCATTTTCAAAGTTGATTGAAGTTTTGAGTAATAAAAATGTTTACTCAGATGGAAGAACCACTATGAGTAAATGTGCATAAAATTGCAGACAGGCACCGCAATCTAAACTGTTTGATGCTAGAGCACGGTGGCGTTAACACTGCGTCCCCAGTCTGGCCGCTCATGGCGGCAGCAGCAGAAGGTGGGGCACGCAGCTTGAGCTTCAGGCTGGGGCAGCAGTTAGGCCTGGATCAGACCCAGTGCTGCTCAGTGCCAGCTGGGAGAGCAGGCATGGTTTGTCATTAGTGGAAGGGAACAGTTTTAGCCTCTACCCTGATAATGTCATTCCATACTTGTGTGGAATTGATCTTTCAGCATGACGGCACCTGCCCTGTGGAACTCCCTGCCCCTTGATATGAGAGGCAGGCACCTCCACTGTATTGTTTTCAGCTCCTGATAAAAACTTGCTATTTTAGGCAAGCTTGTCCAGGTATGTAGCATGGGCATATATTTTAATATGTACTTTTATTATATATATTTAACTGCTGGTTTTATTTATATGGGAGGGAATCAGAGCAACTTGTTTTTAACTTCTGGCTTTTATTGATACATTCAAATTATTTAAACCGCATGGAGATTTGTACAATTAAACAGTATACAAATTATGTTAAATAATATATATAATATTCCTGGATCCTTTGAATTGACAAGAGGTTGCGGTGTGGAGGTCTCCTTCCATGCTTATTATTGGTCCCACAAGCAGGTGCAGACTTTGGTCTTTCAAATTTCAGCAGTGCCTTGTGTGAGGCCAAATTTTGGTGCCTCCCCCCCTTGCCTTCCACTTTGTGCATGCGCTATGTCATAGTTGTGACGCCCTGTGATGCCCCCCCTCGACTCAGCACCCAGTGAAGTGCTGCCCTAAATCCCCTTCTGCCCACAGTACAAGGACAGACATACCTGCCATAATGGTGAACAGTTGATTAATAATCACATGACACATGTACAGTTAATAGTGTTTCGCACTTCTTACAACAATTTGGGAAAGTGGTCTAGTTTGCCATTTTGATTAAAAAAGAATTAATATGATCATCGGTACAAAGTCTCTGTTTGAAGATGCCTTCGTCAAGTGTCCTTTGCTTGATGGCATCATTTACTTAATGGCGTAATTTAAAGGACCATTTACTGCTTGTGAGGAGTGAAAACTGATGCTACAATTCTCAGGATTCTTTGTGACATTTCAAAGATGGGGGAGCATGTTTTCAGAAGAAATAAAATGTGACTTTAGCACCACCTAGTGAATATTGTGATATATGAACAAAAAAAATGGAACCTTTTTCTTACCGTGAATTTCAGTTTCCAGATTTTTTGGGGTGGGGGTGATATTACTGATAGGGATGGCTCCCCCTACTGGAGACAGGCAGGGTCTTCAACTTGCAACGTCCTCTCCAGAGGGGAAGAGTCATCCTGTCTCTCCAGACCGAGTAGCATCGTGGAATAACACCTCAGCCCCTAAACAGGTGCCTGAACACCAGCCGAATCACTGGAGCAGAGTCCTAGAAGGGAAGGACACTCATACACAAAGCATATGGTTAGACAGCAACGCCAGCGGTAATGGCCCATATAATAATAATAATAATAATAATAATAATAATAATAATAATAATCTATTATTTGTACCCCGCCCATCTGACTGGGTTTCTCCAGCCACTCTGGGTGGCTTCCAACAAAGATTAAAAATACATTAAAATGTCACACATTAGAAACTTCCCTAAACCGGACTGCCTTCAGATTCATTCGCTTATCAGTCTATAAACCCAGAGCCGCCACTAGAGGCGACAAATGCTGCAATGCATTGAACCAGAGGAAGACAGAAGAGGGTGGGATGTCATCCCCCCAATCTGTAAACTGAAATTCACAGTAAGAAAAAAATCTGTTTTTACCAGATGAATCCGGATGCCATTCCTGATAGGGAAATACCCGAGCAGAATCCCAGCACTGGGGAGGGCTTCCTCTGCCTCCAGATCACTGTGGAACTACTCTCTGCAGCACCTGGCAACCAAAGGCTGCATCAGAAGAAGCAATGGACTCAGTTTTGCAATTTTGTAATGGAAGAGGCCCATGTAGCAGCCCTACAAACCTCTGCTATTGGAAAACCTCCCTTACGTACCACTGAGGCTGCTGCCCCATGCAAGGAATGAGCAGTAATCCCTAAAGGGGGGATTTGTCAATTGCTTGATAAGCATGAAAAATGGTCCGATGGCGATGTGAAGACTTTACTATCCTACGATGCACCATCAAAGGAAACAAGCAGCACCTCTGCTGGGGAGGGGCTTTCATAGTTTTGGGCTTTCTATCAGTTTTAGTTCTTATATGTTAGTTTTAGTTTTTGTGTTGCTGGTGGTTTTGCTTCCTTTATATTTGTTTTGATTGGTTTTTGCATTTCTGGTGATTTTGCTTCTTTTCAGGTGAAGGTTTTTTAGTTTCTGGTGGTTTCAAAAATAATAGAAAAGAAGCCATTTGTGGGGCTTCTTAAAATGCAGGGTTTTCACTGCAAAACTTTTGCCAAACTTTGACATCAGTTTCGATGGGATCCCAGATGTGGGTTTTGTAGTTATTGAAGCTCCAATAATGGATAAGTGATGACTTACTCCAGACCAGCCTGGCATTCATCAGTGATACTTCCAGCCTGGAGGGCTGGCTGGCCTGGCAGCTCTGATCCTGAAGGCAGGGAGCTGATGCAGAAATGAAAATTATTGTTCGCTCTTAGTGGTCTCTTAAGCATAGCTGACCCAAATGCTGCTTGTTCTGCCAATAGTTTTCTGTATGCAAATCTACTGTATGTTTTTGCTTCAGAGGACAGCATTTGAACTTCAGAGGGTGCTCTTCAGCAAAAGCTCTTCAGGTCCCACTTGACCCCGTCTCTGTGTGAAAAGATACCCATGTAACACGGCTGGCCCACTGATTGCTTTGGAAGGTAACACAAATGATGAAGCCATTAATCAGACCGGAAAGGAGCCAGAGCAAGCATCTGCTGACCTTTTAATACTTAACTGTCATCTATTTTCACTGCTGCACCACATCTTTTAAAAGATAATGTAATCATTAAGTACTGCCAGCTCCTTCTATGTGCCAAATTAATTTAGGTACTCGGGGGATGAATCTAAGTTTTGTTAGAAACCCTGCTGCTTTTTTCTACCATTTCAGCAGCATCCATGGATGACTCATTCAAAACATATACCTCACTTTATGCATAAGCATTTATAAATGACTAAGCAATCTGGGAAATTATCACTGTGTCTCGGATTGAGTGTCCTCTCATCGCCCACCTCCATGTTATGTGTGGGGGAGATTGAGAGAGGATGCTAATCTTGAAAAGCAGACAGCCACCATTTTGTTCTCACCCTTTGTCCTATGTGCAATTCTGCTTTATTCATTCTTTGCATTTAAATAAAGAGAATGATAACAGAATCAGTTGCAAGAAAGCGAAGATCTTCTGGTAGTCCTAACTCATGTGCAAGGGCATAAAATATCACAGAGCAGTTAAAATATTTCTATGCAAAGGTACAACTGGAAAAACCCGGTGCAAAGTGCAATTTATTTCTAATAATAGGCAAAAAACAGTGCAACAAAGTGTTATCTCCACTGCAGACTCAAAGGTCCAGTTCAAATTATATAGTGGCTTATTAAGCCAAGATATTCACTAGCCTTTTGCTCTCCTCCCTTTGCTGTGAAGAGCGATCAGCCCTAGAAATATCCAACCATAGTTTCCTGTTACATTCAAATAGGAAAATTGGGGTTACCAGTTTTCTTATAATCAAGGATCTAAAACCATAGAAAGCCAATAATTTTATTTTTGTATATTTAAGTAACATGTGATGTCATTAGTATGTAGAAATTAAGGATGGGAAATCTACTTCAAACTCCTCCCATCTAATCTGATTAGTTGATGGATTTATATTAACTAATGGGGCATATATTTTCACTGATAATGCCATCCTAAAGGACCAATCCTCCCACCCCTGCTCTGTGTTCAGGCCACCAATAACAGAAGGCGGGGCCTTCTGAGTGGCAGCTCCCCTCTTGTGGAGCTGATTTCAGCAGAGACAACGAGATGGAAGAAGGGCAGGGAAACCCACAGCACATATTTCCATACCAGGGAAAATGTGTGCCACTTATGAACTATGGTGCTAGTTTCACTGCTGAAATTGGGAACTATCACTGTTAAGCTCTTGCCAAAGCCAACCAAGGCAGGGCTCCCTTTGCCATGCTTTGCATTGTCTCTGCCTGGTCACTTGCTCCCTCTTCTTCCTCTGACCACTCCCCTGGCTCTGAGCCTTCTTCTCCTGGGGGTCCCCAGCTGGTGCCTCCCACCGTTCCTTTGCATCCAGCCAGTCCATGGCACAGTGTCAGGAGAACGGTGCCTCTGAATACCAGTCACTGGGAATCACAAGTGGCAGAAGTGCTGTTGCACCCAGGTCCTACTTATGAGCTTCCTGTAGGTGAACAGGATGCTGGACTAAATGGATCTTTGGTAGGGCTCTCCTTTTCTTAATGATCCGCTGTCTGCATCCTCCTCCTCTAGCCACCACTGCAGTTTGGAGGTGGGAAGGTCTGGTCTTTTTATATCAAAATATGGACTTCATTAGGAATTCAGCCTGGGTTTTGTGGTTTGATTAATTATAATGTGTTTTCTCTCTCAAGCATTAAGGAGACGTACCTGCCTTGTCCTTAATAGATGCAGAGAGAACTTCAGGAGTCAGCATCATAAAAGGGAGTTCTTTGGAAACTGTGTGGGAGGACTTGCATCCAATATGCAAATTGGAGTGTGGCACGACAAACTGGAGGTGGCAGGGAAAGCTGAGTGGTGCGATCTCTAGCACTTAATCTGAAGTAACAATTACAGCACATTTCCATCAGTTCCGCCTGCAGCTGAGTGATACCACTCCCCCCCCCCTGCAACTTGTGAGAATCCAACCCACCTGCAGAATCATGCGGTCCTCTGTTTTGTCTAGCAGACTATTAATAAACTGGTGTTTTCTACAACTCGGGATTACTGAACAGGAAAGGCAACTTTAGGCTGCAAGGGCTGCTACCTGGGTGTGTTCAAACTGCTGACTTGTCAGGTATTTGCCTTGATTATGGTGGGAATTTAAGGTGAATAATCCACCTAGCATCTGCAGGAGGCACAGGTGCACTTTAAACAAAAACTGGAGTGAATAGGATTGCATCTTTTCAACATACACAACAAGGTACATATGTGCAGATGGAAGTTTCTCATCAGCTCACAGGGAATAGTTCGCAGAAGATACTTTATTCATGCAAGTGTAGCCCCAGATATCCTCATGCACACATTCATGTGGACAAATATATTGTGCAGAACCACATGTCGAGATTCCTGCATTGCAGAGGGCAAGGACCCTCAGGGACCCAAATGCTACAGTTCTATGGTTCTGTTATTCTAAGTGTCCATGGAGATGGCTGACTGACTGCAATTCTCAGGACAGTGCAGATGGAAGACATCGCCAAGGTTTTCTGGGCCCCCAGGCAATGAATCCCTGTTAGCTTCCTCTTTCCAGAGAAAAGAATCCATTACAGCAGTGGCTCCCAATTAGCTAATTACTGAGGACCGCTGTGGCGTTCGTACAGAGCCCCCGGTCGTTTCACGGACTATTGACCTGTACACCACAGCTTTATTCTTCCACTGCCACCAACCAGGTTTCTTCTGGTGAAATACTGAGTCTCAGTCAGGTTGTGAAGTCAACAACGAAGATTAAAGTTTATTGAAGAATAAACAAGTTTTAAATATATTCAGAACGGTTTCTCAAGTGCGCGCCCATAACTAGATGTGGCACTATCTCCCACTGTCACACTCTTCTCTCTCAGGTCTATCCCTGTCTCTCACTCTATCTGTCACAACCACTCTGTTCGACTTTCACTGGCTCTGTCTGACTCTGACTCCTCTCTCTCCCCATGGTAAAACCCCTGGGCTGAGCCTCAACACCTGGTAGGCTCTGCCTCTGAGCTTTCTCATTGGTCAATATCTACATTAACCATTTCCACCCCCCTGTACAAACAAAATCACAAGGAATGGGCAAATGCCACAATCACCTATTTTTCAAAAGCTAAGCCAGAACTCTTGAAAATTTTGATAACTCCATGGTAGCTCCCAGTGCAAAGCAATATTTGAAGAAAATAAGAGGTAACCCCTAATGAGCAAATTATTTTAGGTATATTAAAAAAAAAAACAGAACATAAAATTTGTGATATTACCATGCAAAAATGACAAAGATTTAGTTGGAGGGAAGACAAATTTAATTTTATTAATGCATATTGTACAAGTGAACAAATTATGACATGTCTAGCAGCTCCTAAACCACGACCACAACCACCACCACCACCACCACCACAATTTATTTATATATGCCACCCTTCTGGCTCGGTTGCTTCAGGCACTCTGTGCGGCTCCCAACAAAATGTTAAAAACACATGAAACCTAAATGTGATGGGAGGATTCATGCCTCTTTTTGTCCTGAACAATCTCTTACACATCTGATGCAATATTTCCTACATTTATTCTCAAAACTGGTTCATCAAGCTGATTTCTATGCTAGTTCTTCATATAACAAAATGTTGAAAATATTTGTTCACAAAGATACAGTATGTGGAACAAAAGGGAATTAGACATTTCAAAGCTTTTACACCTAACTTCTTATAATCAGCAAAAACCCAGAATTGGTCCAGTCTACATTCTTTGAAAAATGATTTCAGTGATTCATTACAAGTCACGTCAACAAGTGGAACTTGCTCTTCCACACATAGAGAATCAAAAGGATTCCTTATCCATGAGTTTTCAGGATTTGGTGCAGGGAAGTAATCTCTGAAGCTAGTTGCTAAATCACACAGGTGCTCAGGGATGTAATGTTTTACTTCTGGTATCAATTCTACGTCAGTGGCCTCCAGTGTCGTGATGTTAGTGAGGCAACCACCTTCTACGCAGCTTGCCCATAATTTTTTATTTTTATTTTTTAAAATAATTTTTATTAACCGGCCAATCAAATCAAATCACATCACATAAATTCCAAATTACAAAGCCGAATTTTAAATTTTGTTGAGGGGACCCATATTTCAAGATCCGAAGGGGGATTCTGATCATCTTCTTGCTACTGCGTTAATGTCCAAATCAGTCCAAACAAAGTTCATAATTCTATCCAGTCTTATCTTGCTGTTTCCACATCACATCTTGTTCATATATTTTCTCTTTTTTCTTTATGATCTCTTCTGATAGTCTCCTTAAGCCGATAAACACCAATAATAATCCTGTGTGAATTTTTCCATTCTTCCAATCCTCAAATCGAGATGGTTTCCATATATCATCGCCTTCATAGATAACATCGCTCTTTCCATCATTAATTACAGAACTGTCGTTCTTAAGTCCCTCTGAGGAGTTTCACCCACAATATAAAAACAGCTCTATTTCTCTATTTCTCCTCCCAGACTTAAGTCCTCCGACAGAATTTCCCAATTTGGCGACGGTATTTTTAACTGCGTCATTCCAAAGCCCTTATACATTCCACGCTCTTCTTAAAACATGCTTTGGTTCGAAAGTTTATCTCCACACAGCCTTAAATCCACAGCTTAAGTCCTTAAAATGACATTTCTGACGTGAGGGGGGGGATTCTTGTTTAATCACATAAAGGAAAGAAAGGAAAGTTTTTTCCCCCTCCCCCATCAGTCCCTTTGCCATACCGAGTCTTGGCGTATCTTCTCATGATTTATACTTGTTCCTCCGACTCGTCTTGTTTTATCAGAGATCTCTTCTGTTAGCAGTCTTTATTCCCCCTCCTTCCTTGAAATATGTGCATTCGCTTCATCCAAATTGTTTCTTTTGAAGTTCTTGCAGCTAGTGGTGCGGATCAGAGACGGCGTCCAGGAGCGCCAAAATCCCACAGGAGGGCATTGTGCCTAGTGCCCCCATCCCCACAAATTCAGGGGTGGTATAGGGCACAGCAGGCAAGGGCAGTCCCCCCCACAATCCTGGGGGGGGTAGGGAGGCTATTTACTCCCATCACAGCCTCCAAATTACCTTGTGTGTGTCGGAGAGATGTTATTGTCAGCCATCTTCTGATGCGCCCCTAGTGGCCCCCCCTGCCCATAATTTTTTAATCACTGCCTCAATCTTATCTTCAACGTAAAAAATACTCACATCACTACCTTGAAGGCTTGTGTTGAGAGTGATCAAGTATGTGAAAATGTCTGCTAAGTAGGTTAATATATACAACCATGCAAAGTTGTTCAACTGATCACATGGAAATTTTAAATCTGTCAGAAAAAATTGTACTTCATCACATAACTCAAAGAATTGCTTGACAGCCAATGCACTAAAGCCAAGTTTTAGTAGTAGTAGTAGTAGTAATGTATTTTAGTAACTGTATTTAGGAATTAATATATTATTATTATTATTATTATTATTATTATTATTATTATTATTATTATTATTTTCTTCTGTGCCAAAGTTTCATCACTGGCTTAAATATATTAATTAGTTAAATACAGTACTTATTTGGAGTGAGGTTTTTATTCTTGCTGATTACCCAATAGGAACAACCAGCTTTTTAATTTATTAGGTTTCTGTTTCCTCCCACCCCCATGTGTAGCCACATAACTTCCCATAAAAACAATAAAACAAAATCCACACAGGCTGCCTTTTGCACTGAATTAAATAATCAGAGGGCGAACTGTGGCTATTTGCTTAACTATTTTCCCTGCTGGAAACGAGACATGAATCCTAAACTCATAAGGCAAGATTCACTTAAAACCCGACCTACAAGCTGTGGGAGAGTCCTCTAAACTTGACAGTCATTGGAAGCAATTACTGTAGAGGTTATTTTCAGCTAAAAGCAGAGAATAAGGGGAAGGAATCCCTTACATTAAAAAAAAAATGATAAGCATGTGGAGCAAACAGTTTGTGCTCTGTCTCTGTCTCCCTCCCTCCCCTTCACTTATAAGAGACCTAAGAAACTGTGTCAGAGGTTTGTGCCCAATCCCAGCTCCCTTGCCATCCAGCAACTCTTTCCCAGGCACTGGTCGCAAGCAGAGACTGGATGATCTGTGGAAGGCTTTCACTGTGCAATTAACAAGGTAAGTGAGTCCCCCAGCAAGAGATGGTGCTGCAGACCCTTTGCGCGTATCTTGTGGACCCCCAGGGGTCCCTGGACCCCTAACTGGGAGCCACTGCACTGCAGTGTTTGCAGGTGGCAGGCTTCTCCACTTGCTTCAGTGCATCCTTCCTGTCCTTTCTTACCCAGGCCCTAGTCCATAATGCAAACTCTGTCTCTCCCCTGCTCCCTCGGATCCAGGCAAACTAGAAAGAAGTAATAATAATAATAATAATAATAATAATAATAATAATAATAATAATAATTTATTATTTGTACCCCGCCCATCTGGCTGGGTTTCCCCAGCCACTGTGGGCGGCTTCCATAGAAAACCAAAAATACACTAAAATATCACAGATTAAAAACTTCCCTGAACAGGGCTGCCTTAAGATGTCTTCTGAATGTCAGGTAGTTATTTATCGCTTTGACATCCGATGGGAGGGCGTTCCACAGGGCAGGCGCCACTACCGAGAAGGCCCTCTGCCTGGTTCCCTGTAGCTTTGCTTCTCGCAATGAGGGAACCGCCAGAAGGCCCTCGGCGCTGGACCTCAGCATCCGGGCAGAACAATGGGGGTGGAGACGCTCCTTCAGGTATACTGGTAGCATGAGGATTCATACTGACCAGCTAGGGAGCATCAGGGGTGCTGACTTGGATCCCAGATTATGGGTGCTCAATGGCACCCATGACGTAACGTAAAGTCAAGTTACCTTGGCGGGGCTTCCAGGGCCTTGGAGGCTAGTCTGAGGCCTCACAAGACCTCCAACACGACTTCCAGTTTGTACCTGAAGTAGTTTCCCAGGCTTCGCAGGCCTTGGACGTTGCCTCTGAGGTTGCATCGGGCCTGCAGCATGTCTTTCGGGAGAAACCAGGTGGACAGCCGTGTTGATCTGTCATAGTCATAATAAATAACAAGATGAAAGATGAAGAAATATTTTTTAATAATTCCAGTGGCACCTTAAAGATCAACTACATATAAGCTTTCAAGGCATGAGCTTTCGTGTGTAATACACACTTTGTCGGATAATCTGTTTTGTATCTGACTATAAGGCCACCCTATGTCAATGTATCTGCTGTGTAATTTTGACAGCACAACTCCTAGCCATTATTCTGTAGGATTAACCTTTTTGTCATAAAGTGCTTGAAACTCTCTTTTGGGACACTGGCATTTTTCTTCGTCATTCTTGAACACCATTACCTCCAGCTGGGATCCTGCTGCTGAGCTTCAACCAATCAAGCTGGAATTCTTTTATGACTCACCCTGGTAACTTTGCAGTAAGTTAACAGCACAGGAATAGCAGTCTCTGTCTCTGTCTCTGTCTCTGTCTCTCTCTGCCAATTGCATTCTTGCACACTTGAAAAATCCCATAGCAACACATGGCAATGGTAAAGCAGCATCTATCACGTTTCTAAAGCAATCAGAAAGCTGTTCTTATACAATACCTCCTCCTCATTAAATGTTTTTAAAGTCACAGTAAGTGACAAAATTTCAAAAGCATAATAGGATCCTGCAATTGAGCAATATCTGTTCAGAAAACCCTAAATAGCTATTCACCGTAATGGCATACACACTCCAATCTCCAAGCAGTGAGAGACTTCGGGGGGGAGGAAACATACCCCACATCTGGTTTTCTGGGAATATAGGTCACTGGAGACTGTGGTTATCTCCATGGTATATTGTTTATTTACGCACCTACACATATATATCCAGGCTGTGCACAAGATGGAAAGGTTCATAGCACTGGCACTCCAACAGATCTTGCTACCCCATTAGGTTGGGGGGGGTTCCCCAAAGTAATAACTTTGGTTTCAAGAACAGAGAGCAAGTGAAACCTCTGGTCTCCAGAGAGACCAGAACAGACTAGCTCCTCACCTATTCTTCTCCAGTCCCTGGGATGACGTGCTGTCCAGCAAGGGGGGGGGGGTCTGCCCCATCCTTCTGGATGCATCTGTAGCTAATATGGCAACATACCTTCAGTTGGTCACCTCTTTAGTCATGTGTAAAGTTACGTTAAATGTGACCTGACTAGGACTAGCAATGCCACAATTCCTCTTCTTAGTCCTGTAATATACAGTTTGTGATAATTTACTGGTGTATGTGTGTCAGGCAAAATATGACACCAAATTACATCAGTTTTAAAAGCTTAAGGGCCTTTTGCTCTTATACTGTGTACCTCATAAAATAGTAACATTCTGAAATAATTATGAAATAAACATATTTAGTAATAGGGAAGGAGCTTAATGTTTATGGCTAATCAATGCTAATCACTGCCTTTTATTTAATAAAGTCACATTTAAATTAATGGAACTGATGCATATTATGTGCAATCAATGCCTTTAGTAAGGTTAAGTACTACATTTGTTAGAAAGCTTCTTGATCAAGGAAGCAGACTTTGAAATGTGGATTAGAATCAAGATGAGACATCAGGCTAACATGCTTTGAATGTCTAAAGCAACTCAATGCTATAGGCAATTGCCATTCCCTTGTTAATTCAGATAGCCTCCATAAATTACGGGGGACGGGGGACGGGATGGGATGGACAGACGACAAATAAATAATGAAAGCTGACTTAATACTTGCGAGTGTTTTCATGTGATTTATTGGACTGCTTTCCCAAGGCAAGACTGAAGCTACTCCATAGCTTCAACTTACATTAGAATGCATTTTCAAGAACTACAACAACCACAATAACATGTAAGCTCAGCCTCTGAAGCTCTTCTTAGTGTCTCGGCTCCATGTGAATATCAAAGTTCCCTTAATAAAAAAAAATTGAGCCAAGTTCATGCCTTGTAGTATGTTGACCATGTGTACCCAACACTTCAGCCTAAAAGACTCCCAGAGCAATTTACATACAATCAAAACAAGACCGTTCCTATCTACAGCTTACCATCCTAAAAAAAGAAAACCCAAAAAAAACCATGACACACGGGGAAATGGACAGGAAGAGAAGAGGAAAATCAAAATCAAGCAGTACCAGATTCTAATCAGATGTTCCTGTGTTGAGCAGCTGGCACAGTTCAGGGCCAAGAGGTGTTGGATGGAGCTGGACCTCTATCAGAACTGATGAAATGTGACCTGGCTGCTTCCTGTCTTGCCCACTGAGGCAGCCGGGTGGAATGGCTGCCCCCAGATGACAGCTGGGCTGAGATCAGTTTGGATCCAAGCACTGTTTCAGCTGTCAGAATACTCTCTGTCTTATTTGGAAACCAGATCTGACACAGTGAATTTTGAAATTCCCAAGCTGACAAAAAGGTGTGCATGTCAAAATAGTACAAAGTTAATATATTAATACCACACGTGCCACCATCCTTCATGGAAGTGGCAATTGGCTCACTCACTACAGTGTACCTGTTCTATTGAATCATCAAGGTATGCATATTACAACTGAAGTAAGACATGAAGGCAATGGCTTCCTTTATCTTTTTACCGTATAGTCAGAGATATAAACATAAAATAAAATAAAAATAAAATAAATGTGCCTCCAAATGTGGAGGCCCAATTCAGCTTCCATGGCCAACAGCTGCTGTGAGGCCTGGTCTAAGTGAATTTGTCTCATTCTTTTGAAAGCCATCTAACAAACCAGGAACATTCACTGCATCATTGTTTCACTGAATTCCATAACCATATATTGTGTGTAACAGGATAAAGGATAACGGCTCTGCAGATAGACATTGCACAACCACTTCCATTGTAATCACATACTATGGGATATCATGGTATATTATGCCTTCTATATCCATAAAGGATAACATTATTGCTTTTAACCTGTTTTTCACCTTAAGGTATCAGAGTGGGTTACAATAATTTAAAATATGTTCAAAACAGTTCTAAACAGTTTACAATGGCAAAAATCAGATTGGTCCTTAAACTACACACCTCAAAGGCCAGGGTAAAGAGGCGCAAACAGTATAGTGAAGATGCCAGACACACCTCTGTGGAGATGGACTTCCACAACGTAGATGCTGCCACGCAGAATGCCTCTCCATGAGCTTCTGGGGGTGCAGGAACTACGAAGAGGAGCCACCATGCTGATCTTACCACCACATAAGTTATGCAGGAAAAAAGGTGGACATCCAGATATTTGGGTACAAGCTCAATAACTGCTGAGTGTCTTCTAAAAGTATTTTTTAAAATAAACTACATGTTCTGATTCTCTGTTCCTTTTACACTGAAAAAGATTCTGAATCATTTTTTAACACGCGAAAGGAATTGGAAAGGAGGGAATAGGGAGAGATGGACACCTCAATATATATCTGAGGATTGTGTAAGACGCCAAATTGTTATTCTGAGTCCAAATCTTAATTTTAAGCAAGTCTGTTCCTTTTTTTTGACATGCATAGTAAAAGGAAGAAATAACTTGCTAGGGAGAATCGTGGGATAAGTCCCACGATTGGAATGTAATAATGGAGGGATACAATCTATTTCAGAGAAACAGACCAGACAAGAAAGGAGGAGGAGTGGCGTTATATGTCAGGGATGTGTATACCTGTGAAGAGATCCAAGATTTAGAACCTCAAAGCCAAAGTGAGAGCATTTGGGTCAAAATTAAGGGAGAGAAGAATAACAGGGACCTCATTGTGGGAGTTTACTATAGATCCCCAAGCCAAACGGAGGACATAGATGATGCCTTCCTGGAACAGATGGCCAAGCATGCAAAAGGAAGGGAGATAGTAGTAATGGGGGACTTCAATTACCCGGATATTTGTTGGATGTCAAACTCAGCCAAGAGCATAAGGTCAAACAGATTCCTCACTGGCCTTGCAGACAACTTGATTGTCCAGAAAGTGGGAGAAGCAACAAGAGGAACAGCCATTTGAGATCTGGTCCTAACCAATGTTGATGACCTGGTTAGTGGGGTAGAAGTGGAAGGATCATTAGGCGCGAGTGATCATGCTCTTCTGAAGTTTACTATACAGCGGAAAGGAGCAGCCAAGCATACTAGGACTCAATTTCTTGACTTTAAGAAAGCCAACTTCATAAAACTTAGGGAAGCTGGGTGAGATCCCATGGACAGTAATACTAAAAGGAAAGGGAGTTCATGATGGCTGGGAGTTTGTTAAGAGGGAGATAGTAAAAGCACAACTTCAGGCAATACCAATGAGACGGAAACATGGAAGGTGCCTAAAGAAGCCAGGGTGGCTATCTAAAGAACTTTTAACTGAGTTAAGATTTAAAAAGGATGTGTACAAAAAATGGAAAAGGGGGAAACCACCAAAGAGGAATTCAAACAAATAGCCAGTACGTGTAGACACAAAGTCAGAAAAGCTAAAGCACAGAATGAACTCAGGCTTGCTAGAGAGGTTAAAAGCAACAAAAAAGGCTTTTATGGGTATGTTTGTAGCAAAAGGAAGAACAAAGAAACAGTGGGGTCACTCAGAGGAGAAGATGGTGAAATGCAAACAGGGGACACAGAAAGGGCTGAACTCCTCAATGCCTTCTTTGCCTCAGTCTTCTCCGATAAAGAAAACAATGCCCGACCTGAAGAATTTGGAGCAAATGATTCAGCAGAAGAAACACAGCCCAGAATAACTAAGGAGATAGTACAAGAATACTTGGCTGGTCTAGATGTATTCAAGTCTCCAGGGCCAGATGAACTGCATCCAAGAGTATTAAAAGAACTGGCAGATGTGATCTCAGAACCACTGGCAGTCATCTTTGAGAATTCCTGGAGAACAGGCGAAGTCCCGGCAGACTGGAGGAGGACAAATGTTGTCCCTATTTTCAAAAAGGGGGAAAGAGAGGACCCAAATAATTACCGCCCAGTCAGTCTGACATCAATACCAGGGAAGATTCTGGAGCAGATCATTCAGCAAACAGTCTGTGAGCACCTAGATAGGAATGCTGTGATCACCAATAGTCAGCATGGATTTCTGAAAAATAAGTCATTACAGACTAACCTGATCTCGTTTTTTGACAGAATTACAAGCCTGGTAGATGAAGGGAACGCAGTGGATGTAGCCTACCTGGATTTCAGCAAGGCATTTGACAAGGTGCCCCATGATATTCTCGTAAAGAAGCTGGTAAAATGCGGTCTTGACTATGCTACCACTCAGTGGATTTGTAACTGGCTGACTGACCGAACCCAAAGGGTGCTCATCAATGGTTCCTCTTCATCCTGGAGAAGAGTGACTAGTGGGGTGCCACAGGGTTCTGTCTTGGGCCCGGTCTTATTCAACATCTTTATCAACGACTTGGATGATGGACTCAAGGGCATCCTGATCAAATTTGCAGATGACACCAAACTGGGAGGGGTGGCTAACACCCCAGAGGACAGGATCACACTTCAAAACGACCTTGACAGATTAGAGAACTGGGCCAAAACAAACAAGATGAATTTTAACAGGGAGAAATGTAAAGTATTGCACTTGGGCAAAAAAAATGAGAGGCACAAATACAAGATGGGTGACACCTGGCTTGAGAGCAGTACATGTGAAAAGGATCTAGGAGTCTTGGTGGACCACAAACTTGACATGAGCCAACAGTGTGACGCGGCAGCTAAAAAAGCCAATGCAATTCTGGGCTGCATCAATAGGAGTATAGCATCTAGATCAAGGGAAGTAATAGTGCCACTGTATTCTGCTCTGGTCAGACCTCACCTGCAGTACTGTGTCCAGTTCTGGGCACCACAGTTCAAGAAGGACACTGACCAACTGGAACGTGTCCAGAGGAGGGCAACCAAAATGGTCAAAGGCCTGGAAAAGATGCCTTATGAGGAACGGCTAAGGGAGCTGGGCATGTTTAGCCTGGAGAAGAGGAGGTTAAGGGGTGATATGATAGCCATGTTCAAATATATAAAAGGATGTCACATAGAGGAGGGCGAAAGGTTGTTTTCTGCTGCTCCAGAGAAGTGGACACGGAGCAATGGATCTGAACTACAAGAAAGAAGATTCCACCTAAACATTAGGAAGAACTTCCTGACAGTAAGAGCTGTTTGACAGTGGAATTTGCTGCCAAGGAGTGTGGTGGAGTCTCCTTCTTTGGAGGTCTTTAAGCAGAGGCTTGACAACCATATGTCAGGAGTACTCTGATGGTGTTTCCTGCTTGTCCGGGGGTTGGACTCGATGGCCCTTGTGGTCTCTTCCAACTCTATGATTCTATGATTCTATGATTCTATGATTCTATGAGAACTGACCTATCTTGAGGCAAAGATATCTCTACTTTTAGAAAGTGTTGCCTGAAAATCAAGTCAGGTTCAACAATGTAAAGCATAAGCAAGCAAGGCATGCAGTTCTGGAATAGCAGGCTGGATGCAAGAAGCTATCGCTGAAACTGTTATTCCAGTTTCCAGTAATTGCACCCTTATGTCTAAAGTAATGCATATGAGTCTCTGTTGACTTCATGAATTGCTAAATGGGCCTTCACGCAAATCAATGAACTCTAATAACTTGTATATAGGGAGCTGAGCCTCTGATGTTGGGGGGCGGTATTTATTTTGGACATTCCGTTCAGTCAGTTACCTAATAGCAAAGTCCTCAAATCACCAAAATTCAAAGACCATATGAAGCTCAGAAGCAAATAAACATTGTAATAATAGTTTTTAAAGCAGCATTAAAATAATGTTGCTGCTTGACTTTGCCCTTGAAAGTGTTTAAAACGATTATAAACATATCAGTGCACATGGATACAGTCTCCATGGCAGCATGGCAACAGTTAAGGGCTCTTTCTAAACATATCCAAAAGGAAACTAAAAATAGTGTGACGGTGTCAAAATATGTATATATATTTGGATACCAGTACACAAAAAGAGGAGTTTGTCTGCCTACCTCAGGATGGTGTAATTTATTTTTATGGCAGTCACTGAATTTAGCAATTAATAAACTCTGTTGTTTTGCTTCTCATAAATGGCACAGTCAATTTGTTAACACAGAGGTTTTCAACCTTTTTGAGTCCACGGCTCCCTTGACCAACTCCATTCTTCCTGCGGCTCCCCTGGGGGGCACAGGAGCCCAGTTATGTCCCCCCTTGCCTGCAGAGCTGGCAGCCTCTCACCCTTTTTCAAAGACCCTCCCCTGTGGAGTGTTCCCTCAGCCGCCTTTCCTCTCCCCTCTCCTTGGGCGCCCTCTGGGCAGCCACTGCTGCCACCCCTGGTCTTTGAGCTGCCCCCCCCATAGAGAGGTGCCTCCTCACACTGCCCCACAGGGGCCTGGGAAGCACATCCTGACTAGCCCCACAGGCACCATTTGTCTGAGGAGCTTGTAGCCAAGGCTGCTGCAGCAGAATGCTGTGCAAGCCTTTGGGAGGCAGAGGCGCAAGAGGGCATCAGAGGAGGGAGGAAAGGAAAGAGGGACAGAGGCTAGTGTTGCCCATGGCACCCCTGACCTAGGATGCCATGGCACACTGGTTGAAAACCACTGTGTTAACTCCTAGGGGCCCCAACTCCTAGGAGCTTAAATATTTTAAATATTTTAAAATATTTTAAATATTTGTGGGGGCTTAAATATTTGAGGGGGCTGGGCCCCCACAAAGTTGATGGATATTCCCATTCAAATACAGTGGTACCTTGGGTTAAGTACTTAATTCTTTCTGGAGGTCGGTTCTTAACCTGAAACTGTTCTTAACCTGAAGCACCACTTTAGCTAATGGGGCCTCCTGCTGCTGCCGTGCCGCCAGAGCCCGATTTCTGTTCTCATCCTGAAGCAAAGTTCTTAACCCGAGGTACTATTTCTGGGTTAGCGGATCTGTAACCTGAAGCGTCTGTAACCTGAAGCCTATGTAACCCGAGGTACCACTGTAGAGTGTGTGCACTGTGTCATGTGATTGATTATGCAGGGAGGGCCTTACATGGGCCCCCACAAAATGTTTTACTCAGGTTGGCACCCCTGGAAAGGAAGGACATTATACAGCAAGCTGTAACTTTAGTCAACATAAACTATCACCTTTTCCACATACCTCCTGTTTCTCTGAACTTCTGCTTTGAGCTTCCTGAACTTAAGAATTGAAGATCTGTGTGAAGTGAAACAAGTCTTTGCACTCTTTCACATGTTAGTTGGTTGTTTGATTGTGTGTCTGCTTCTTGTTTAGTAATCCAGTTTGACTGCAGTAGCAGTCAAGTTGGAAGCAACCCTTATATGGAAAACATACCTAAGATTTCTAGTTCAGCTCTAAAACTCTCCCCTGCCTTCCAGATCCAGTGCTGGCCTGCGGACAACTCTCATTCAAATGATGCACCACTTGCCTCATTGCTTTATTTATTCATTGCATTTTTATCCACCTTTTCCTCCAGGGACCTCAAAGTAGTGTACATTGGTCTTCTCCCCCAGTGACTAGCCCAAGGTTACCTAGTGAGCTACCTGGCTGAGTGGGAATTTGAACCCTGGTTTCCCAGGTCCTCTTCCAACACTCTAACCACTATGGCTCTCAGCACCCCTTTCTGCATCGCCCTGGCCTAAGCACATGGCTATTCAATCACACTCAAAGTGATTCTGCTGTGGCTTCTCCTGCCCACCAACACACAAGAGCATGCAGCTGCAGACGAGGCTGCAGGACTTTAAAATATTGCAGGCAGCTCTGGCGGGGGGGGGGGAGAGAAAGAGAGACTGGAAGGGCTTGAACTTTTTAAGACTTCGGATGACCCTAATCCTGTGCTGATGCACACTCAGCCAGCGGAGTCCAGCGGGAGCTGCTCAGAATCTGGTCCTGACATGACCTCTTCTGACCTTTTTGCCTTGCCTTGCCTTGCCTTGCCCTGCTGCTGGACCAGACTGGTAAAGGCTCTGGTATTCATTACCACTTTCCCTGAGGGCTCTTAGCCCCAGAAAGGCAGGGTTTCTGTCTCTCAGTCTAACATTCTGGAACTTGTTGTTTCTTTGAGCTCCTTGAGGGAAGGATGCAAACAAACAGAGCAATATATGGGCTAGCTCAGTACATTGACAGTGCCCTATTATCAGAGGGGCAAGCATTCAAAGCAGTGGCTTGCATCATCTTCTCCAGGCCATGTAATTCATTTATTCATTTGGAGAGCTTGGGTCCAAAGGAGAGAGAGAGCATTCATATCTCCCTCCCTCCCACCCACCCAGTGGTTCTGATTCCTAGAAAATTCAGCTAGCGCAGTTTCTTGCTTCTATACTTAGCTTAGAATAACATAATATAAGAGCCCTGCTAGATCAGACCAAAGCCTGCCTAGTCGTAACAAGCTGCTTCCCATAGTTGTCAGAGCCTTCTGGACAGCTCCCAAGCAGGACATATGAGGACAGTCTCTACTGCTGTTGCTCCCAAGTGACTGGCATTCATAGCCATAGTGCCTTTGATTTTGGAGGTAGTGTACTGTTGGCATCTGTCTGTCTTGAGAGACAAGGACATGTGTGGGAGTAAAACCACAGCATTAGCAGGACCAAAATGACTTCCCCGGGGTGCAACCCTGGACAGTGTGTATGGGGGTCCTGGGCTGCCCAGACAACAAGAACGCTCTCTCGGCCACGCTGATGTGGTCCAAAGGAAAGCAGAGCAAAATGTTTGGCACCACCTGGGCTGTGGAAGTTGCTGGAAGGTGGTCTTCAAGATGCCATCTGACCATCTTTTTTTTTTTTTGCAAATAAATTTTTATTTGTTTTCGTTAATTATACATATATACAATCTATATTACATAAGTTGCATATAACATTGCTGTTACCAAAATCATATACATAATACACACTTATTTTGAGCTCCGCCGAGCCTTGAACTTCCCTTCACTTCGTTGGTAAGTATCAGATAGTTTCAAAAGTTACGTGTTTTATCTCTTTTGCACATTTGTCAAACACTGTTAGAGTTGTTCTAATCCTGCCAGAGTCATCGAGGTTCTATACTTATCTCTTATATATACCAGATATTTATTCCAATTTTCATGAAACTTCTGATCGTCTTGGTCTCTTAGTCTTTCTGTTAATCTAGCTAGTTCAGCATAATTTATCATCTTGATCTGCCAGTCATTTATGGAAGGTATTAATTCCATTTTCCAGTTTTGGGCTAACATGGTTCTAGCGGCCGTTGTGGCATATAGAAACAAATTTTTATCCTCTTTTTTTATTTCTTTATCAACTATTCCTAGTAAAAAAGCTTCAGTTTTTTGGGGGAAAGTATACTTAAAAAATTTTTTAAGTTCGTTGTAAATCAGTTCCCAAAAGCCTTTTACTTTACTGCATGTCCACCACATATGGTATAATTCACCATCCCCCTTACCACATTTCCAGCATTTCTTAGTCTTCAGGTTATAGATCTTAGCTAGCTTCACTGGTGTAAGGTACCACCTATAAATCATCTTCCAGAGGTTCTCCCTTAGTACCATACACGCTGTAAATTTCATATTTACGTTCCACAATTCTTGCCACTTTACAAAGTCGATGTTATAACCAATATCTATGGCCCACTTTATCATGGCCTCCTTCACCTCTTCATCTTTTGTGTACCATTCTAGTAAGAGGTCATACATCCTTGATAATAATTTATTTTTACCTTCTATGATTTCCACATTAAATTTAGATTTTTTTGTCTTCAAAACCCAGCTTCCTTTTGTCTTCTTTTAACAAATCATTCACTTGATGGTATTGCAGCCACCCCGTAAGCACATTCTTTACCTCTTCATAAGGTTTAAGTTTTACACCCTGTTCTGTTTTATTAATGAGTTCTTCATAGGTAGCTTTTCCCCCCTCCATGTTAGTTTTTTTTTGACAGTTAAGACATCTATTGGTGAGACCCACCATGGGGTTTTCTTTTCCAACAAATTCTTATTTCTTTCCCATACTTGGAATAAAGGTCCTCTAATTATATGATTAAGGAAGCCTCTATGAACTTTTCTATGAAATTCTGTGAAATTTCCTATGAAAATAGGAAAAGCGCCGGGGCCAGACGGTATCTCAACTAAATATTATAAAATGTTAAGTGACCAACTTTCGCCAGTGCTATGCGAAGTTATGAATAATGTATTAAAAGAAGGGAGAATTCCAAACACCTGGAAAGAAGCATATCTTACTCTAATCCCTAAAAAAGACGCGGACAGCTTAGAGGTAAAAAATTATAGACCTATTTCATTATTAAATAATGACTATAAGCTGTTCGCAGACGTATTGGCGGAAAGGTTAAAAAAAAGTCTTAAATAAATGAATCCATAAAGACCAAACGGGTTTCCTTCCGGGGAGACAATTAAAAGATAACATAAGAAATGTGATAGATATTATTGAATATTTGGATAGTAGAATAGACAAGCAGGCGGCGTTGATCTTCATTGATGCCGAGAAGGCATTTGATAACGTCTCCTGGCGTTTTATGAAGGAAAATTTAAAAATGATGGGAATTGGTGAAGGATTTGGAAGAGGTATTGAGGCTATTTATCAAGAGCAAAAAGCCAAACTCATAATAAACAATAGTACATCGGAGGCTTTTGATATTGTCAAAGGGACCAGGCAAGGCTGCCCTTTATCCCCTTTGTTATTTATAACAGTGTTAGAAGGGTTTAATAAAAAATTAAGGGAATCACCGGAGGTTAAAGGAATTAAGATAGGAAGTAAGGAATTCAAAATAAAAGCATTCGCAGATGATTTGATACTAACTTTGGAAGACCCTAAGAACAGTTTACCAGAAGCCCTACAGAAATTAGAAGAATTTGGAGAAGTGGCAGGTCTTAAGCTTAACAGGAATAAAACTAAAATGATAACAAAAAATATAACCAAGGAAGATATAATAGAATTGGAACAAAGGACGGGAATTATGGTTGCGAAGAAGGTAAAGTATCTAGGAGTGTGGATCACAGCGAAAAACATAAATCTATATAAAGATAATTACGAGGTTACTTGGAAGGGTATCAAGAAAGATCTAGAAATCTGGGAGAGATTAAAACTTTCCTTCTTAGGGAGGATATCGGTTATCAAAATGAATGTCCTACCAAGAATGCTATTTTTGTTCCAAACCATACCAGTACTGAAAGGACTAAAACAGTGTAAAGAATGGCAAAGGACCCTAGCGAGATTCATCTGGCAGGGAAAAAGACCACGAATAAAAATGAAAATATTGGTAGATAAAAAAGAAAGAGGGGGTTTTTCTTTACCAGATTTGAGTTTATATTATGAAGCGGCTTGTTTAACGTGGGTGAAAGACTGGATAAAGCTAGAGAATACTGATATTCTGGACTTAGAGGGCTTCGATAACAGGTACGGGTGGCACTCGTACCTGTGGTACGAAAAGATGCCATCTGACCATCTTAGAGACTTCACTCCAGATTTGTGTAGGGTTTGCTCCTTAGCCCTTTCTTCTTCCAAATATAGCCCACAAAGCAGTGGAGGTTTAGGATCAGATTCTAGAGGGGCTACCTTCCCAGGCTGATGAGATGGTATATCACCTTCAGTACTAGTAGCCATTGCTAACCATATATTTTTATTTTTTATTTTTTATTAAAATTGTATACTGCATCCGTAGATCTCAGAGTGGTTCACAACATAAAATTACAATATAAAATTACATATCCTCCATGGGTTTGTGTAATCCCCTTTTAAACACACCTAAGGGTGTGTACACACCATACATTTAAAACACATGTCTTTACCCTAAGAATCCTGGGAACCGTAGTTTACCCCCCACAGAGCTGCAATTCTCAGCAGCCTTATCAAACTACAGTTCCCAAAATTCTTTGGGTGAAGCACAACAATACCTGTTGGTGCAGTGGGACTTCCTCCCTCTCCTCCTCCCACATGTCCCCCCCCCCCGTCTGCTCTGGAGGGTCAGGAGATGATTTTGCTGAGAAAGCAAAAATGCTTGGGCTGACAGAATGACCTTCTTAGTGCCTCTTTTAATGTGCATATGCAACCAAAGCTAGTGGCCATCTCTACATCTTGTGGGAGAGATTTCAATAGTTTAACTGTGCACCAAGTGAAAAAGTGTTTACTTTCCTTTGTACTGAATTTCCCACAGTTTAGCTTCAGTCTTCTCTTGTAATTAATATGAAACAACTTAACATGTCGCCTGGGATGGCTGTTATGAGAACTAATTAATTACCTCTCGACTGGTTTGACTATGCAGTAAAGCCCTGTCCATTGGTACACCAGAAAAACCCAAGAGCAATAGCTCACATCTCTGTCATAAGCTCCTGAAGACCAGAACCACGTTGGCAGTTAAATTTTGTGGTTCTTCCCACCCAAATGCTTTGCCCTCCTCCCAAGAGACAATCAGGGGGAAAGGACCAAATGCAGCTCTGCCCCCCATTGGTCCTGGTCCTTAGGCTCATAGTAGAGTTCTCAAGGTTCTCACAATGCCACCAATCAATGAGAATTGAATCTAAGAAGAATCATGGTGTCAAGATGCAGGCCATATACCTTGGCATATGCTACATGTCTGCTGGAGACTCAAACCTAGAACAGATTCCTGCCCCCGTGTGCCCTTCCTCCCAGTTTCATGCAGTTTTTACAGCCACCTCCTTTGAAACTTCCTGTGCTCCATTCCTGTGCCAGGATGCAGCAGCACGCATCCAAGTGAACACACCAAATGCACAGTGTACCACTGCTAGAATGACGCCATCTGTGAGCTGGCACACGGAAGCTTCTGATACTGTAACAATATAGCAATCATGCTCCGTACTCACTGAACTGCAACAATTTGTTTTCAAAGCACTGGGGATACATTAGCTAAATTTGAGCTAAAGGTGGAGAGTGAAAATGGACAAAGGGGGTGCAGTGGATCCCACTGCTCTTTACACCAATTGTGACGGATCCAGACTACATACACTACACATCCTATAATATAGGTGGGGGCTGCCGGAGAGGGCGAGGGGGAGAGGCTGCTGCCACGGAGGCCCAGCCTCCCGGAAGGCAGAGGGCAGGGCCAGGAAGAAAGGGGGAGGGGAGCAAAGAATCTTGATTGCTTTAAAAAATGCTTTGTGTGTCCATGTCTATCTTGTCCCTTCAATATATATATATATATTTGGTGTGCCATTTGTCTTTTTGTAAATCTACCAAAGATTAAAATTAAATAAACTCAGGCTTAAAGGGTTTTCTCAGGACGGTGGAGGGTTAAATGCTTCTGTATGTGCTTCTGATAGGAAATGCTTGGAGGGGGGCACAAAAATGGGAGGCTGAGGACGGTCAGTTCCTCAACACTGGGCATTGACAAAAGTCTTTATTTTAATCTGAGGAATGTTGGAGGGTATGAGGCTGCTCACCAGGGTGAGACAGTTTCCGCATATAACACCAATCCTGTCCCAAACCTGCTGGTTGCCAATTAGTTTGGTTGCCACCAATCTGGGCCCAATTCAACATCTCAGAACCACAGTACCTCAAAGGCCACCTCTCCCCCTATGAACTGACAGGACCCTGCAATCATCATCTGAGGCCGTCCTGCGTATGCCCCTTCCGTAAGAGGCTTGGAGGTGGCAAGACAAGAATGGCACCTTCATCTTTAGGTGCCAGGCAAAAGCTTTTCTCTATACTAACCAGGCCCTTGGCCTTTAACTATCTGTGGCCTTTAGAAGTAGGTGAGATTTTTTAATGCATTTCCCCGCTGTTGGTTTTAATGTATTAATGGGGGGGGGGGGTTGTAAGTTGCTTTGGGTTGCCCTGAGCAAGATAAAAAAGTAACAAATTTAATAAATATAACAAAAGGAAGGAAGGAAGGAAGGAAGGAAGGAAGGAAGGAAGGAAGGAAGCTGGGTTGTTATGGTGCCTGAGGCTCATATATTGTACATCTCCCTGTGATTTGTCTATGCAAACATTACCTGGGAAAGCTCAATGTGGCCCATGGCACAGATATAAACCTAAACCTGTTTGGTAGCCTTGTGGTCAGAGAAGCTTCAGCACTGGTTCTGAATCACTTTTCTATATTAGAATGAATCAGGTGTGAAGTGGTTCTGACATATGTCGATCATCTGATGAGACAAGCATGGGAAAGAAACCTTGCCCTTAGATAAGGTCCACATACTAGAAAACCAAAAGTTCACAAGGTTTGAAATAGTAATCTTTAGGGCCAAAGGCAGGGTTTATTGCCTCCTCAGTTTCAAGAGATTATTGGCTCCATCTGTTAGGCGCCTTCCATTATCATTCAACTGTCTAGGATGGACATAATGCATAACATGCTTTTGACTGGGGCACTCACTGCAGCCGCAAGGAGAATGCCACTGAATCTGGCTTCTCTATAAGAACTACACCTGCCTGGCCACAGAGTGCGTGGAGACTCATAACATTGTTTCCAAGAGCTGTGTCAGCCTTCCCCAACCTGCTGCCCCCAGATATTTTGGACTACAACTCCTATCACCTCCAGCCAGCACAGGAGGATGGGAGTTGTGGTCAGGGGCAGCCCATCCCTTTTTGCCACCTGAGGCAAAATGGGAAGATGCCCTTCTCCACTGAAGACTCACTTGTTATCAGAGCTGGGTCAGATGCAAGTCAGCACACAAGACGCAGAGCTAAGCACTGTAGTTAATTCTTTCTTCAAGAAAGCAGCATACAGCTCAGTAATAGCTCCCAATAGGACTTCCCCCTATACAGCAGTTGCCAGGACTGATGGTCCCTGCCTCTAAGTCTCCTCTGCTACCAGGCATTGCCCAAGCAGCCTCAAACTACGGTGGCCCATCTGCAATCTCTGTCCAGCTCTATGCAATCCCTGTGTGCCCTTGGAGACAAGGGGGGAGAGGAACTTGTCACAGCAGCAGAGTAAGACTCCTGGGACTGCACTTCACCCTCTGATTCTGAGCTGCTCCCTGTCACAGGTTCTCCTTACTCACTAAAGCCTGTTGCTTCTTCAGCATCCAACCATTCCTCCCCCCATTCTCCCTCTGGCCTTTCCTCAGTGTCCCATCCCCAATCCTCGGGCTCAGAGCCTTCCTCCTCTGGGGCTTCCCTCAGGGGTTCCCTAGCTCCTTGTCATCTTAAGGGCCCAGCAGAGATCATGGTGAGGGCAACACTGGCTTTGATTCTTCATTGCTATTTCTAGGAGTTCTTTTATAATGTGACCACAATCCAGATATTTTAACATGAATCCAATAGGTTGTCTTCCAAGGGAGAGAGTTATATAGCCTGGTTGTCATAACAGAAATGGCCTTGCCCAACATACCCATGAGCTGTCTACTATTGATGGAACAGGGGGCTCGGTTGAAGTGGGCAGATTAATGTGGGAAAAGAGGGACCCAATAAAATCCATGGCCCCAAACTATGTAGGACTTTAAACAATCATCGTTTTGAATTGTGCTTCAAATTAGTCCAGAGGCCAGTGAAAATGGTAGAATATTGGAGTCACGTGATCTGACATACAATACAGACACACACCCATTCAAAATGCTGGCTGTTACATTTTGCAAAAGCTGTCACAAGCCCTTTGGTTCCTTCAGAATCTGGCATTGTTTGGTTGCTCCAGACAGAGCAGGAGGGGGAGGCAGGGGGGAGCTGGAACCCAGGGTTGGAGAAGAGAGGTTGTCTCAACGTCTCTCAATGTCAGGGAAGAAAGATCTAGAATAATAGAATCATAGAGTTGGAAGAGACCACAAGGGCCATCAAGTCCAACCCCCTGCCAAGCAGGAAACACCATCAGAGCACTCCTGACATATGGTTGTCAAGCTTCTGCTTAAAGACCTCCAAAGAAGGAGACTCCACCACACTCCTTGGCAGCAAATTCCACTGTCGAACAGCTCTTACTGTCAGGAAGTTCTTCCTAATGTTGTCTCTCTCCTCTGTGCCTCCTGTGTAGAGCCTCTTTAAGGAGGGAGAGAGCCAACTAAATATGAGGATGTGGTGGCAAAGCTGGAGGCAGAGAGCCAGGTGCCACCTTCACAGGTGGGTTCAGATGCATCCACCCCTACTGAGAGCATGTGTATGCATACAACAGATTAATGGGCGAGCTCACCCCCACCTCATCTTTAAAACCTTAGCAGGAGAGGCATGACAATTGTTGGGGCATCTTTGTAGCTTCTGTTCAGTTATGAACCTTTTACCATGGAATCTTGTCTTATGGACTTTATGCTGGCTACTGAGCCCATATTGCTATTTGCCTTAATAAATATCTCTTCCTTACTTACAAGTAAAAGTTGCTGTTGTAGTGTTTGGGGACAGGAGTTTGACCAAAGCTGAAGTTCCCTAACTATTTTCAAAGACAGTCCCATGTACGTACCTTTATCCAGCCTGGACCCAACCAATGTAGATGTGTAGCGGGAAGATCTGCCTTCTCTGGGAGAGGGTGCAGTTGGTGCACTATGTCCAAGCTGACATAGGTGCTATCTGGAAGCAAAGACAGTACCAGAAGCACTTTCCTACTGAGTAAAAACACTTATGACTTTCCTGTGTTTATCCAACCCATTGTTAATCTCTGGAACTGGTTCAGGACTTCCAGCGCCTCCCTGGAAACAGAGGGAAAGGAAAGAGAAAGATGGGCAGTGACAAATATGGTAACCTCCCCCAGTGGTTTCATGTTCAACAACATATGGATAAGAGGAATCTGTGTGGCATTCGTAACTCAAGAGTAGCCACTCAGAACCAGCTACCTTCCAGCAAGGACTGATATCGCTTGAACATCCACCCCACCCAGGATAAGTGACCCAGAAGGATTTAACAGTTTGTGGAATTAAAAGCCAGTGGACTGAAAGGGTCCACTGAACCAATATGAATGTGCTCTCCCTTTTCTAGCTCCTGGTGTACTGCCCACCAGAATGATAAAGAATGGCTCAGTCCTCAATCTGGGTTAGAAACCAGAGTGAAAAGGGTATTGAATACCTGGAGTTCAGTTACTACCTTATGCTTAAGTGCCTTGCCACCCGCACACCCAATTACCTTAGGATCTTTTGATGCACCTGCCTCATACTGCTAAATGGACTGGCTTTCACTACACCCAATATAAGCAAAATAGCAGAGAATGTTGCTAAACAGGTAACAGCAGAATATTCTGTACCACTTTCTAAAATAATTGTTCCCCTTCTGCCACCATAATGGTCTTTTTTACTTCAGGCATCTACAAATATGGTTCAAAAGGTTAGATCATTATAGATCTTTAAAGTTTGTTAATTAGCATGTGATAAATTGCATCTCTAACAGGTTCCAAAGAAAATAATTAAATCTACATTCAGATGGATTGCAATAATTTACACATCCACCTATTTGTCTTTAGTATATGAATGCAGTGTTACTTGGAGGCAGTACAAAGTAAAGGGGCTGGGGCAAGCAGACGGTAACAGTAGATATTATTTCCTCAAATTTGGCGTAATTTGTACTGTAGTGGGGTTTTCAGTTGAATTGTTAATGGAACCAGTGAACCTTCTATGGGGTTTGGAATACATTGGCAGAGGTAGGAAATCTACCCAGTAATTACTATAATTTAAGGGCTTCATCTTTGCTAATTGAAGCAAGTTATAACTTACATCAGCCACCACTTACATTTTAAATATCGGCTCGTATGACAACAATGATTACACTTCCCTTAAAGTGTTTGCCTTTAACTTCTGGATTCATATTTTAATGTGGCTGGTCAGCACCCAATGATATCATTGCATATCTTCAGCACCATCATCCAGTCTGTGATAAAACATAGCAGCAGTGGCAGCTGTTTGTAGATTATTATTATTTTAGTACTAGGTGTCAAATGCTTCATGGAAAATTTACAGAAAAGGCAGTGGTCAAGAATTGGATTGATTAAAACAACTCTGAAACAAGCAGAAGTATAGACTGGGAAAGTCTACCAGAATCTTTGACAGGTTCCTGTCCAGGTATACACTGGGGAGAGACTGAGCAAACAAAAAAACTGTTCCAGATTCTGGCAGACCTAAAACTACTACAAAGTTATGACATCTGGAGTCAACTTCTAAACATGACAACAGGCAGGGGCACATTCTAATGCTTCATAAATATGATTCAATATTCTATAGATGTCCTGTTTCTAAGAAGACTTCCTGCTTCTGCTAGTAACTCTTCACACCTTCTACCTTCAAATCTGGGTGTGGAGGACAGAAGAACCATGCAGAGCAGCTCTGTGACCATGAACTGAAAAGGTATTGCCAAAATGCAGTTCAATTTAAGGTATGAATCCTTGGTGAACAGGTAAGCATGCGGTACATACATACCTAAACACATATCTGCATATTGTTCAAGGACTTGGGATTAGCATGTGACCATATAATGATGTCTGAAGCATCTCATTAAAAAAGAAAGAAAAAGAAAAACATTTGTAACTCATGGCTGTTTTAATGACTTCAGCAGTTTCAAATATATGCTGGGAAATAATACATGTTTTCTGTAGAAAACAACAGAGGCCACCACTTGTCATTTTATTCTGCATATATGACTCAGAAAATCTAGTTAGACACTGATGCCAGAACAGAATGTGCCTGTCATGAAACAGAAATTGACTCTTGTTTAAATATCAAAGATGATTGTGGAACAGTGTTTCTCTCATGTATCAGTTCTCTAAGCTCCCCTTAATGTGTATGTTTGTCGGGGGGGGGGGGACTTCCTAAACAAAATGCCATTGCAATCTTCCTGCTTTCTATCACATTTCTGATTTAGCTGTTTGCTTCTTAAGATTTAGGGCAGATTTCAACATAAAAATGGCTCTGAACACATATGTGTTGGGGTGTGCACAGAACACAAGATATTCTGTTCAGAAGTCAGTTTGCCAGATGGGAAAACAGAGAAGCCCAATGGCAGACTGCAAGGAGATTAATTTGCCCCCCGCCCCCCAGGGCACAGGAGGGCGAGAGGCCTCACCCAGCACCTACCCCAAACTGGGTAAGTGCCACATATATATGTATCTCAATACATGTCCCGTTTTGCTTATTTTATTCATAAGCAAGGCAAATATGTTGAAGGGGAGGGGCACAGCCCGGCAGCATCAGCAAGTGTGTCCCAATAGGAAATGACCTGAGAAAGTGCTCTCTGTGCAGCAAGTGCTGGCGAAGGGCATTATTGGCACAAAATGGGTTATAACTGTTCCCAGGGGCAGATCCCAGGGGCGAAACTTCAGGACCCCTAATCTTGGAAGCGCCCCAGAAGTGACTTTGTCCACATTTGCTTTAAAAAGTGCATCATGCGTGTATGTAACATTTCCCTAATTTCCCTTAATTTTCATCCCTCCATAGCTCAAAAACTCTAAGGCATAGGACATTTTTATTCACAACAGTGTCTTTGACATGTGAGCTAATCTAGTACAGCAATTTCAATCAAAATCTGAAGTGTAGTAGCTATTAAAAAAATAAAATAATATGGTGTTTTTTTGTGGAACAACCTCATTGAAGAAGATAGCAGTGGTTACTCAGACCTAATTGCTGGTTGTGAAGAAGCCCCCATATCAGTTCAAGCTTCAGGGCTCCAAAAATGTAGGTCCACCACTGATTGTTTCGGCAGAATGTGCTTTGGATTGACACACAGTGTAGGACAGGGATGATACGGGGATGTAATTGTATGTACAGCATCCCCAAAATGGCACCTGCTTCCTGCACTGAATGCCAGTGTGTACTCACTTGAAGCTGCTTCTGCTTCTTGAGAGAGTAGAAGCTCGGCAGCAAAAGGAACTTCTTAGACTGTGTGCCGTGCCCACTCCCATTCATTCTGCATCCAGTGCGCTCCCACCACTGGTTTGGGAAGTGGTACACACACAACTTTAGTCACAGTCCATATCAATCCTGCATTTATCCAATTCTTCCTTATGAAACTCTACATTTTGATGCATTCCCCCACCCCTGCCCGAAAAAACCCAGTTTTGATCCAAATTGAGAAAAATAACATCTTTGCTGCATTTGGCAAGCAAGAGGGACTGGTGCTGCCTGCACAGCTGCAAGGTGGGCTGCTGGTGGTGCGGTGCCCCTTCCCCCTGTTCAGCTGCTTCCTGCAATGAAGGCAGATGGTAAAACCAACTCAGAGTGATCCCAGGCGACACTCTGCTGCTTTCTTCCACTACTGGCACAGCCAGCTTCCTCGGCGGGAGGGGGAGCAGGGAAGGTGTTTTGAGTTTGGTGACAAAAGAGCTAAAATGGCCAATGCTACTGCTACCTATACCATTGCTTCCAACTGTACCCCAGGGGGTCCCATACAATACAGAATCCAAAAACTCCTAACCTAGCTGAGATGTTACCATTGCCTTCACTTTCAACCAAACTTCACTTGGATATCAGCAACTATCTGATTCCTCATTGTCTTTTCAGCAGTTATGAAATGAAATTATAAATCAATTTAACAAATGCTTTGAGTGCAATGAATTAGGTAATGATGTTTAAACATCCACTACATTATATAAATATATTAGCAATTTTCATTGGCCTTATAACAACGAGCATTTGACAAATGCTAATGCACAACTTGTCTGAAACTTCTGACCCTTTAATCATTCTGTCTGGAGAAATGTGATCTCCAGTGCAAATTTAAAAAACACACATTTTGACTAAGTCTGTGGTAACAGTCTTAATTTCTCCTTCTCAAATCACAGCTTGCACTGGGTGGATTTTGCAAACTTTTGTGTAGATCCTCTTACTTGATTGCACTCCATATGCACAAAAGTGTGCTGAAGGCGACAACGAGGAGGCTCTCTGTATGTCCCCCTAAAAATAGTCTGAGGTCAGTTTTAACTGTTCTGATTACCTGTTGTTTTTTAGGCCCAGTTTCCTGAACAGGTGAACTAGTGTTAGCGTTAACTGCATGTGACTACAGTGGTACCTCTGGATGTGAACGGGATCCATTCCAGAGCCCCATTTGCATCCAGAGCAGAAAGCAACCCGCGTCTGCGCGTGCCATTATTCGCCGCATGACGTGCATGAGCATCTGCGCATGCACGAGCGGCAAAACCTGGAAGCAACGCGTTCCATTACTTCTGGGTCGCTCAACGCGAAGCTACCACTTCAACCCGAGGTATGACTGTATTTTTGAATGATGCCTTCTTCTTACAACCTGATCCTAAGCATCAGAAATAAGTCCTATTACAGGGGTCTGCAAACTTTTTCAGCAGGGGCTGGTCCACTGTCCCTCAGACCTTGTGGGGAGCCGGACTATATTTTGGAGGGAAAAAATTAACAAATTCCTATGCCCCACAAATAACCCAGAGATGCATTTTAAATAAAATGACACATTCTACTCATGTAAAAACATGCTGATTCCCGGACCACCCGTGGGCCAGATTTAGAAGGCAATTGGGCCAGATTCGGCCCCCAGGCCTTAGGTTGCCTACCCATGTCCTATTAGCTTCCTGATCACATACTTCCTGGCTCCAATCTGCATTATACATTTCAGGCTTTCCCCAAAGAATCCTGGGAACTGTAGCTTATTAAGGGGTGCTGGGAGACCCCTGTTCCCTTCACAGAACTACATTTTTCAGAGTGGGAAGGGGATTGACAGTTAAACCACTCTGAGAAAAGTTACAGAATGCTGCAGCACCTTAGAATCACAGAATTGTAGTGCTGGAAGGGAACCCTAGAGTCATCTAGTCCAACCCCCTGGAATGCAGGAATCTCAGCTAAAGCATCCACAAGAGGTGGTCATCCAACCTCTGCTTAAAAACCTCCAAGAAGGAGAGTCCACCACCTCCTAAGGGAGTCCGTTCCACTGCCAAACAGCTCTTGCCATCAGAAAGTTCTTCCTCAGAGGCATAGCAAGTCCTGATAGTGCTGGGGGGGCGGTCTGCAGGGGCATGCCATGGGGGTTGGGGTGCCACCAGAGTGACTGCTTCCCTCCTGGGCACCCTCCACCTTGAGGGTGGCAGGGGTGTGTGCAGCAGTTCAGGCGCGCTGCAAGCCCAGGTCCATGCTGCTTTTGCGAGTGGCGCGCTGGGCTCTCAGGGTACAGGCACGCTGCCCCCAAAGGGAAGTGCAGCTCCTGTTCTTCCTGGTGTTCAGTCGGAATGTCCTTTCTCGTAACTTGAATCCATTGCTTGGGCCCTACACTCCGGAGCAGGAGAAAACAAGCTTGCTTGTAACAAAGGCTGGATCTCGACACATCAAAGAAGCGTTTCTGTTAAACGCTTTGCAAACTTTGTATGAGAAATCGGGTCAGCAAAAACGCAACTCCACACACCATCTGGTGTCACACTGTTAGAATGCATAAACAACACATATAAAGCGCTTTTTCTTTGTCAATGAAGCTGAGTCCTAAGATGTTTCTTTGTTTCACCTCTGTTTAGCCAGCAGTCTGGCTCACCTTCATCCCTCCTCTCCTTCAGTTGGCTATCTATCTCACAGTCAAAACAGAGACTGTAAGCTCCTTGGGGCACAAGACCTTTTCATTCTTGTTTATATTCTTCCATAAAGCACCCATATACATTAACGGTGCTGCCTAAACAGTAAATAACAACAACAAACTACAACATGGCTACTCTATTGGATTTCATCTATGTGCAAACCCCCCACTCCTTCAATAACTCACAAACATCTTATTCACGTTTTGTTCACATGCCCTGACATGAGCCATGAGAAAGAAGCATGCTCAGTGAGTATTAACAGGAACTTTGTCATGCAACAACCTTAAGACAGAATTTGTGACTCACAGGAAATGAAGAAACAAGCTGTTAAAAAGGCTTCTCGCCATGTTTGAAAAAAGCTGAGACCAAACAAAATACAGGATCACAAAAATACAGGGCTATGCCAGCTGCATTCATCTATCATTCCCACACCCATATTTCCTAGTAGATTCAACTGTGGTAAAACTGGAAGCTAAGAGTAGTCAAAGTGATTAAGACACATCATGGATAATTTTTGGCCTTTCTGAAAGGCCATTCAAACATGCCTCTCTTACATACATCCTTAGGGCAAAACAGTGTCTAAATACATTTTTAAGGCCAAATGCATTATTAAGACGACAAAATAAAGTAAAAAACATCTGAAGCAGCAGAATAAGTGGATGGACTTCCTTTTGCACTCATCCAGAAGGTGTCCCCCTAATTAGAATGCAAAATAACAATTTAAGTTCAGGGTGAAGGGCATAATGGGAGGGACGTGGCAGCTCAGGTGCCCTGCAGGTCCAACCAAGTCATACTCAGACGAGGCCACTGGCATCTATGGGCATGAAGGGTTCAGCCATACTTACCATTTGCCCTGCTCTTTCAAGGCATGGTCCGCACTTTAAAGGTCCATGTCCGAGTGTCCCCCCCCAGCTCCCTTTTTGCTCCAGAGCAAATGGCAATTCAGGTTTTCCGCGGATTGCCATTTGCTCTGATTCAGCTTTAAAGAGCAGGTTTTCATGGAGAAGACTCCGGAGCAGGAAAAATGGTGCTTGGATATGGAGCTTTAAAGGGTGGACTGTGCCTGGAAAGTGCAGAGGAAAGGGAAGTGTGGATAAGCCCTAAGTTAAGAACATTGATTTCAATGGGTCTGCTGACTTAAGTTGGATCTAACTCAGCGTCTGTTACTCAGGTCTCTGTTTTGGAGGGTACAAAAATGAATAGCAACTTTGAACTGACCGTTTTTCTAATTGCAGCCCAGGCAAAAGTCCTTGGCGAGAAGCAATTTATTTCTTATAGCAACTACTTCAGCACAAGTTCTGTGTTTCCTGTGTATTACAGAAGGCTGACTAGAAATCCCTGGGTAAATGCGCTGGCAGACCTACTTGGGAAAGTTCCTCCTGCAAGTCTAAGGTTGGAGACATTTTTTTCAGAAAACTGAAAGTATTTAGGAGACTTGGATCACTGATTGTGGTATGAGCTCTCTTTTGTATGATTGCAAACAACTGAAAAACCTGTTAGTCCAGAAGTGACGTTGGAACAACAAAAACAAAAAGCAGACACTGGGGGAAGTGAGGCCTCTTTCACAACATTTTCAACTCTGTTAAAAAGTGTTATTGACAGACTATGTCCCTTGGTGCTAGTAAAGCCCTTGGCTTGACTAGAAACATGCCCTTTAATTTCTCAGGAAAAGCTATGGCTTAACATATTTTGACTGCTTCTGTAATTCCAGAATATAGCTGCAACCTGACAGCTGCTGCAAAGGAAAACACAGGTCTCCTTTGAACATGTAGCTCTGTCAGCTCTGCCCGCATTGGTGATCAAATATTTTTCATAGAGGCTAATGTATTTGATATTTTATTTTTAATTCAAAATAATTTTACATTTTGCTGGTATTGCCGTTTGGAGGCCCAGGGCAAAAATGAATTTGCTTTGCTTCTCACAACATAAAAGAGCTAAATAAAGTTACAAAATTTCATCTCTATTGCCCACTTCTTCAAAACCAGTTGTGGGCTTAATCTGATTGCGGAATTCACTCCTCATCATTCACAATCTGTGAGAGCTCACATCCAGCACTATTGATTTTACAGAAATCACCACCACCTCACCTTTTCATCTTCAAATCATTTGTCACCTCCTCAACTTTCTCTTGAAGAGAACTTCTACACTCAAGAGACATTGCTTGCTCTTGTAGTTTCTTCTTGCCTCTAAGCATGCAGAAGTTTAAAAATAAAAAATGTTTCTGCTACATTGTGAGTTGTCCTGTACTGAATGGCCTCTTTGCAAGACTGTTGGGTTTGTACTTGAAGTGCATACAAAATAGCAAGTCTTTATGCCAGGAAGCATGTGCCTTAGGCTCATTATTTCGAAAGAATTTGTCATTTACATCCAGAACAGCAGCATTGTAGATGTTATTTGTAAATGTTGTCTTAGCCTTTCTGTGTTGGGAGAAACCTCCAGTCGTCCTGCTCTTACATGGTGATGGTGGAGTTAAATTTCAGAAAGTAATGCTGGGGGCGGCGATAGTTCTGCTCCTTGGTGTTTGTGTGCTATTTAATGTCTGCATTGCAGGTGGGCTGCAGGTAATCTCAGGTTCCAGGACATGATCTGAAGGCATGTGACGTTATAGTCACATTGCTGCAGTTAAGCAGATCTGGGTACTGATCTCGACGTCTCAGTTGGAAAAAACTTGGGACGCAGGTGGCGCTGTGGGTAAAACCTCAGTGCCTAGGACTTGCCGATCGTATGGTCGGCGGTTCGAATCCCCACAGCGGGGTGAGCTCCCGTCGTTCGGTCCCAGCTCCTGCCCACCTAGCAGTTCAAAAGCACTCTTAAGTGCAAGTAGATAAATAGGGACCGCTTTATAGCGGGAAGGTAAACGGCGTTTCCGTGTGCTGCGCTGGTGCAGGCTCGCCAGCTGCAGCTTCGTCACGCTGGCCACGTGACCCGGAAGTGTCTTCGGACGGCGCCGGCTCACGGCCTCTAGAGCGAGATGAGCACGCAACCCCAGAGTCGGACACGACTGGCCCGGACGGGCAGGGGTACCTTTACCTTTACCTTTAAATAAATGCACCTCTGGCCTCATTTTATGTGCTCCTGAAGTTACCCAATTCTTCCATTCCATCAGAGTTCCTTCTTTGCTTAACATGTCTTCTTTATATTTATTGGCTTTTAAAAGTGTTCTCCCTCATTCTATTTAATTTCAGAACAAAATTAATTGATGTATGTGGTTAATTTCTTTTAAAAAACTGGCCAGGCTGTCTGTCTGTCTGTCTGGTGCAATCACTTTATTCCAAAGTGTCACAGGAACCACCTTTTTGAAAGGCACCTGGCTGACCAAGATGGCAGAGAAGTAGCCAAACTAGATCACACACTCTAGCAGGCATCATGTGTGTGTACATGTACTCTGCACACATGACATATGTTGTCTGCACACATGACACATGGCATTTCCATTCCTGCATTGCGACATTTGTTTGTTCAAGCAGCAGACAGGTGCAAGGTAGTGCAGTGAACAAGTCAGGCCAAAGTTTTGGAAGACAGAGCTGTGCCTGCCATACAGATTACCTTCACCTGGCCTGCTGTTTTTAAGTGCAGTGGAGGATGTTGTTTCATCACCAGAGTAGAAGCAAGGTTAAACCACCGGTCCAGTTAACTTCCACATGTGAACTAAGGGACATACCATCTTGTCCTTTCTTCCCAGACAGCAAACTGTCCTAGATCAGCCCTGAGCTCAAAGACACATGTACGTGGCTGTGGTCCTTCTGTTACTTGTTTGATATATGGGATACCATTAAAATTATCCCCATATTATCATCTGGCGCTCCTATAGAAGTAGAGTTTATATAATTGTATAATTCTGCCACAGAAGCCTGTTGTCCTTGAGTCACCTAGCAGCAGACATCAGGATGTGAGGGGGAGAAGGGAAACAGGGCTATTCCATGGGCTTTGCTGAAAGACCAGGGCTGTCCACCCATGAGAAAAGGGGAGGAAACTACCTCAGGCAGAAAGATTCCCTGGGGCAGCAGTTCCCAATGTCAATCTTTCTTTCCCCTTTGTCCCTGATGTGTAGATATTCCCTCCCCTCTTCCTCCCTGGCAGGGAGGGGCATCAGTATCTTGGGGTCTGTTCTTAGGTGCCAAAATATCTTGGGCCAGCCCTGTGAAAGGCCAGCTGTTTTTGGCCCTTCTCCTGCCCTTTATCCCTGTTGTTGTTTATCTTGACATTGGAAATATTGTTACAGAATATAAGGGGAAATAGGGAAATTAAAGGCATTTGCTGACGATGTGGTATTAACATTGGAACAACCAATAGAGAGTGTCCCCAAGGCATTAGAAGAAGTGGAAGGCCTTAAAAGAAACACAGAAAAGACTAAAATGTTGGTTAAAAACATGGACGACCAGTCGAAAAAGGTTTTGGAAATGGTAAGTGGCTTAAAAATAGGTAAGAAATACCTAGGGATTTGGCTGACAGTGAGAAAACTCAATTTATTTCAATATGATTATATTAAACTGTAGAAAGATTAAAAAGATGGAGATTTGGGGAAGGATGAAACTCTCCCTGTTAGGTAGAATCTCAGCCATTAAAATGAATTTACTGCCTTAAAATGTTGTCAATCCCGATTGTTCAGTCAATCCCGATTGTTAATAACTTAAGTTGTTTCAAGGAAAGGAAAATATATATTTCTAAATTCGTCTGGCAGGGGAAATAGCCTCAAATTAAACATAAAATTTTGATAGATACAAAAGAAAGAGGGGGATTTGCCCAGCCAGACCTAGAATTGCATTATGAGGCAGCTTGTTTGTGTTGGCTAAGGGAATGGATTGTATTGGAAAATGCACACATTTTAGATTTGGAAGGCCACAATACGAAATTCAGCTGGCATATATGCCTTTGGTTTTAGAAATTTTAGAAAGCTAAAATTTATAAGCGTTTCATGAACCATTAGGAAAAATTTTTATGGTGTCTGGGAGAAATACAAAAACTTGATGGAAAGGAAAACACCCCACTGGTTATTGCCAACTGAAGCAATCATAATCAAGAGACTCAATGTAGGTAGATGGTGAGCGACCTATAGAGACGTGCTGGACTTTTCAGGGAGTGAACCCAGATTGAAACCAATGAAAGAAATAAGGAGACAAGTTACTGATTGGTTACAGTATCATCAACATATTATAGGTTTAAATTAGATAAGAAAAATGGATTTTGGGACCAAAGCTCACAATTTGAAATAGAGTTAGTACACAATAAGGAAAAATTATCATCATTATCATCTAAAATGTATAAACTATTACAGTGGTACCTCAGGTTAAGAACTTAATTCGTTCTGGAGGTCCGTCCTTAACTTAAAACTGTTCTTAACCTGAAGCACCACTTTAGCTAATGGGGCCTCCTGCTGCCGCCGGAGCACGATTTCTGTTCTCATCCTGAAGCAAAGTTCTTAACCTGAGGTTCTATTTCTGGGTTAGCGGAGTCTGTAACCTGAAGTGTATGTAACCTGAAGCATATGTAACCCGAGGTACCACTGTATTGGAATGGGAAACAAAAGATGAGCTGGTTAAAGCTTCAATGACCCAATGGGCAATGGATATATTGTATAATATAGAACTAAACCTCTGGGATAAACTTTGGCAAAAAGATTTGAAATTGACGGTATGCTACACATTGAAAGAGAATTACATTAACATGATTCATAGATGGTTTTTAACTCCAAGTAGATTGGCTAGAATGTATAAAGCGGAATCCAATTTGTGTTGAAAATGTAAAGAAATGGAAGGACCTTTTTCCATATGTGGTAGGCATGCAAAAAAGTTAAAGAATATTGGGAAATGATATATAATGAGATGGGAAAATGTTTAAAACAACTCCCCCCCCTGCAAACCAGAGGCATTTCTGTTAGGAATTGTCCAGACAAAGGTTCCTAGGTGTCAGAAAAACCTATTTATGTATGCTACAACGGCAGCTTGGATTTTGTTAGCCCCAAAATAGGTGAGGGAGGTCCCTAGCAAGGAGGATTGGCAACTCAGGATGATAGAATATGCAGAGTTAGCAGAGTTACAAGTAGAGTAAGAGAACAAGAAAAACAGGTATTTAAAGAGGAGTGGAAAATTTTCATTGAGTATGTAGAAAATAATTGTGCACAGTTGAAAACGCTGGTAGTATTAAGGTAAATTCAATAGCATAACATATTTAAAAGTGATGCAAGATAGGAGAACTGAAGTAGATGGGTATATTAAAATATGCAGGAATGGTAGATAATCTAATAGAACCTTGGAAGGGGAGGGAGGGAAGTCATTGAATGGTATGAAATATCTTTAATTTGAAATGTAAAATATGAAAATTATATCTATATATGATTATATATAGATATTATAGATAGATTAGATATGTGTGTGTGTGTATGTGTATATATATATATATATATATATGAATGAGAGATTCTTTGGGGGACTGTTAAAGTGGTGTAAGAGGGCTTTAAATAATGCTTTAGTTAAAATTCCTGCATTGCAGGGGGTTGGACTAAATGACCCTCAGGATCCCTTCCAACTCTACAGTTCTGTGATTCTATGAATGCCTACGGACAACAGGTGAATTCTTTTTAAAATGTCTCAAATATGTGACAAGAAAAGATGTAACGCTAGTGGTTGGATGAACTTGTCTGACTGTGATGCACATGTGAGAAAGAGAGAGAGAATGAATTGGCATTAGCAGGTATGTGGAAAGAGATGTTAGAAGCCAAGTTTTGTTTGGAAAAGAAATAGAATTTGTTGCTATCTCCACCTCTTTCTTTCTTTGGCTGGGTTTCTACATTTACCATTCTTTTGACAGGTAGAAATTCAGCAGGTGGGGGAGGATGTGAGTCACTGAAATGAATGTGCGTTGCTAATTTAGAGCCGTACGTTTCCTTGGGTCTGCTCTGTGAGTCTGGCCATTGTAATGGATTGCTTGGAAGTCATTTCATTCTGCACCGGGTCAAGACATTTTTAGCCGCCCAATTCCCCCCGCCGCCGCCCATGTTCCTTATTTTGCCGCACCGAAGGCGGCAACGCTCATTCCAGGGATCGCGCCTAAAGCCGAATTTGCGCATCATCCAAACAGATTGGAAGCGGGGGGAGGGGTTGCCAAAGTCTTTTCCCTAGACGCCCCCCGCCCCCCCTTTAACTTTTTAAGAAGCCAAGGGCGAAAGCTGAATGCGCACAAGTTAAACGCGCGCAAGTTGCGGGTTTACGGTGCTATTAATCTGAGTTGTTGGAATGATTTAAAACCTTGTTTGTAATAATTAAGCAAACAAATGAAGGCGGGGCTTCAAAAAACAAAACAAAGACCCGTCCAATGACTCTGGGCGGCGCCATGTTGGCGGACGGGGCCTTGTTTCAGGAGCGCCTCCCTCTCCGGAGGACTACAGTTCCCGTCATCCTCCGCGGGGCGGCGCGTTCTTATGAGGTCACCGCTCCCCGCCCGCTTCCCGGGCTATATGTGTCTGTGCGCCGGAGCGGCCGCTGCTGCTGCTGCTGCTGCTTCTTGTTGTGCCGCTGACCCGGAGGCTCCGCTCGGCTTCTGGCCCCGCCGCCCTCGCCGTCTTCCTCGCCGGCCCGCGGCTTCCGTCCCCTTCGCTCCCGCCTCGGCTTGCGGGGCCTGGCTTCCCGCCCGGCCGTGTCCCTGGCCGTGGTGCTTCGAGGGGCTTCCCGCAGGGAGGAGAGCTGTCCTGGGTGAGCAGCCTCGCGCTCCGTTCCGGGTTTTCTTTCCAATCACCATTGGTCGGGTTTGGCCGGGACGCGAGGAAACTGTGAAAGGGGGAAAGGCGGTTTTTAGGAAGAATTAAACTGTAAAAGCAAGAAAACGGTCAAAGGAAGAAAAGAATCCGTTCGTGTTTACCCCCCAAATGTGTGTGCGCGCCAAGCCCTGGATTGTTTTCCGCCTCTTGCGTCGCTGTCTTGAGGTTTGCGGGCTGCTCTTTGTCCTCCTGGAAAGGGAAATTGCACAGGCGGCCGAGCTCAGCAGCCCCGCGTCCTCTGCCTCCGGAAAAAACCTGGCTATGGTTGTAGTTGTTTTATTTTGGGGTGGCGGGGGGGGGAGGGATGCCTTTGTCATGGAGCTTTTCTAGGGGAAATCTCTCCTTTTTAGGGGGAGCCGGAAGCGTTTCCTAAAGCTGGGCTTGCCCGGGACTGACTAAAGTACAGTAGTCCTGGACGTCAGCTGAATAATAAAAAAGGCAGAACAAAGTAAGTCGTGTGCTAATGTGTAAAAGCTTTTTTCTCCTGTGTTCTTACTTATGTCCCCACCAAAGGATTTCCCACCTCGAAAAGGAAACGTAAATTTTTGGTGTGGTGTTTATCCTTTTAAAGTTTGCTTTTAAAAATTGGCCTTGTGTCCTCGGTCTCAGTTAACCCTAGTGTGATGTATTTGTAGCAAAGTTATTTTCCTTCTCCAGTTTCCTTTAAGCGGCTAAAATAGAGGAGGTGTTGTTTAATTTCTTATTTGTTTTTATCAAAAGAGGAGTACAGTGATTTGAGATGGTGAGGGTTTTGATGTTGTCATCTTTGTGATTTAGTTATGATTTGGTTCAATCTGTCAGTGTGTCATCTCTTAAAGAGAAATCTTTTACACCTGCTCCTACTAATTTGAAGTTCTGTGTTATACTGTTTCATTTAAAAACCTGCATAACATAGTTCCATGAGTCTTGGTTTATGACATTGTACTTTTCTGTGAAGTGTTTTATCACATTACCTTTTAAAAGGCTACATGTTTTATATTGGCTGGGAGTCAACTGACTTTTTCAGTACAATCATTGTGATTCCTCTTCTTGGCTTTCTATCAGCTGAATTCCAGTTTTATCTGTTCTGAATCTGAGCTGTCCAGCAATGGAATTATTTTTTTTCTATGCTTAACTTGTAAGGGGGAAGGAAAGTGGAGTGGCCAGAAGTGAGAGTGAAGCTAAGTTTCCTGTTTTCTGTTTTGTATCTCACAAAGCATATTATAATGAAAGGTATAGTAGCATGCTGGATGTTTATATTAGATGTGCTGCTTATAGTCTAGGGTGTTTTTGCCTGTATGCTGTACTTTGGGTTTAATATCTCTCATATAAATTGATACTTCCTGTAAACTGTCAGTATTACCCAAACATCTGGTTCATTGACAAGATATATTTTCATGCTTGTGTTCCCAGTTTGATATTCAGAGAACATATTTTAAGAGAACTAATACTGATACTAAAAAGTGCTCCTGAGGTTTTGGCCCTATTAAATAAATGCAGCATTGCTGTTGATCTTTGGAATTATTGACTGATGAATATGGAAAAACTATGAATACACCAAGGCCAACTACTACATACATCGACTGGGAAGTAGTTTCAAGTGAATCCAAGTGCCTTGTTTCAAAATGTATTATATTTGAGGCACAAGATCAAATGCACCACTTTTGAAGTCTGAACTATCAGCAGGTTTTATTACCACCCGTGCACTTCAGTGGTGTTTTTTAAAAGTTTTGTTATTTGTGAGCTTACGTGAGAGATTCTTGGAAAACTTGTTTAAATGGTTTAGAGACCTCATTGTGGTCAGGGATTTTCTTCTTAATAGAGTTTTTTTTAAAAATCTAAACTGGCAAATAAAGGTAGAAAGAGGATCTACTCCTAATTTCAGCATGTGTAGCCTTGACTTGTCTCTCCCCCCTCCCCCTCCCCCCACTCCCAGGGTGGAGAATATATTGATTTTGCTTTATAGGTGGTCCTACTTGCTCCTTGTACATGCTTCAGCTTCAGATATAATCAATTATGACTGTTTTAAGCCTAATGTGGATATGCCTGGTCTGAATGGTGATCACTCTTTGTCTGACTGACCGGGCAGGAAAGGGATTTGGAGGCTATGGTGGATTAGTCAGTGAAAAAATCAGAAAAAATAAAAATAAAAAACAAACTAAAACAGGTATTTATCTTAAAAATTTATCTGAAAAATAATTGTGGTTTAAACTCTGTTGAAGCATTCAAATAATTTTCAGTAGCAGTTTCAAGTTTGATGTAAAATTTAAGATAGACTAAAGATTACTAAATTTTAATATAATTATGTTATGTCAGTGAATAACTGATGAGAAATTGAAGTAAGGAGTAGATGGGAAGTTGGGTCTATAGAAAAAGACCATCGTTAATTTAAAGTTTTGAGATTATTAGTTAATGTATTAATGTTCTTTTTGTTTTGTGTTGATGGATATTTGTTTTTTCTTTTTGGTGTGTTAAAGTACACAATTAAAAGAAAAGAAAAAGAAATGTTGATTCAGTGTGGGCCTGCTGTGAAAAAGGCAATATATTAGAGATCATTAGGAAAAGAATGAGCAAATCTATGAGTCCACACTTGGAATACTCTGTACAGTGTTGGTTGCCACGCCTTGAAAGGGATGTAGTAGAACTGCTGGAAAAGGTTATGAATAGGGCAAATAAAATGATCAGGAACTGGAACAACTCACCTAAAAGGACAGGTGACACTGTTTGGCATTATTTAGCTTAGAAGTAAGGCAAGTAAAGTGGGGTTATGATAAAAGTGTATAAAACCCTGTGTGGCATGCAGAAAGTCCCTAGGGGGAAGTTGTGTCCCCCCCCCTAAAAAAAACCTAATACTAAAACCTTAGGTTTCCCAATGAATCTGAGTTTTATGGAGTGCAAGACAGACAAAAAGAAGTTTTCACAAAGCACACAGTTAAACTATGGAAATTTGCTACCACAGAATGTTGTGATGGCTACAAACTAGGATAGCTTTAGAAAATGTTTAGACAAATTTATGGAGGATACGTCTATCAGTGGGTACTTGTCTACAGGATCAGAGGTAGTGCCCTAGTCACTGAGAATATTAGTTGCTGAGGAGCAACAGCAGAAGAGTGCTATTATTGCCCTCATGTCCTAGTTGGTGGCTTCTCAGAGGCATCTGATTTGCCATTGCAGAAACAGGATATTGGAGTAGATGGGCCTTTGGTCTGATCTAGCAGGGCTCTCAGGACCCTCCTTGCTCCAGTTTTGAAGGATTGCAGTTGCATGTATTGGACCGGATGTGGGTGTGTAGTGCAACCTGACCTGCATGAGGAAAAGTCATAGGCCTAAGCAAATGTTTGTTGCGGACAATACATGGATTCAACACAAGTAAAGTCACCTTTGAATGGAGTTTTTGTTGTGATGCACAAATGCCAAGGCTTAGTAGGTGAAGCTGCTTCAATTCAAATGCTGTTGGGTTCCCACTTCACTCCCCATCCCCCGCCCCCAGCAATAATTCTGGTTTCCCTGTACTAAATTCCAACAGCATAAGTCGGGAAAAGTGTGAGTTTGCATGTCCAGAGCTGGTAAATATAAAGAGATGTTATGTCAGCCTTTAGATACAGTGGCAGAACTGTATAGCTTGTGAAGGGAAAGTAGTATCTTCAAAATGACATAATTTATTTTCATAAGCTTGATGATACAGACCTAAATTCCCAAAGCTATTGGAAGTCTAATACAGCTTCATTCTCAGAAATAAGGTAGAAGTTATGTTTAATTCATATATTATGCCACCAATTAATGTTGATGAAATTGAGCACAACCAGAGTTAAAGCACTTAAAAAAACCCCATTGCTATATAAAAAGGAATGTGATAGTCAAACTACAGTGTTTACTACACAGATGTTCTGCTATTTAGATTGGTAAGATTTTAAATGGATATTATGCTAGCTAGGGTGTAGAATTGGAGGTTTTCTCTCTTTGCAGGAAGTCAGATGAATCCACTTTCATATCTGTACTGTAATCAGGCAAATACTGAATCACAGAATTGTAGAGTTGATCCTGTGGATCATGCAGTCCAACCCCCTGTAATGCAGGAATCTTAACTGAAGCATCCATGACAAATGGCCATCTGCTTAAAAACCTTGCATGATCAAGAAGCGGGAGTCTCTTAAGAAAGGAGTCAGAAAGTTCTTCCAGATGTTTAGTTGGAATCTCCTTTCTTGTAACTTGAAGCCATTAGTTCAGGTTCTGGCCTCCAGAGCAGGAGAAAACAAGCTTTCTCCATCTTCCATGTGATGGCCCTTGAAGATATTTGAAGATGTATTCTCTTCTGTTGACCTGCTTTCTTTAAAATGGTAGATTAAAAGGAGACCAAAAAAGGAACTGTGTACCTCTGTTTGATTCTCTGTTTGATGATCATAGTTTTGAGGATGAAAATATGCAAAGATCTACTCCCTTTAGCTTGTCCTTGCTACAGCTTTTGAGGCATTTCCTATTTTTGGAAGACATCAAAGGACAGACTTAGTAGGTTCCCATTGAGAGGCAGATCTCCAGCTACACAAGTCTGGATTCTGTGTAATTAGGAAAGGAGGAAGGAAAATTTAAAAATCTGATTCCTTTTGTGCTTCTCTCAACCTGTGTTTAGGTCTGTACACAAAAACATGCAAGAGATCCAACACTGGCATTATTTCATCTGTGTTGTATTTCTTTCAGTGTTAGAAACTGGCATAGGAATGGTAGGACCCATGCTGCTCCTGGGACCTAGGTTATGGGTGGCAAAACAAAATGTCTAGGCACATTTTTTTCCTGCCCTTCCACCAGACCAGGCAGCCTCACAGCAAAAATAAAAAAGCCTCCTGGTGAATCAGGTGGTCTGTAGAGTAGTGGTAGGAAAAAGAGGCTTTTGCAACTGCACAAAAGACATGTCTTTTGCTGCTGCAGTGATGGGGAAATCAGGTGTTTGGTGAGGGTAGCGCAGCAGCAAAAGAGGCATGTTATTTGCTTCCGTTGTGGCTGGCAGACCAGCTGACTGCAGCTAGGCAGTTGGAGATGCTAGGCACCAATAGTGTCGCCTGGACATTTCCATCCAGTCACAAATGGCTGGTTGCAAAATGCGACTGGCACCTGGCTAATTTCGAATGCTGGTTCTTACCCTGGAACAAAGCTCAAGAGTGATGTCCTAGATCAGAGGTCATCAAACTAAGGCCCGCAGGCCTGATACGGCCCACCGGGCTTGTTAATCTGGCCCGCAAACCTTACAGACCCTGCCACCCGCTCGGTCAGTCCCCGCTCTGAACAGGTGTGGTGCAGAGGCCTCGCCATGTGGAGGCTGACTTCTGCGGCACGGCTTGGCTTCTGATTGGCTGCAGAAAGCTCCAGCAGCCAATTAAAAGCCGTGGATGCCTCTGGACGGGCAGCGAAATTGGAATGGCTTTTGATTGGCTTCCTTCCTGCTGAGGCGGCTGAGCGGGAGGAAGCGGCCGAGCAGGAAGGAAGCAGCAGTGGCGTGGAGGCCAGCAGCATGGGCTCTGTGCCCCGCTGAGACAGAGAACGCCGACGCTCCCAAAGACGAGGCAGCGTCAGCAGCTGCGGCATGAGTGGCATAGGCAGGGAGGTGCTTTCAGGAGGCGGTGGGTCCGGCTCCCCACAAGGTCTGAGGGACAGTGGACCAGCGCCCTCCTGAAAAAGTTTGCTGACCCCTGTCCTAGATCTCCCTAATGTGCTTTTAGGCATCATAAATATGTGCTGTTCAGCAACATACTAGGTTTCTAGATTGTAAGGCATGGGCTTGCCATATTAGTGTGTGTGTGTGTGTGTGTGTGTGTGTGTGTGTGTGTACATTATTAATAATTTTCGAGTTAACAATTTGGTGATTTGGCATTTTTCAATTTATCATTTCATGGTAAAGTAGAACTTGGTCATAGTTGACCATCACCCAAATTGATAATAAATCTAAGGCCCTTGGACTGTACCATAGTGGACTTTCCTGCCATGTGCCTCTTTTAAAATAAACAGAACAGAACTAGCCTTTCTACAGCTTCATTGAACATGGCTATCTCTTATGCCACCTTAGGAGCAAAGGAAGGTGTTGGCGTGATAGCAAGAAAAGAAATGGGCATGTGCACTCCAGGATTCTTGCAGAAGGAAATAACACATGAAAGGGGGGGGGAGTCCTTTCTTTGAAAGAAAGATATAGCATTTTCCCATTGGTCTGTGCAGTCAGTCAGCTCAAAATGTATGTGCAGTGCTCACAGATGCTCGCTTGCCATTGCCTTGAGATAGTGTTGTTGGGGAATCTTCTCCTTGCTCATTTGATTAGATCAGTAAGAACTAGCTAGAACAGGGGGCAGCAAACTTTTTCAGCAGGGGGCCAGTCCACTGTCCCTCAGACATTGGGGGTGGACGGACTATATTTTGTGGGGGGAAATGAATGAATTCCTATACCCCACAAATAACCCAAAGATGTATTTTAAATAAAAGCACGCATTCTACTCATGCAAAAACATGCTGCTTTTCTCATCCCTCCATGGTCACAAAAGCCTCCTTCCTGGTGTGGACAGGAAGAAAACTATAGTGTGAGCTGAAAATGTGGTGCTTTTGTTGGACTGTATCAGTCCTTGTGTGCATCTGACTCTAACACCTATGATCTGAATATGCATCAGATTCTAATGAAGATATGGGAACATTAGACTTAAAAGTCACCAGCATTATGTAATGATGGGTAGGAGGAGGAAAGGGCCATGGGCTGGGCCTGGTCAAGTATACTGTTGTGATTGTGGGAAGAGCAAGGAGAAAGGTTGCCTCTTGCAGTGCCTTTCCTTGCCACCTACAACTTTGCCATCCGCAGGCAGGTGAGGTGAGGCTTCTCTCCCACATCCCAGGCAGCATCAGTAAACTCAGATCAGTGTTCACAGAGGTAAAGTGTGTAATGGGTGATTCTGCATGCAGCTTGCAGGTGCAGTTGTTCCTTACATGGTATGCAGTCTCAAGCAATGGCTCACATTTGTAAATGAGCTGTTACAGGTTAAACACGGGCAATCAAGCTTTCATATTGCCTGATGTCACCTAACTTTACAACAGAGTCTGTTCTAAAGTTCAGTTGTGAGTCAAATAATATGTCCCAGCCCCTTGGTTTCTCTTAGATCCAGGAAGACACAGGTTACCTTCAATGCCAAACCATTGCATTTAGGTGTGTGACTGTTTGAACTCCCATATAAGTGAATGATAACAATTTGCTAGGTAAGGACAACATACAGTTGAAAAAGCATGGAGCTAAACTACATGGCTTGTATGTGATTAGCAAAAAAATCTGAAATTCATTACATATGTAGCCTTTCTATATTGTAAATATATTCCTTTCAGAGAAAGTCATAGCTCATTCCACTTCTGTAATGTACCACTAGGGATATGTTGCTAATTCTAAAAATATGTCAGTTCCTCAGTTTCCCACCATCTGCTGCAAACTTTGCTCCACCCTCTTTTTTGGCTGTTGTGTACATGCAGGTTTTTCTCTGCAGAATGAGAAAAAACAAATGTAGTTAGTAGTTAGAGTTTCCGTGGTTACTTGTTTGATTCCAGGAAATAAAAGGAAATGGCTTAAAGCTTGTCTAGTAAACTTGGGGAACAAGCATAAAATTAGGCATCTTATGTGTGCTGTTGACTTTTATTTATTTTAGTTTTTGTGCAGTCTAAACCTTTGCATTTTATTTTCCTATTCTGTTAAAGTGAAAATAGCATTTGTCCATAGTTTTGTGACTTCTTCATAGACCAGATCCCCTTGAATCTGTATAGGGAATCTATGAGGGAGAAATAAATGCATTCTTTTGCTAGCGTATCAGATTGCCTAACCAAAGGCAAACTGCACTGTACCTGTATATCAGAAATTAAGATTGTAGCTACTTTATAGGGTGGCAGCATGGTTTGGTCATGTGCATTACAATGTTCACAAGGTGCTGTGTATAAACAAATGTAGATCACGAGAAGCATGTAAATAATAATTCATTCAATTATGAGTCAGTTTGATGAGTTGTACTTATTAAATCATTTAAAATATTTTGGCTCTTGCGGTGTTTCAGCTCACTGATCTCTGTAGCACAGTTCATGTGGCAGCTGCCTGAGTAAGCCAGCTGAATGGCATTGTATATTGTTTCTATGAGGCAACTTACATGATGGGGTTTAGCAGCTTTTCATAACCTGTGCTACTATTTAAAATGGCAGATATTGGTCCTCTGCCAAGCCATGTGCAGCATTTAGTCGTGCTTTGCCAGTTAACTCTAATATTTCCTTCAGAGATCACCTTGATGGGTATTTTAAAAGGGCGGTGGGGGGGGGCTTAAAGTGGAAATGATTAGCAAGTTCTGCTTTTGTTCTTCAAAGCCATAGCTGCTGTATTCCTGGCTCTTGGCAGACTCTGCCTGCAAGTACTTCGTGTTCTGCAGGACTTGTGCCTGATTTAGAGTCTTGCATGTACTGAAAGCTCCCAAACCAGATTTTGTTCAGTTTTGTACTCTGCATCTAGTTTTATTAAATTCCCTTTTGAGTCTTGCTTTTCATGGAGGATTTTAGGCTTCACCAGTCAATACTGGTGCATGGAAATAATAATAAATAGCCTTCTTCATTCAAAGGAGTGTCTTTGGATTGAGCTACTTTATGGTGTAAATCACAATTAAGAGGCTCTGATTAAACTTGTCAGGTTTGTTTGTTATTAATATCTTAACATCATGATGCAATTATTCCCCAGGCGGTTTAAAAAGCTGAGACAATTAGTTCTGTGAAACTTTTGGCTAGCCTATAGTTTTATTTGTTTCAGGTAGCCAGTAAGGCTACGTTTCCATGTAATGCTAAACTTAGGTTTAGTAAGCTCTGTGGTGCACACAGCTCAAGCCCTTCTGCTCTGCTCCTGCCTTCACACAAGTGGGTAAACTGGGAAGGGAATAACTTAATATGTCTAGGGCTGTGCTATAAATCGATATACTGTATCGTCTGATAGCAAATTTTAAATCAAATCATAACATTTTTTTAAAAATGACCCTGCAATATATTGCAAATTGTGTGTGAGCAGTGGCGTAGCGTGGGGGGTGCAGGGGGGGCCAGCCGCACCGGGCGCAACATCTGGGGGTTAGGGTTAGGGGGCGCAAATCCACGGGTTAGGGGGCGCAAATTACTTGCCTTGCCCCGGGTGCTGACAACCCACGCTACGCCACTGTGTGTGAGGTATTCAAAAAGCACAATATTGGAATAACTGGGAAGCCGATTCTTCTTCCTGTGTGTTAAGCCCTTGCCAACTCCGCCTCAGTCAGCTCTTCCCTGCCATCGCTACACAAAGAACTGCAGCCTCTTTCAGTTATCACAACCTCTTTTGGTTGTACTGCTGCAAAAATCGCCTTTGAGAACTAGTTAAAAGCTGAGCAAAAATCGTCCCTTCTGTGGGATTGTGCTGCTGCGCGCTCTCTCTCTCTCTCTCTCTCTCTCTCTCTCTCTCTCTCTCTCTCTCTGTGTGTGTGTGTGTGTGTGTGTGTGTGAAGTGTTTCCCTTCTGAACTTCCAAGGAACTTCTGTGAGATGCTGCTGCGCTCTTGCTCTCTTGCCAAGTAGGAGGGAACTCCCCCCCATGCTCGACTTGCAAGTTGCTTCAGAATAAAAGAGGGGGGACCCCCTGTGTTTGTTGTGTGTGCCTTTCTTGGGGGGCAGAAGCAGCCCATAGGTTTCTTAATTAACCTAGCATATGAAGCTCCTCAGTCCAAGCAGGAGGTAAATACTCTTGAGATGCTTGTTGGCTTGCAAGTTGCATCAGAGTAAAAGAAGAAAAGCACCCTGCTCTGTTGTTTGAATCTCTTCTATCCCCCCATCGGCATCTGTGTCTCTCCCCATTTTCTCCTCCAGTCCCACTCCCTACCCTAGAACTCTTCTCAGTTCTCCTCTTGCCTCTTTGATATCTCATATTTGTAGCCTCTGTGTGACCCAGTGTTCCGAACGCCTGGATTTCTTGGAGGCTCCTGAGGCTGTCGGACAGGATGCCATAAAGATGATGACAGGCTGCATGGAAGTCTGTGTGCTGCTTCGGCAGAGCCAAATACTCACCATGCTCCACCACAAAAAAAGTTTTGGCTTTTTTTTTTTTTTTTAAGTGGAGTACCTGGCACTGGCAGATGACGGATTGAAAGCAGAAAAAAAGCTAAAAGATTATATGTCTATATGCCAACAGTGAACATTGAAGAATGCCCTTTGATATGGTGGAAGAGACATGAGGCATCCTTCCCAATGTTGAAGGTGCTTGCAACTAAGTTTTGGGCTATCTGAGGAACAAGTGTGCCATCTGAAAGTGTGTTCAGAATGGCTGGCAATGTTCTTCAAAGACAAATGGTGTCTGTATTGCCAGAGAATGCTGAAACGCTAATTTTCCTTGCAAAACATATAAATTTCATTTAATATTTTTTTGTTCTGTAAAATTTTATCCATTCCTTCTGGTTTGGCCTGGATTATAAAAGAAATGAATTTTTTTCTGGCAATAGGAATATATTGTTTAACAATCTTTTGTTCTGTTCAAATTTATCCATTCCATTCTTTCTATTTTGGTCTGGTTCAGAAAAGAAAATTAAGTCAGATAACTGAGGTTGTAGGATGTATAAGACTCAGTAGTGAATTATGTTTGAATATCTAAAATTGTGACACTGAATTGACTTTTTTCTTATTTAGTTATGTAAATAAATTTTTATGGAACATTCTCTCACCTTACTTTTGATATCTATTCACCGATTACATCTACTTCTATTACACTAGGCAACAATTTTTTACTTTTTGAATGTTGTCTAGATTTCTACAACTGATTTAGGGTATTTTTGCACTGCTGAATCAGGAAATGGCATCCATTTCTCTCCATCAGGTCAGGTTTTTGTGCTATGTTGATTTGAAAGAAATCAGATCTTGTGACAAAATCGATTACATTTTTGTGGCATTATCGCTGATTTTTGTCAACACATATCATCCTAAATATGTTTTTAAGAGAAAAAAATGTTTTTCCAACAACATATATTGATTACCTGATAGAAACATCGGTTACTGTAAACTGAATAGTGGGCATTGATAAAGGTAAAATGCATGTTGCTTCACCATTTTTCAAACTTCAGGGCTTGAACTTCCGTTTCTTGGAACTCCTGGAATGCTCAGCGGCAGGGAGGTCTCTCTTCAGAGTCCAACAGTAGTCAGCCATCATGACTGCGTCCCAGCGATCCTGATACCTGGTCTCCATCTCTTTCATGTCCTGATGGAATCTCTCCCCCTGCTCGTCACTCATTGAACCCAGGTTCTCAGGAAACCGGTCCATATGTGAAAATAGGTAGTGCATCTTGACGCTCATGTTGCAGCCCAGGTTTCTGAAAGCAGTCAGCATGTTGTTGACAAGTTCTGCGTAGTTTCTGGCCTTATTGTTGCCAAGAAAGTTCTTCACTACCAGAACAAATGCCTTCCACGCTTCCAGTTCCACTTCGTTCATTGAGTTTCCGAACTCTGGATCTCTGATGAGCTGACGGATCTGAGGACCGTCAAAGATGCCAGCTTTCAACTTCTCCATGGTCAATCCTGGAAAAGCCTGGCACAAGTAAGTGAAGCAGTCACCATCCTTGTCCAGAGCCTTGGTGAACTGCTTGATTAAGCCGAGCTTGATGTGCAGCGGTGGGAAGAGTATTCTGTCTCTGTCCACCAGAGGGTTGTTGATGACGTTCCTTTCTTTGCAAGGCACCAATTCCTCCCGCACAGGCCAGTCCTTCTTCGTGTAATGCTGAGCACGGTCCCTACTATCCCACATGCACAGAAAACATGGGTACTTGGTGAAGCCAGACTGTTGTCCCAACAAAAAGTTCACAATCTTCAGGTCAACACAAATAAACCACTTATGCTGATCATAACCTATTTTCTCCAGCACATACTTCACCGCTTTATAGTTCTCCTTCAGTGTAGTCGAGTGAGCCAGGGGTATAGAGGCAAACTGCTTGCCGTTGTGTAGCAGAACACATTTCAGTGATCGCTTGCTGCTGTCAATGAACAGTCTCCAATCTTTGGGTTCGTACTGTGGAACTCCAAGCTTGAGCAGAAGCTGTGCAATATCTGCACAGTACACCAAGTTCTTCTCTTCCGAGAAAAAACGGAGGTACTCTTGATGCCTGGTGCAGAAGAAGCCGATGCGAGCACTGTCAGAGAGGAGGTTTTTTCCCTTCAATCTGGATGCCAACAGTTCGGCAGAGTCCTTTGACAAGCTGAGGTTGCGAACTAGATCATTCAACACCTTTTGGGAAAATGGATGTGGAGCATCATCTTCAAGAACCACTTCTTCATGTCCTTCAACACTGGAGGCATCTTCGTCACTAATGTCAGGAAGTTCTCCGAAGATAGGCACTGGAATTTCATCACAATGAGCTACAGGACGATGTGCTGATTGAAGATCAGGATACTTGAGGATGCTCCGGTTCTTTCTGTTGATCCCAGTCACATCAACAGCGCAGAAGTAGCAGTCAGTGACATGGTTTGTTGGTTCCCTCCAAACCATGGGAATTCCAAAGTTCAGACCCCTCTTGCCATTGGTCCACCCACGTAGAGTCTCGGTGCATGCCTTGCACACCATGTGTGGCGCCCAAGCTTTATCCTGGTCACCAAGTTTAATACCAAAATAACTTTATGCTTTGCCGCACCAATTTATGGAAGATTTTGAGGTTTTATGACTTCAAACTGATCCCTTTTCGACATTATCACTCAGAACTATCGGACCTGAATACTTCTTGTCATTAAAATAATCATTTCCAATCAAAACAATTATTCGACATGGCATTTTACCCCCACCAACTTCTTCTAAAATGCTCCACACAAGCGTACAAGTGAACAAAAACGTAAAAAAAACGACATGTGGCCATAGCTCAAAAACTTGACCTGATTGAGCAAAACCAATGTGATTTTTGGATTCAGTGCATCAGATTCATCCTAAATCATCTGAAAAAAGGCAGACAACAAATTTGTTGTTGACCAGTGTTATCGGTATGGTAGTACTATAACATAGCAGTTGTAACAATATGTTAAAGTAAAAATTTATCCATTTTATAATAAGACCCATAAGTAGTAGCTCTCCAGAGCATTGCCACTTTCATTGCTACATAGATCCAGCACTCTATTCCTATTGTTAAACTCCTTAACATATTGTCTCTCCTTAACATATACTTTGAGGCTTCAAAGCACACACACTTCAGTAATCCTTGTGATCGCCCTGTAAGGCAGACCAGTATCACAGTGATTGTTAATACCGATGTTATTGTTTTTGTATTGTGTTTGCCTGCTGTGTAATTAACCATGAACAAGCTATGCCGCAAAAGGTGACCTATGCAAACTTTTCTTGATAACTGTATACCCAAGGCCATATTTATATTTCTATGGCATAGTGATCCATGCTCTTTGCCAAGAAAAACTGAATTTGAAACTGCTTTGGTAGTCACAGGCAGGAGCAAGGAGTTACAGACAATATAACCCTGGCTCACTACAATTCCTACTAAGTGCCCTCCCTCTTTCTTAGGGGTTTCACAATCCATTACCAATATATATTCACAATCCATTTTTTAAACACAAACACATAAAAGAAGATGAGAAACTAGATTAGAAGCTTGATTTTAAAAGCTACGTACATTATTTGCTATGCACTGATTGATATATATATATATATATATATATATATATATATATATATTTATTTATTTCTATACTTGTGCACAGTGCTGGCAAAAAATAGCATATAGATAACTAATTACATGATTTAACTGTGAAATTAACAGTAACTGCATTATTTCTAATTATGGTTATTCAACATTCTCCATTCAGTTCTGCAAAATGAAATAATTTCTCTGTTGGATGACATTGAGAATGGACCAATATGACCAAATCAAATTTTCTACAACAGTCATCAGAAATAAAACTTGCCAAGAGGTGCCAAGACTTAGACCAGGCGTGCAGGGTTAACTTGGTGCAGGCTTAACTAGCTGGTGGGACCTGTCACTTCCCCTTCTGCCTGTTTGAGAGGATGCGTCAACAGCAGCAGCAGCAGCAGCAGCAGCAATGGTTTAACCTCTCCTCCCGTGCAGATAATCGGGGAACCAGAAACGCCCCGGGCTTTGCAGCAGTAGCAGCACTTCCTGCAGGATCCGTTAGCTGTCCCACCAGTGTGTCAGACTGGCATGGTGCCCGCTTCTTGGTTCCCGGGCTGGGCTGCAGCTGGCTGCTTCCTCGAAGGTGGTGCTCGTGCTTCCACCAGGACAGAGCACGTACAAAGTGCACAGCTGGCCTAGCCAAGGCATGGGAGCAGAGGGGTTGTGCTTGCTTTCCATGCAAGGCTTTCTCTGACTCGTGTCGCAGCTGGAGAAACAGCACTTCATGGGGCCAGCAGCTGCTTACTCAGGGTTCGGGCGGGACACAGAGGCGGCAGATTTATTCAGTTGCCACACAGTGGCACCAAGACTTTTTGAAGTGCTCGCAATACACTTTTTAAATGCATCTGAAGCAGGAACATAGCCATATTACTAGATTGTAAAGAGGTGGGGGAGATAAGTGACTGGAAAATATGTATTGTTAAACTTGGATGTGGGTGGCTTCCGTGATCTCTCATGCTCCATAATCTAGCTGCCCAAGCTGGTCACCAACTGACATCCTCAAGTGGTGATGGCAGAGCCAGCCTGTACCCTATAAGCCACTGGGATGACCTAGTTATAAAGAACAAATCCTCATTTCAGTACCTGCAAGTTAGGGATTCTGATTTCAAAGCCTAAACTTGCATCTGGGAGCTGGGCAAAGACCTTGTCACAGAGAATAGTACCATTTTGTAGATGAACTCTGAAGCGGAAAGAGGAGAAGTTAGCCATTAAATCTGTGGTACGCCCCTACCCACCACATTTTATGGCTGGGAAACATTGAGGCACAATCTTTGTTTTGGAGGTCTATAAGGTAGTTACTAAAAATTGCCTCATGTCACATTTTATTCCTCAGAATAATTGCAGGTGGTCTGAAATACCAGGGGTGGCATTTTGAGATGGAGAGCTTGGAGGCAAGTTTCACAGCAAGACTCAAAGGCAGTGTTTGAAAGTAGCTAGGCGCATGTTGCACCAGGATGGCACCTGAGCAGGAGCAGTGAACAATGTTATAGTTAATTATTGTAGCTCGTCTTCACTTACCCAGCCCCAGTGCCCTGCTCACAGTTGTGAAGAGCATTGTATGAATGATCCATGTCACCATTAAGAAAAAGAAGTAGGAATAGGCCAATATATATATATATATATATGGACTGTCGCTGGATCAAGTGACTTTTTTTCTTTCAGTTCTCAGATTCTTAATGTAGCTCAAGGTTGTCAAATGTACTAGCCAGATGATTAACTGATAATCAATTACAGTCAGGCCATCATTTGAAAAATAAGCCTTTAGAGCCGTCTATCCCAAATATGGCAACTAGACATTCTGTTTTAGTGACTGTAACATTGGCTTAAGGAGCCATTTGACGCCTAGCTTATATATCTGAGTTTCTAACACTGCTCAAAAGTCTGCTATTGAATATATTCAGTAGTAACGTGCAAAAAAAGCTGATTTAGTTTTCATAGGGTGGAATTGAACATTGTGCTATGATGAATGTTCCATCTGTGCAAGCACCTAACTTTGCCAGATGGAATTTCCCCCCTTCTCTTCCCCGTCCCACTGTTCTGGGCAATGTTCTGACCCTCAACAAAGATCCCAAGCACTTTGGCCCCTGGACAGATATCATCTTGCTTGTTGATGCATCTGCCATACCTGCAGGCACGTATTCATTTACCTTGACTGCTCAGAGGCCCACATTCAGCAGCAGTTCCACCTGGCCATTATTGAGAGTTCCTTTAGCTTGGCTTCACCTCCACTGGCTGAAAGCAATGTTGGCCGCTGGAGTGACTGGTTAAAGGGCTTGTCCACACTTCTGCATGTCCCATGCCTAGAAAGCAGAGTTCTGCGTGGTTTTCTACTTGCCCTGTGCTTTCTAGGCATTGGGTCTGAGTGGTCTTGCCTTTTCCCTGTTGCTTTTCCCCAGGAAACCCGTTCTTTAGTGCTAAATCAGAACAAATGGCAATTTGCAGAAAACTTGATTGCAGTTTGTTCCGATTCACTGTTAAACTGTGGGTTTTCCTGGGGGAAAGTGGAAGGGCGAACAGTTGATAATAAGATAATAATAATTTTATTATTTATACCCTGCCCATCTGGCTGGGTTTCCCCAGCCACTCTGTGTGACATGAACATAGTAAAATGTCAAACATTAAAAACCTGCTGATACAGGGCTGCCTTCAGATGCCTTCTGAAAGTTGTGTAGTTCTTTATCTCCTCGAAATTGGATGGGAGGGCGTTCCACAGGGAGGGTGCCACTACATAGAAGGCCCTCCATCTGGTTCCCTGTAATTTCACTTCCTGCAGTGAGGGAACTGCCAGAAGACCCTTGGCAGAAGGACCTTAGTGTCTGGGCTGAGCGATGGGTGTGGAGACACTCCTTCAGGTATACTGGGCCAAGGCCATTTAGGGCTTTAAATGTCAGCACCAACAATTTGAATTGTGCTCAGAAACGTACTGGGAGCCAGTGAAGATCTTTTAGGACCAGTGTTATATGGTCCCGGCGGCTGCTCCCAGTCACCAGCTGCTTTCTGGATTAGTTGTAGCCCCATGTAGAGTGCATTGCAGTAGTCCAAGCGGGAGATAACTAGAGCATGCACCACTCTGGCAAGACAGTCTGCAGGCAGGTAGGGTCTCAGCCAGCATACCAGGTACAGCTGGTAGACAGCTGCCCTGGACACAGAATTGACCTGCACCTCCATGGACAGCTGTGAGTCCAAAATGATTCCTAGGCTGCACACCTGGTCCTTCAGAGGCACAGTTACCCTGTTCAGGACCAGGGAGTACCCCACACCCACCCGCCCCCATCCCCCCAAAACAATACTTCTTGTCAGGATTCAACCTCAATCCGTTAGCTGCCATCCATCCTCCAACCACCTCCAGATTCTCACACAGGACATTCACTGCCTTCACTAGTTCTGATTTAAAAGAGAGGTAGAGCTGCATAATGATGAACACCCAACCCAACCTCTCCCAGCGGGTTCATAAAGATGTTGAAAAGCATGGAAGAGAGGACAGCTCTGAGGCACCCCACAAGTGAGCGCCCAGGGGTCTGAACACTCACCTCCCAACACCATTTTCTGGACACGGCTCAGGAAGGAGCGGAATCAGACAGTCCAGAAGGATACCATGGTCAATGATCAATGGTATCAAAAGCCACTGAGGGATCCAGCAGAACTAGGAAACAGTTTTGTTGTGGGTAGCAGCAACCAGGGTCTGCATCAGGTGAGGGGAGTGTTGGGATGGTAGTAAAATGGCTATAGTAATGGCTGTGGTAGTTGTAAAATGGAGTGGGGAACCTCACGCTCTGGGTGCAGCCACTGGAAACCTACCAGCAGCTGAACTGTGGACTGCATTCAAGATTGTACCTGCCTCTTGTTTTAAGATGTGGTGTTTTAACTGCTTCTTTATTCAAGTGATCTTGTGATGAGATAACCAAGTTTGCAGAGAGTTATTTATTTGTAAGGTTTCAAACCAAGGAAGCTCTCCAAACTAGGAAAGAGAATGGCAGGTCAAATGTAATGTAAGTGAAGGCCCAGTTCTAACTTCAGGTATGTATTAATGACAAGTTGGTAGTGGAGAAAAGCAACTTGAGTGTAAACTTAACTCTGCCACCCCAAAAGTTGTTCTAAAAAGAAAGGTCTTAATGTTTTGAAAAGATGTTCAAAGGTTCTGTAGAACCTGCTCTCTGCTCTACGTTTGGAGCCAAGGCAGCTGCTGATCATTATTCTGTCAAAATGCACTTATTATGAGGAATGGTTGCATTTCCAAAATTTATTCATAATCATGGTTTTAGAAGATTTTTGTGGAGAGGGTTCTTTTTTTAAAAAAAGTATCCTTCCACTAGCACAAGCTTCCAGCATGATCCAATAAAATAGTCCTTGAACCTCACCACACACATTATCTCTTTTAATTCATCAAAAGTGTGAGATAAATATTAGCCTCCTATGATCAGCATGCTTAGCTCTAGTAAATGCATGAACGGGTTAAGACTATAGAGTAAACAGTCCTGCCAGACTCAACTAAGTCACACACCCTCACCTAGAGAGGGTTACCAAAAGCCATGACTCTTTCACCATGTGAATCATACCAGAAAGGACATCTGGGCTAATTGCTCCAGGTAACCCAAGATGTTTGTAACCTGAGGTACCACTGTATTAACTCTAAAATTTATGGAGAGTAGAAAAGGGATTGGACATGGGTTTTTTGTTCTGCTGATAGACACTACAGTGGTACCTCGGGTTACATCCGCTTCAGGTTACAGACTCCTCTAACCCAGAAATAGTACCTGAGTTAAGAACTTTGCTTCAGGATGAGAACAGAAATCACGCGGCGGCAGCAGGAGGCCCCATTAGCTAAAATGGTACCTCGGGTTAAGAACAGTTTCAGGTTAAGAACGGACCTCCAGAATGAATTAAGTTCTTAAGCTGAGGTACCACTGTATTGCATTAAGTTACCAATTAACTTGTCTTTTTTTATTTGCTTAAAAAGCTTTAGGACAGCTTTCCCCATCCTGGTGCATTCAAGATGTTTTGGACTTTAACTCCCCTCAGCCCTGACCATTGGCTATGCTGGCTGGGAATAATGTGGATTGCAGTCCAAAATTCCTGAAGAGCACCAGGCTGTTTTTTTTTCATTACAGACTAATTGGTAGTATAACATTGCTGCTAAAAGCTTTCGGGACTACGGTAAGTAGGTTGAAAATGAGTAAGGCCGCACCTGCCTTGCCTTGCCTTCTCTGTGGTGAAACATCATTCAGAGTATCTAGTTGTCCTGAGTCATAGCAACATGACAAAATTAAACAGGTAGTTTTGCTTATTGCATTGTTTTATTGGAGACTATTGAAACCTTCAAAAGTCTGGAGATCAATGACTATCCCTGCCACAACTTTGGAGGACAGTTTTTGTTTCAAGCCTGAGTATATTTTGTGTGTGTTTCTTTCAGGTATGACGATTTATTCACTGGGTTTCTTTGCCCATTAAACATCTGAGGGCTTTTTTCAGATCCTGGAGGGGTACATCTGTAAATATAGAAAAAATATAATGTTGGTTACAACTGTAACCTGCTTATTATCTGGTTATTTGCCTCCTGGGAGCACAAGGAGTCAGTTCAGATGTAAACATGCAACATGCTTACTCTCCTGATCCATGGTTTGGAGAATCAGGAACATGCTACTTCGGTTTGTTTGCTTTTTATTACCTTTTAGGACAAAATTTCCCCTTCAAGGTGGTGGTTAAGATGTCCAAAAAATGCAACTAAACCATGGTCTGGAAGATCTGAAATGAGTTGTACTTGTGCAGCCACCTCCCACCCCGTTCTCCTTGTGCCCTTGGCTTAATAGAACCCTTCCTGGTTTGTCCAGCCACACTTCACAGTGACTTCCAGTCTGGCTTGCGTGCTCTCCCTCAACTGCGACTGCATGCCAATTATTTTTCTTTAGGTTTTTGTTTTATCTGCGTAAGTGATTGGGAGACATTGGCTATGCTCCTGCCTCTTCCAACAATCAGCAAAGAAATCACTTGAAACATGTTGACTGATGGATGTAGTAGGGCTAAGCTTGTTGCAGGCTGAGGTGGTAAAATGGGTTTGTGTCGCTTCAGAATGCAGATGGAAGATTAGTCTTTTAATGCTACCATGCGTTCAAATGGAAAGTGAACAAAACTGGGAACCATAGAAGAGGACTCATTCTCCCAGCTGAGGGGTGTGAGGTGACTAACCTGGGTGTGCATGTCAAGGAACCACCCTGAGATCTTTTGGTGAAGGGCGGTATAGAAATTTAATAAATAAAATAAAATGTCCTTGCACATAAGAAATAGCAGGGCAGGGGCAGAGCAGACTCACCTCTTATGCCAGTTTTCTGCCTGCATGCTTTTTTGTGGTATTCAAAATTGGGAGGTATGGTCTATTTTGCCACATCATTTCCATCTCATTCTGTGTGAATAAAGTCAGTCTTATGCCACTGTGTTAATTACATATGTCATCTCAGGACTGCCTTGTAATATTCTAATTAATCTACTTCCAGAATCTGAAACTTTCAGGATTTTCATGGCTTTTATGGAAGTGTGAGCTCTGACTGACAGAACGCTGGATGTGGTTTTAGAGAATAAACTGTTTTGGAAGTATTTTGTCTCTTGTTTGTTTTAAGCAAGATTTCCAATAAATGGTTCTCAGTATTTCAGCCCTTGGTAGCTAAAATGTATGGCATTCTATGACGACTTTCCCCTCTGAAATGTGTGTTTAACAAATCTTGGCATAGACAGTAGTGCTAACATGGAACACATATTGGAATAAGTTTCTGTGCCCATTTCAGAACACTGTGTGTACTGTACTTTATTCATCTTTCAGTATAATTTCAATAAAAGCTAGAAAAGGGGTTTGTATTAATAAAAGCTAATATTTTTATTTTTCAAAATCTGGGCTTGAGATGTAGAAAGCATTCGGGCAAACATGCTGCATATCCCAGCCTAATTCAATGAAATCTGCTGTGTACTGGTCATTGGCTGCTGGTTCTTTGGCTACTAGAACATGGAAATCCTTAATTGCACAATATGGTTTGCAATTAGGTGTATTGGACCTATGCTTTTATTTTTATTTTATGGTGGAGTTTATGTTGTTGGTTCCCCCTAAATAGTTTTCCTCCTTATCAAAAAGGAAGGTTTTTTAAAACATTTAAAGGAGACTATCTTCTTGCTTGCTCTCCCTTTGATAAAAACAGAAAGATTGGTGGCATGGGGGCTTTGGGGGGGGGGCCCTTCGGGGGGTGAAGGGGAGAAGATTTAGCTGGCTGCCTTATGCTGAAATGGGAGGTTGAGTACCATGTGAGAATGATGGGAAATGTGTGTTTTTTTGTAAGCAGCTCAAGCAAATGCACGCCTACAGTGGTACTGCGGGTTACATACGCTTCAGGTTTATTTAATATATTTTTAAAATCTACTACTCCTTAAGGCCCTCCACCGCTGCAGGGAGCCTCAAGGCCCTTGTCTGCTGTGGGGAAGCGTGGCGCACCCTCGTCTACCATGGGGAGGTACAGCGGGACCTGTGCTGCCGCAGGAAGGCCTGGCAAGACTGTCCGCCCTCATAGATATACATATTGTGATATTTAGCTGGTGATATGTCGTGATGTTTGTGTCACTTCAGAATGCAGACTAGAAATCCATTATTATGGCTGCTGTTAGGCTACCAGTGCCTGCATGCAGCAAACTCACTCTCTATTTTGTAACTGTAATGAGGCATGGAAGTCATATCTTGCTCTCAATTTCTCCTCTCTTCCAGAAATAGTCTTCAGTTATACAGAGGTTCAAATACCTTAACCTTATGCCTCCAATAAGAAATGCAGGCAAATATACCTCAAAAATATACAGACATTTTTACCCTGTTCAGACCATTTTAGTCACAGATTGTCCTAAATAGTGTGGAGAACCTCCATGGAGTAGAGGAGGATCCCTGTGTCGCATGTTAACTCATGAAGTACAAGAGATCTGTGGAAAGTTGAGTGCCCAAGTGGGGAGCCTGGCTAGTACTTGCCTCTGCTCTCCCTCGTATGTTTGCATGCATCTGAATACATGAACATCAGAATAGGGGTATAGTATTGTAACATATTTAAGAAACCTAGAAATTTAATGATACTGGGTTTGTACCAAGGAGCTCAATATATTGCCTCTGTAGTTCAATATCAAGAGAATCTAAACTACTTCATTGAAAGTAAATTTCTAATGTTCATGGTTGCTGGGAGAACTCTCAAGAACATGCTGGTGGACCTTGTAAAATGTTGACAGTACAGTGAATTGGTATCTATGACTTCGCTACTTAGCATGCGTTTCAGCATGAATGCCCTCTGCATATTCATAGCCATTGATATATGCTGGTTGTTATTATTATTATTTCTTGAATTTATATACCGCCCTATGCCTGCAGGTCTCAGGGTGGTTCACAGAATAACATCAGAATATAAAACCATAAAATAGTCAAAATAAAAACAGCAACCCAATAACCCCCCAACACATTTTAAAAGGGCATAGGATGTCAATCAAATCAACCAAAGGCCTGATTAAAAAGGAATGTTTTTGTCTGGCGCCTAAAGGTGAATTTCCCTGGCAGAGCATTCCTCAGATGGGGAGCCACTGCAGAAAAGGCTCGTTCTCATGTTGCCACACTCTGGACTTCTCGAGGAGGAGGCGCACAAAGAAGGGCCTCTGAAGATGATCTCAGGGTCCCGGTAGGTTTAAATGGAAAGAGTGGTCCTTGAGGTATTGCAGTCCTGAGCTGTTTAAGGCTATATAGGTCAAAACCAACACTTTGAATGGGGCCTGGAAACTAATTGGTAGCCAGTGCAGTCAGACCAGGATTGGTGTAATATACTCAAACCGCCTGGCTCCGGTGAGCAACCTGGCCGCTGAATTCTGCACTAGCTGAAGTTTCTGAACCGTCTTCAGAGGCAGTAATCTAACCCTCTCTTACCACTCTGTTCCAAAGATTCTAAATTTGCAAAAGAGGAGAAAATCAAAAGTACAATTAAAACTGAGAAGCACTTAGTAAAGCTTCTGTCAGACTGAATTACTATTGTAGAAAATGAGACAATATCAACTCACTTGTAACAGTTCTACTTAAATATTTAAGACTCCTTCTTGTGCCTTGGTATAATCTTGCCCAATGGCTGTGTTTGGATGTAATGCTAAACCATAGTTTAGCGGTGTGTGAACGAGCCTCTGGCTCCTACATTCCCCCCTTCCCTTTTTTCCAGTGATGTGGTCAGGTAGGAGGAGATTGGAAGAGTCTCCATTTTCAGCTAAGCAGAGTTTGTCATTTCTATGGCCAGTCCCTAGATTACGTGTTGGCATAAGAGTTCTAGAGAGTACGTTTAGTTTTTTTCATACGTTGTGCAAGTAGCAGAGATGGGAAGCCGAGGCCCAGACCTTTCACCAGGCATCAGGAATGAGTGAGAGTTGGGTTCTTCTGCACAGTCTTGAAGCAGGTGGTGTGTAGGCCTTGCCTCCTGGGCAGTTGCTGAAGAAGGAGTAGGTGGTGAAAGCCTGGTGGAGTAAGAATTGTGGGGGCTGATGGTCCACACACTGCATTGGATCATTTACACTGCAAGTGATTGCAGGTTGTTAGAATCTCTCATAAGGTCAAATGTGAAAATAGTCTCGTCCTGGCCATTGTAGGAAGCTTAGACAGAACTAGGCATACTTATGATTATGATTATTTGATTGATTTTATATACCACCCTATACCCGGAGGTCTCAGGACACTCTTTAGCATCCTTATTCTCTTTGCTTTTAGTCCCAACTCAAGTGCTCTTAAAAATATGAACTTGTGGTTTGGTCACTTGAAGGTGCAAAATTTGTGTACTATCATTTAAGAATAAATTTGCTGCTTTTGTACTGACCCTTTTATAGCCAAATAGTGTTAACATCTCATATTTGTTTGGTTACAACTATAAAAGAAACAAGTAGATTTGCCCTGTCTTTGCATATAAACCATGAGATCACTAGCTTAGAGTGTTTTTAACCGTTTCTAGAATACTTTCTAGAAAATTTTGTATTATTGATACATTTGTAGCCCTGGAATCCTTTAGCAGAAAGGGTGGGATATACAGTGGTACCTTGGTTTAAGAACAGCTTAGTTTATGAACAACTTGGGTTAAGAACGCTGCAAACCCGGAAGTAGGTGTTCTGGTTTGTGAACTTTGCCTTGGAATAAGAACATGTTTCGCTTCTTGTTGAGTGTGTTCCATTTGCAAATTGAGTCCCCCGCTGCTATGGGAAAGCATGCCTTGGTTTAAGAACGGACTTCCGGAATGGATTAAGTTTGTAAACCAAGGTACCACTGTAAACAGAATTATTAGTAATGAAATGAAATTGTTAATTAATTTACATTCATAACCTGGAGTACATGCTTAGTTCAACCCTGATGTTTTAAAATGGTGGTCCTACTGGATCAAATTCCCAGCAGGTAAAATCCTAGGGAGCCAAACTAGTGCCATATCAGGGACTAATAGGAGCTCAAGAGGCAGATGCCTAGTTGCCTGTGGCCTCCATTGGAATATAAGAACTGGGATCAAAGTTGACATTCCATATTAGACGAATAGCACTACATTTTATTGCACAGTGAAGCTTGCTGAACTGGTACCTGACTATGTATTGCAAATCATATAATTTGTTTTCAAGTAATGCTGGTTAGGCTTGTTGAGCAGTGGGTCAGCATTGCAGAGGATGTTAGCAGAGAAGGCAACATAGCAGCCTGTTTTTGTAGTTAGCTAGGTCATAGATGATAGGTTTAAGGAGGTTTTTAAGCTGCTCTGCTGAGAAGGTGAATGCTGCTGGACACCATGTAACATAACTTCCTAGCAAATGAAACAGATTTGCACTGAGGGTTTTAGAAGAGAATAAGAAAGAGGATAGCCAGTGCATGAAAGATCCTCTTGTCAGATTCCTGGATACTTTGGCATTCTTAATGGATATCTAAATTTCCACCTCTCGTTACAAAAAATGCTTGAGGAATACAGTGGTACCTTGGTTCTCAAACTTAATCCGTTCCGGAAGTCTGTTTCAAAACCAAAGCGTTCCAAAACCAAGGTGCGCTTTCCCATAGAAAGTAATGCAAAATGGATTAATCCATTCAAGACTTTTAAAAACAACCCCTAAAACAGCAATTTAACATGAATTTTACTATCTATCGAGAGCATTGATCCATAAAATGAAAGCAATGAACTGCAATCTACCCAGTATCAAAAACTGGCAGTGATCTACCCATTGTCATTGGAGGAATGAGGAGCGCATGCGGGGTGCGTGTGTGGAAGGAGGTGGCTAACTGGACGTGGGAGGGGAGAGTTTAAAGGGGGGAAGAAAGGGAAGCAAAAGTTCTCTCCCCCCACTCAAGCCAGCCCTTCTGGATCCCCCACCCACCCAGCGCCCTTCTTCACCTTCTTCAGGGCTGGCATGAGCAGCCCCTGCCACTTGGGCACGTTCTCCTCAGTGAAGAACTCGTACTGCAGCGGCAGCGGCTGCATCCTGCCCACGCAGTCCCATGCCCTGTGAGGGGAAGTGGCAGCAGTCACTGCTGAGGCCGAGCCACTTGCCATTGATCTGGGACCTGGAGCGGCAGCCGCAGGTGACATCCGGACCTGGAGGGGGGCAGAGGCAGCAGGAGTTGCCGGAGGTGGTTGCTGCTACAGTGGCGGTTGTGGAGGGACGCAGCGTTGGGGGGAGACGGCAACATCCCTTGCCCGCATGCTTGCTGCCCAGCCCGGCCTTCCCTCAGTGCCGGGGCTGGCCTGGGACACGGCACCGCTGGGCAGCCTTTCCCTCGCCCTGACTGAACATGGCAAGCAGGGCAGAGGGTGGCAGAAAGGGTGACGAGGGGAAGCTTTGATTCTCGGTTGGCGCAAGCGGGGGGGGGAGGGGCTGTTTTTCCCTTGCCCTGACGATTAAAACTGCTGGCAAGTGGCACTAAAAAGAGAAGTGTGGCACTCAAGCAGGAGCATGTTTGGCTTCTGAATAAAGTTTGCAAACCAGAACACTTACTTCTGGGTTTGTGGTGTTTGGGTTCCAAAGCCGTTCAAAAACCAAGGTACCACTGTAGAAAAGCTTTGGAGGAGAGTTAAAATAGTATTGGTTTGTTTTGAAAGATTTGTATATGCAAATGGATTTAATTTTTCTTTTGGAAGGCTATCTTTCAGTTAACAATTCCAGGGTAAGGACATCATGTATTAAAGACTGCCTACCTTTCTGCTGTAGATGATGATGATGATGATGATGATGATGATGATGATGATGAATAATTTTATTATTTGTGCATCAGGAAAAGCTTTTGGACAGTAAGGACTTCCTCAGGAGGTTCTGGACTCTCCTTATTTCCTTTTAAGCAGAGGTTGGATAGCCGTCTGTCATGAATGCTTTAGCTGAGATTCCTCCATTGCAACCCATCTAACTAGGTTGCTTCAGCTACTCTGGGCTCCTTAGTCTCAATGTTGCTCTTCTCAGGGCTGGGCGATAACTGCTTTCCAACATCATAATGTACCACCAACTAAACACCACAATATGGTGGTATATCACAATGTCAGAAAGGAGCCCAAGTCAAAGCAGCAGCAGATGAGGCAGGTACGTGAACACTCTGTTCATAAGCTTGCCTCATCTGCTGCCTTGGCGCCAGCGGGGTGGGGGAGCGAGCAGGCTGCCTTTCCCTCCCCAGGAGGAAGAAGCAGCCCATTCATACCTCCCCCCACCCGTCCCAAGGCAAGTGGGACGGGTGAGGCTCAGCTGGGGGTAGGAGGGCTTCTTTGAGCCTTCTTGCCCCCTGGCTGAGCAAGCCCCATGTCCCACCGGTGTGCGTGAGCTGGAGGGATTGGGGGCAGGGAGGCCCTTGTTGAAGCAGAGAGAGGAACAAGCTGTATTGCGCCTTGCCGATTCAGCTTGTTACTCCCTCTGCAGCAGTATGAGGGCAGACCACGATGGCAGTTTCACTCAACAGTATATTGCTATTGAAATTTCCATTGCTTCTGAGTCCCTCTGCCTCCAGGGCTGGCTGCAGCTTGTTTTCCCCTCAGCGCACTGGGCCCTGGGAGCAGAGGGACTCAGGAGGCAGTGGTTTCACCAGCGATGTACCACTGATTGAAGCAGTCATCACAGTCTGCCCCTAATGCTGGTCCTGGGTGATATATGGATATGTTGCCCAGGCCTACTTGCTACTGAGCAGGACCAAACCGGCAGCCACCACACTTATTAGCATATTGGAATATTGTTGCAGTACAAAAACATACCTACCAGGTGTGCTCTTGCGGCTCCTCACTGTGTTACAAGGCAGCCATTGGTGCTGATCAAGTTGTTTTGATTTATTCCAGCGATTTTGCAGTTCTAGGACTCTAATGTTTGGTTCCAAACCTTCCTTTATTCATTTATTTGGCAAGCCTCAGTCACGTGGGCCGGTGCGCCCTATAGGGCGAAAAATATGGTACATTTTAGGCTTATCTAAAACTTGCTGCCCTCAACTTTTAAGACTTAATTCTGCAAGCTGCCCCCTCCCCCAAAAAACAAGTCTCATATGGAGACAGTCGCTCACGGACACCCAAGTCTAGCACTCAGGATATAATGAATGTAGTACTTGCACGAGAACTAGAAACTTACTACAGTCAATGTCCATTTCGTGTGGGGGTTCTGTTCCTGGCCCCTGCACACATCAGTGGAGCCCCACCCCAGTTAGGGCTCTTCTTTTAGTGATTCTTTCGCGTGACTTGGGTTCAGCACTGCATGCATGTACAATCGTACGTCATTCAGATGCGCGTTAATCGGTCATTGCCTGTAGTCTTTTGGAATGTACTGTATTTGATTTGGAAGTTCAAGCAAAAATAACTGATGTGAGTGTTAGAGTAATTTTACTTACAGCAACACCTTTTAAAGTTTACTCTGCTCCAAGCATGTCTAGTGCATTGGTGCAAGACCATTCAAGGTGGTGTCAGATTTGGCTGCATGTCTTTGTTCTATCAAACACATGACAATTAAATGCTGATAAGATGGAACAAGCCAAGAATGATGTGGTAAAGTCCTATGGAGAGTAGGGTTGTATGCCTATTTGAAGTTGCAGGTAACTTTTCTTTTGTGAACATGAGTCATGGTTGTAAAACTCCTATTTATTTTATAAATATAGGGCTTTGTGGTTGTGACAGCAGTTGAGAGCAGATCTATGGAAGTTTTAATCAGTTTTTTGTCTTCTTCCTACCTGGTGATAGCAGAGTTTTCATCAGAAGTCTCTGAAAGGTTCCTGGTCAGTATTGGTTTATCATATGTTGAGATTCCTGCATTGCAAGGGTTGGACTAGATGACCCTTGGGATCCCTTCCAACTCTACAATTCTGTGATTCCAGTAGCTTTTTTCTCCACTTTTTGTGGGGGGGGGGGACCTTGACAAATCAGATTATAGCAAGTCCACATTTTGCTGTTACCTTGGTTACAGTGTGCCGAACTCACCAGTGCTTTTTCTCTAGTGTCTTGTGAATCTTGTGTGAAACAGAAGCTGCTTAGGTCAAAATAGAGCACTTGCTTCAAGGTCAGCACTGATTCCTAACTTGGTTCCAAGTGATGATTTTGTCTTAAATTCTTAAGACTTAAAATGTAGGCCTTGCATATTTTTGAGAACTGGACATCTGGATATAGGGCAAGATGTAGCCCAAATGTCATACTACCAATCTCTGAAAGCAGTTTCAACTTCAAGTATCCTTGGAGACGGCTTCTGAAAGTGATTGGCTCAATGTGTTCCTGGTTTGATACCATGGGGCACAACTGAGAAACACAGAAGGGCCCTGAAAAAAGGCACACTTCCTCCCCCCCCATCTGGACTCACCTTCACACTGGAGAGTGGTATGTCTGCATATACGGTACTGACCATCCCTGCCCTAAGAACATAAAGCATAAGGAGAGGCAGCTGGATCCGCCAGTGGCCCATCTAGTTCAGTGTCTTGTTCTCACACTGGCCACCCAGATGCCCATGGGAAAACCTGCATAGCACTTGCAATGGGTATTCAGAAACATTGCCTTTGGGGTGACACCCTCAAGTCAGGTGTTTCTCTCTAAAAGTGGGTGGCCACAGCGTGTGCCTGTTTGCTGGAAGTCGTGTTGTAGCTCTGTTTCAAAACTGCCTGTGCTCGAGGCGTTTCCAACTGCTGCTGTTCTAATACCGCCTGCATGAGAAAGTCACCGATGATGTGGGAGGTGAAGAAAGCTAGTTGGTCTAGTAAATGCTAATTTTAAAAAAGCCCCATAGTGTACCATATATTGGTACAGTTATGTAACACAGGCTGACAAGGAAATAGAACAGTCTCTCTGTCTCCCTCCCTCCAAACCTGACAAGCTGTTGGGAATTCAGTATGTCTTTTCGGGGTGGAGAAGAGTGTATTCCACACCCTCCCTCCACTTCCTTTTCTTCCTTTTGGAGTTTCTAGATTCATTTTGGGAAGGTAAGCAAGATGCTAGCTCTGACTCCAGCCAATAGGATTGGGCTTCTGCCAGGTGCTTACCTCTTTTGCGTAACTTGGGCCCAGCCTCCTTTGCAAGTGCCGTGTATAACTCCAGTGACCAACAGGGAGGCAGGCGCACTCTAGCTTGGGACCTGTGGATTGTGTGGAATTCACACTTCTCTTCCTTTCCCCTTCTTAATTTGAAGAGGTTGGCTTTCTCTCTCTTGTTTCTGCTGGCATATTGTGAATGTCTCTCTGTGTGGAGGAGGCTGGGCAAACAGCACAAAGAACAGCGAGACTCGCTGGTAAGTGTTTCAGTCCAAGTCTCTTTGTTGTAATATCTTGTTTCTGTCTCCGGAAGATATTTTTTTTTTGAATGCACAAAGGATAGCTTAAACATATATTGTAAGATTAGCTAAAAGGTGACCTGACAACAGATACCTGTTTAATGTGTGCGTCTCTCTCCCCCTCCTCTTTCTTGTCGTTACCAGAACAAAATGTTTTGTATGTGGTTGGCTACACAATCCTGGCATGTTCTGAAAAGTAAATCCCATCAAAATCAATAAAATTGGGCCATGGATTCTAAGTGGATTTAGGTTTCGTGATTTCTATCTCATTTCTCATGTATGAGTGAGATTTCTAGCAGGGGAAAGCAATTTTCTAATGAAAGGATTGCATACAGTAAGCTTGTTAGTATTCAGTAGCTTTTGGGGGGAAAGCATGTTTTAAAAATTGATTAGAAAAGGGTGCTCTTAATATGTTTGTAAGAGAATCTGCTGTTACTGGTGAATTGGGAAGTATATAGCAGTTCTTTGTCTAGGCTGGTTATTTCAAAGGAATTTAAAAATGAATAAACATTGATCACAGGGAAACAAAGCAAATTGAGAACCATCATGTTACAGAACCTGTGAGATGTAATTCAGATATTACACCAGGTTCTTTTCTCTCTTTGAAGTTTGCATTCCAGATCAAGCCTTGTACTCAGCATTTGAAGCACCCGCCTCTTTTTTATCCCAGAATGAATGTCTGTCTAAATAGAATCATAGAATTGTAGAGTTGGAAGGGACCACAAGGGTCATCTAGTCCAACCCCTTGCAATGCAATGCAGGAATCTTTTGCCCAACGTGGGGCTCAGACTCACAAACCTGAGATTAAGAGTCTCATATTCTATCCCAGTTTCTGGTAACTTCCCTTTCTTGACAGAATTGATGACTTTGCCACTGAATCCTTATAGCATTTCAAAAATCTAGGATAGTGAGTGCCTACCTTTGAAATAGGCAGTATTTTGTGGGGGTGGAGTTTGAGAGAAGGGGAGGCGCCAAGATAAGTGGATAGGAAAAACTGAGGAGGAATGGCAGAGGAGTATAAAATTGCTTGCTTTGTTTTAACAGCAGAGGCAGGATAACATTGTGTGTGTGTCTAAGATGTTAACCAAGGATGGTTACACTCTTTGGAACTGGAGCTTTGAGTGATTTTACTTAGAGGGGCTTGTAATAACAATTGAGTCACTTTCAGTCATCAACCCTGCTAACAATCATCTCAGAAACCCTTGTGTCACTGCCATAAATGTTATACCTCATTTGTAAGGCACCCATTTCAGGTAATTAGGTGACAGGAGCACAAGAACCACAATCATATTTGCACATGTATAGAGAGAAGGCAGAATAAAAATCTGGCAGATTTAAAAATCTAGCTTTTGGCTGTGGGGGTTGTAATATATGTTAATAGTGCACAATGTTTGGGTTTGTTAGCTGCCATGACTTTCTTTTGAAAATTGGGCAGGATGTAAGTTGTTGGTTTTTTGAAATTGTTTTAGCACTATGTAGTCATATCATATTCTGTTGAAATATGACTTATTCCTGTGGTACAGTTAGGGAAGTGATCTGATTGATTGGGTTTATTATATTTCTATGGCACTTTTCATTCAAATGAATTTCAAATGAATTTCATTCAAAAGGTAAAGGTCAAGGGACCCCTGACCGTTAGGTCCAGTTGTGGATGACTCTGGGGTTGCACCGCTCATCTCGCTTTATTGGCCGAGGGAGCTGGCGTACAGCTTCTGGGTCATGTGGCCGCTTCTGGCAAACCAGAGCAGCACACGGAAATGCCATTTAGCTCCATAAAGGTAAAGGAGCCCTGACAGTTGAGTCCAGTCGCAAACGACTCTGGGGTTGCAGCGCTCATCTTGCTTTACTGGCCGAGGGAGCCGACATTTGTCCGCAGACAGTTTTTCCAGGTCATGTGGCCAGCATGACTAAGCCGCTTCTGGAGAAACCAAAGCAGTGCACGGAAACGCCGTTTACCTTCCCGCCAGAGCGGTACCTATTTATGTACTTGCACTTTGATGTGCTTTCGAACTGCTAGGTGGGCAGGAGCAGGGACCGAGCAACGGGAGCTCACCCCATTGCGGGGATTCGAACTGCCGACCTTGTGATTGGCAAGCCCTAGGCTCAGTGGTTTAGACCACAGCGCCACCCATGCCCATAGCTACTGATAAACCCATCCTCCATGAATGTTTTAACCCTTCTTTAAAAGGGTATGCATACACCCCCATATATACACACTAGCACCACGATCCCTGAAATAAAATGTTTTGCATTTATATCCTACTTTTTTCTCCAATGAGCTCAAGGTAGCAGACGTGGTTCTTGCACTCCTCAATTTATCCTCACAACAGCCCTGTGAGGTAGGTTAAGCTGAGAGATTGTGGCTGGTCACCCAATGAGTTTAATGGCTGAAGGGGGATTTGAACTGTGGTATCTCTGGTCCTAGTCCAGCACTCTAACCGCTACACAACACTGTTAAAAACCCATTGTACATATAGAGATATACATGCCAGCGAGGGTTCCTTTTGCTTTCCATGCCTATATTTGCACACACAGAGCTTTTTCTGACATTTTCTAAGTGGAAGTTCATTGAAGTATGGTAGCGGTGCATGTGGCTGGTGACCAGCATGTGCCAACTTCAAACTGGGGGCTCAGGAGTTTCAGTGTAACAAGTGTCATCCCTACTGATGTTTAGTATAGCCTATGCATGTACAGTTGTACCTTGGAAGTCGAACAGAAACCGTTCTGGAAGTCCGTTCGACTTCCAAAATGTTCAGAAACTAAAGCACAGCTTCTGATTGGCGGCAGGAAGTTTCTGCAGCCAATTCGAAGCAGCGGAAGCCCCCTCAGACATTTGGCTTCCAAAAATAGTTCACAAACTATTCCAAACAGTTCCACAGTGAAGGCTGAGGGAAAGGATTCATTTAGCTTCTCTGCCATCTCCCTGTTCTCCTTCAATACTTCATTCAGACTTTTACGTTCTAAAAATCCTGCCTCCTTGACTGATTTCCTGCTTTTCATATATTTAAAGGAATATTCACTGATTCTGCACCTTCAATGATATGCTCCTAAAATTCCTGACTTGGTCATATTATTATCCAACTTACACCCCCCCCCCGCAGTTTATTATCCTTTTTCAATTTCCCCCTGTTTCAAGGACGACTTCTTTTATTGCTTCATTCACACGGCTATTTAGCCACACTGGCATCCATTTGGACTTGTGTGAAACTTTCCTAATCTGAGCCTCTGTTACAGTGGTTTTAAATAGTGTTATAGACAGGACAAACATAGAAATTCATAAATGCTATGATTTTTGTTATTTGTGGTATGAAGGGAGAATGCAAGCTGCAAATGAATTCCTGGGCTGAGTTATGCAATCCAGCTTGGCTGGCGGAGGGAAGAGCAGACTGTTAGCACTACAAAACGGTGCTGATGGGCCACAGAAGGGTCATTTGGCCTGGGGAGTGAGATGTCACAAAGGTTGCCCAGGGTAACTGTGTGTTTGAGAGGGGCAGGAAAAGGGGAGTGTTGAAACAGGGGCTTCTGGGCAGAAGGAGGAGGAAGTAAGGCTGAGATCCATCTTGGAAGAGGAGATGAAAGGTTGCCTGCAATGCCATGGGTCATGCTGTGAGCTCTGGACTACCTCCATGCAGACTGAAGGTGTAAATAGGTGAATAAACCATATTTATTAAGGCACGACAGTCTCCGCCGTGTCTTCTATTCTCTAAAGGGACACAGATCCTGTGTGTGTGCCTGTGACTCCATGCGCTCTTGCCACCACTTGCCAGGCACCAGGGTTTCGTAACAATAATTTCTGAACATCTTAAAAATATATTATCTTCCTAACTTTCTCCTTCAACTTGCTTTAAATTAAAACTCTCATATATTCCCTCCCAAAACTAAATGTGTTGATGTGTTTTCCAGACAGCTTCCCACTCTTTACATTCATTTTTTTGTTGTTGTTATTTCAAAGTGGGTAAACAATAATTACATCACTATAACATGGGCCTGGATACCACTCAGTATTAAATCAAGTACTACCTTTCCTTTTGCTGGCTCTAAGACCAAGTAGTTTAAAGCTCAGTCATTTATTACATGAGAAATGTCTCCCCACTGTGACCTGATCAATGAGTGTGATAATAAACACTTTTAAAAAGGCGTCCATTATCACAATACTTTGGTTATGAGAATCCACAGATCCACTAATTGGAGCCAGTTGCAAAAAGCACATGTGTAAAATTATAAGAAGTCTGAACCCAGGAATTTATTTTGAGTACTGAAACGGAATGGAGATTCAATCCTCCCTCCTCAATTTTCTTAACTTCAGCACAGTTTTTGTTGTTGCAATCATATTGGTGTTGCCCTTGTCACTTCTACTTTAATTCCCCCCCCCTATATTTTACCAAAATATACTATCTTAAAAACAGGATACTTGACTATGCAAAACTTGGCAGCCGTGGGGGCGGAGGGATAGAAGAAGCAGTGTTTTTGCTACTGAATCCTACCCATGTTTGAACACCCATGACATTCCATGACACACGCAGGGGAAGCATGCTAAAGAGCTCCCCAAGTTGGTGGGTATAATGTCCGTGCATAGAGAGTTTCAGAATAATGCTTTCCACAGATCTTGAACAACAGGAATTTGCTTCAAGACCATATTTGGCCTATTTGCAAAGTAAAGTGGCATCACCACACAACAGTATCCATACATCTACATGAAGAACCAAAGTAGCACATATGCCCCTTACACTAACTTGGCAAATATTCGCACAGAGCACACACGGGGGAATTAAGAATATAAGGAGAGCCCTGTTGGATCAGGTCAAAACAGGAGGGCCACACAAGCAGGACCTGAGGGCAACAGCATTCTTCTCACTTGTGATACCCAGCAGCTGGTATTCAGAAGCAGACTTCCTCTGACTGGAGTGAAGCTTTGCGCTCAAATCACTGAACAGAGTGAAAGGTTATGAGTCTTGGGCGTGGGGAGAGTGTGTGTATGAACTCAGCAGTGCTCGGTTTATTTTTTGGTTGCTATTTTGTTCATGTTGTTGGTGTTCTGTAGATTATAAATGTTACAGTACCTTTGTGAATCCTATAATTTATCATTTGTAATTGTGCTGTTTAGCTTTTTTTTTAGTTGTTTTGCTGATGGTGCTTTATGGATTGTAATTGCTTTACTGACGATTTGTTAATTGTTCTATATGATTTGTGCTGTATTTGTGATGGTCTGTTCTGTTATTGTAATTTACTGTTTGTAAGCCAGGGACGTGGGTGGCGCTGTGGTCTAAACCACTGAGCCCCTTGGGCTTGCCGATCAGAAGGTCGGCGGTTCGAATCCCTGCCATGACAGGGTGAGCTCCTGTTGCTCAGTCCCTGCTCCTGCCAACCTAGCAGTTCGAAAGCACGTCAAAGTGCAAGTAGATAAATAGGTACCGCTCTGGCGGGAAGGTAAATAGCGTTTCCGTGTGCTGCTCTGGTTTCTCCAGAAGCGGCTTAGTCATGCTGGCCACATGACCTGGAAAAACTGTCTGCGGACAAATGTCGGCTCCCTCGGCCAGTAAAGCAAGATGAGCGCTGCAACCCCAGAGTCGTTTGCGACTGGATTCAACTGTCAGGGCTCCTTTACCTTTATGGAGCTAAAAGCAAACTGCCGCTTGAAAAGTACTTTATTGGGATTTTAATAACAGTAACAATAAACAATAGTGGAAATAAGAGAGGTTAGAACAAGAATTAAAATGGAAGTACAACGGTTCTGAAAAGTAGACATATCATGTATAAAACAAATTGGAACAAAACATACTTCTAATAACTTATGTCTATCTCAGTTGCACTTTTGGTCTCTAGATTACAGACAATTCTGTATGTATTTTCAGTGAGTAAGTTGGAAAGTAATGTCAAAATGTTGAGGGAAGGGATAGAAAGGAATGTTTTTCCATGCCAGTTTGCCAGGGATTTGCTAAATCAGATGTTCAGACTCTGGGGCCATGAAGCAGAGGAAGGCTGCTGCCTTCATGCCCTGATGGCAGGCTGGCCGCCAAGGAGCCATGGTGTTTTGAAATCAGGTTTTCCAACTGCAAAATTCCCTGTGAAACACCCCCCCCTCCCAAGTCAAATGAACACAACACATGTTTTGCTCCCTGCTTACACTCTGTGTCAGTGGTGGTTTCTCCATAGGAACCAGTAGTTCTTATCTACAATACTGTAACTAACAGGACAATCCAACGGCTTTGCAATGGTGTAAATCTTAACTCAATGACACAATGGTGGAAGGTCCATTGGATCATCCCATCCTGATATCTGCTACCTGATGAAAATTGTGTGGCCAAAATTGGTACCTCTCAAGCACTGGACTTCTCCAGTTTTCACCATGTTTACCTGTTGAGCTCAACTTGGCTGGTTGCTTAAGATGCTTTGTTGTACACTGCAGTCAATAGCACTTGTAGTATAGACTTTTAGTACTGACTACTGTTAGCTCACAGAGGAAGGAGAACATCTCCTGGTGCCATGTGGTATTATTATTGTTTGGTTGTTTGTGGTTTTAGGGCATACACATGGCTTTAAAAAAAGGAATAGAAAGCAGGATAACTACCCCCCTCCTGATTGAAAACGTCCCTGTGCTGTGCCAAACGCAGACTCTGGTTTGTGCTTGTCCTAGCCAGCAAGGAATCTCCAAAAGCTACAGTTCTCCGTCCTTAAGTGGCCTCTTGCTCAATCTGCATCCCTGGTGTTGCTAAATTCTTACACTGAGATTCAGTGTTAGTTCTCTCTGTTTAGGAAAATACCACAAGACAGGCCCAATCTTCATTGCCTGCAAGGTCTTCCCTTCTCTCAATTTATAGCAGCTGCAGCACAATCTGCAAGGGTTGTGCTCAAAAGTAAAAGCAGGGCCCAATTGCCCGTGGAAACAGAAATTTTGCATCCATTGCAATGTGTTAGCATGGGTGACAAAGCATTACCTGCCTGAGGGTGAAGTAGAGGTGGCCCTAGCCCCAAATAAGGTGTGTTAATATAGTTTGGGCAGTTTAAGTATGTAAACGGAGCACATTCAGCCTTTGTGTAATTTGTGTCCGTACTGTCCCTGACATTGCCTGTCATTTAAGTGCTTTTTAACACATACACGTAATGTGTCTCATTCTCCCCCACCCCAGTTGATCCATCTGCACTTCCTTCCCACCCAACTGCACCTGCCCCCCCCCCCCCCCGGCAAGGAACTAGGTAGGTAGAAGGTGCCACAGAGGCACACTCTCAGTTAAAGGTATATGGTAATAGCACACTGCTGACTTTAAAATAGCCACCTTGTGCAAAAAGATCCATGTAATTCTGTGACATTGTGTGTGGGAAGCTGAGAACATCACAGATAATACGTAGGATGGTGTTGTGATTTCCTCAGAGTAGGCTCATCTGTTGCTTTTGCATAACAGCAAAATGTTCCCGGGTTAATAGACTTTATATAGGTTTTGTGTTTGGCCTCAACCTCTAAAGCAGGGGTGAATAATAGGATCTGGCCAACCCTCCATAGGTCACTTTGACAGGAGAGTGGGACTGCCCACCTGTCAGTCATGGGGCATCTTTTAATGTCGGGAGATTCAAGCTGCAAACTCTGTCTGCAAAGGAGGAATCAGTAGCACTCGCTCACACATGTGCTCCCTTTCTTCTTTTCCTCCTTTGCAATGGAAAAAGACAAATCAATGTCAAACTAGGATGGGCAAGGTAAGATAGGATTCCAACTTGCTTCTGGGCCCCTTTATGTTGTTTAGGTGCCTCTTTTGTATCAGTGGGATAAACTAATGCAAGTTGATCTATATAAACCAGGCTAAAGTTGCATGCTGGTGTCTGAATCCCTGGTGAGTGGTTTGACATGCACACACATTGTCTGGCAAACTTTGTTCAGTGCATGGACCTAATGTAGGCTCCATTGAGAGAGAGATTCCCTCAATTTGTCAGGCCATTCCCTACTTTTGAAACTGTTTTATGAGATGGCACTTTGCAGACACTATGAGAGAGAAAGGAAACCTGCTTCACCAGAGTCATTACTGTGATTTTTAAATACAAGTGCAGCAGTTCTGTTTGAGTTAACCTCTTGCTCCAGCTACCTCAGCATTCCTGTATGCTCTGCAGTGGTGGCCATGTGCTAATAAACAGATCAAGTAGGCCATTGTGATAGAGTAACCACTTGGATCAGTTAGCCTGGATGTTACAGATTTCTCTCAGGTCCATGAATTTCCCAAAACAGGTTGAACAGATTTAGCAGGAACAACCCTTAATGTAACGAACTGGCTATGGCAGCCCTTTGCATAGGTTTTGGGGGAGGGTTGTTCCCCAGCAAGAGGAGCACCTGTTTCCATTGCAGTGCGAATCCTCAGTCCCAGTGCATTGCTTGTTGCTTTGGGAGCTTGGCCAAGTGGTGTACGCTCACAATTGTAATGAAGAACAAACACACTTGCAAAGGAGCTGCCAAGTCTTAGAGGCTGTCTTGTTGCTATGCCAGGGCTTTGCATTTTCTTGCCCCCTCATATGTGTGTGCTTAGAGTCTGCCAGATTCTGAATTAAGCAGCAGAATTGTACTGAATTATCAACTTTTAAAAAACAACAGCGTGGAAACTCAATGTTGTCCGTTAGGAATTAGTAATTCCTTTAAATAGCTATGTGATTGAATTTCCCCTTGGCATATTGTTTTTGGCTGACAAAAGTGGGCCATGGGAGACTTTTTAGGTTCTAAGGATTTCAAATTAGTATGCTTCCAAAGGGAAGAGAGGGTGAATTTGTGGTACTGGTGTCAAAGTTATACTTTCACTTCCACCTACTGCTGCTGTCTTTTTAAACCTTGCCTGCACTGGGTGAATTGAGGATGTTTCAACCTGAACTGTACAAGGGGAACGTAACTTTAAAGCTATGCCATACAAAGGCTTCTGAGGTGAGAACATGCAGGATGTTTCTAAACAAAAGGGTGGGTGTGTGTGTGTGTGTGTGTGTGTGTGTGTGTGTGTTAGAGGAGAGGAGGAGAGAAAGTTTAAAAGAGGCAGTGTTCACTTCCAGGGCAGTGTTATGTGAACCAGATAATCAAAGAAGTAGAAATGCTTGGCACAATTTTGAAAGTTAAAACTTTCAAGAAATGGAATTAATAGTGTCCAGTGTTGTGTAGTTCCATAAGCCAACCTCTCTTATCAAAGTGAAACCCTTGCATGTTGCATGCTTAGTTCTTATGCAGTCAAATAGAATTATGTGAGTGGCGTTAAGCCTAGTAGCAAAACATGTTCTTAAACCATTTAATAGCTTTTTAAGGAGGCAAAGCACCAGTAAACAAGATAACCAATTCACTAAATAATATCCTATACATTTGTCATGCACAATAAGTGCATGCTCAGGATTAGTGCAAGAAAACTACATGCATATACTTATAACTATTTTACAAATGTGTACCTCCTTACATTCCGTTTTGAAGAGCTATAGCTTTGTATCAGCAAGGGGGGGGGGGAAATGCAGCTTCCTAGAAACTGGGTTTTTCCATGCTGTATCTTCCTCCTACCCCCCTCCTTTTGTTGCATCTAGTAAAAATGGCTGACTTTACTAGTTTTAAAACAACATAAAGCAATGGTTAAGAGTGTTAGAGTTTTGGATTTGGGAAGCCGAGATTCAAATCCTTGCTTAGTTGTGAAGCTCCCTGGGCTTACCTTGGGGAAGTCACTTAGCCCAAACAACCTGTTAGGAAAGTTGTAAAATTGAAAATGTGACTTTGAACTCTCCCAGGACAACTATGGTTGTTATAACTAAGGTGGCCATTGAAGTGCTTCTGTAAAGCATGCTTCAAGAATAACCACTATCAGGATAACTCAATATGGAAAGACTTATCCACAAATTTTGGTGCATGGGAGGCACCCTGTTGAAGGGTGTGGTGGGGAGACTGTGTGTTGGCAAGGTATAGCTTTTTCCTCAGAAAAGAAGTTGCTTGGCCAGTGGCTTGAAATGTATTTGGCTGCATTCAGACAGTTCTTTATTCCATCTTCCTGATACTTCCTTATGTGTTAATTTTGGAAAAACTGGAGACCAAATTCCCCACCATTGATCTGCTAATTACCACGCAAGGGTGGTTAATGACAATTTTGAGTTTGTGAGAGAGCTGGGCTTTGACACCCAGGATCCCCTGCCCAAGCTTCTCTCTGGCCTGCAACAGTCCAAAGACACTCCTATAAACGATGCTGAAGTTTGCCTTGCCAAGTTGTGTGTGTGTTTTGACAGGGTGATCCTGAATTGTTCATTACCAGGTGACCTGCCAGGGGAGTTCACGTTTGTTTCCTGACGAGGAAATAGTGTGTTTGACTACATCTTAGGGTCCTCAGCACTGATAAGTCAGTTTGAAACAGTTCAGGTGGTAGACCACATCGAGAGCAGTCACCTCTCTGTGATCTTAACTATCAACTCCCCTTTTCCCATGCGCCCCCTTCAGGAACCCCCTGTCAATGGAAGTGACTCAGCTTGAGCCATGAACTTTGCCGTGAGCGACCACAGCACTAGCGATTATTCATCTTTGACCTTGGCCACCAAATTTGACAGTCCCACGCTTGCGCCTCTGCCTCTGATCCCTGATGCAAGCAAAGATTTTCTGCTTAGGATCCCTTGGACCACAGACTCACCTTACAAACTTCTCCAACAGTTCCAAAGTGAGACCATGTTGGAATACAGAGCTTCTATAATTAACTCAGTAAACCCCCAATAAACTATTGAAATATTTGAAATCCTAATAAGATCTCCAAATGAGTTTTCAAAACAACAATTCAAGATGCAGAAACAATCCAGGGAGCCCTTTGCTGCTGTCTGGTTTGATAAAGAATGCAGAGCACTCAGAGCACACATCCGGAATATCTATTGACCACCATCATAAGGAAGATGCAACCGCCCTATCCCCATAATATTTCAGGTCTTAAAATTTGTTGCAGCATCTTATTGAAAAAAGAGATCTGAACATACCAACAAACAATAGGAACAGCTCCTTTATACCATAACCTCAAACAAGTAAAGGAGATTCTGGTCCTTAGTTTCTGGGTCATTCAATACTACTTACCTCTCCTCTCCACCCATTTTGCCTAGTGGTTCGTACCACTACTTTTCAGGTGTCCTGCACGAGGAACATTCCAGTGGAGTGACTTGTCATCATTCTATGCAAATGGATGCCCCTGAATGGCCCCAAGTTTCATCAGATGAAATAAAAATGTTAATAGGCCAGTTAAAGCAAGGGAAAGCCACTGGCCCAGGTGGGATAGGCCCCAGTGTTCTTAAACTACACCACGACTAGTGGGGCCCCTTGCTGGCCAACCTGTTCACATGGGTAGATATGACTGGACTTATGCCAGAGGCATGGACAAGCACAATTATCATTTCAATATACAATAAGGGAGAGTGCACATTACCATCTAACTATAGACCATTAAGCCTCCTCTCTATAGTGGGGAAGCTATATGCTAAACATCTCTTGGGAAAGCTTACCCAGTGGATGTCCCAATTTGCCTTACCAGGCTCTGAGCCAGTTGGGTTTACGTCAAGGAAAAACTACCTTGGATCATTGTGTCATACTTTCTCACCTAGTGGACAAATACTCTAGGGTTCCTAATCAAAAACTTTATACCGTCTTTTTGAATCTAAAAGAAGCCTTTGACTCAATCCCGAGGGAGTTGCTCTGGAAGAAACCGTCCAAAATGAACATCCACTTAAAGGTTACTTTTTCTCATTAGAAAACTAAACACTTCCATGAGGTGCCAGGTGAAATGCTCTCAATTAGGCAGGCTAATCCCAAAAATCATCGTCTACAAAGGGATAAAACAGGGTTGCATCTTAGCCCCATATTAATTCATTCTTTTCCTAAAAGACCTATTTACGCGGGGTGGGTGGCCACTGCCCGAAGCTCAGCTCCATCCACGTTCCCATCTTACTATATGTCAACAATGCAGTCATTCTGTCTTGCACAAGGGTTGACTTGAAGCAGCTTCTGTGCTGCTGCCAGGAATAATGTATAGCTAACAGCCTGGAACTGAACTTCACAAAATCTAAAGTGCTTGTTTTTTCAAAATCTGGAAGCCTCACAGGTGGGAGATCAGTGGTAATCTGTTGGAACAGGTTAAAAATTTGAAATACCTAGGCACCCCGCTTCCTGAAAATACCATTGTAAGCTCGCACTGAACGGGGTGGATACTTTTGCTCTGGCTATTACCCGTTTCTTCTTCAACAGAGGGAATCAATACATCCCAGCTGCACTAAAGTTCTTTAATGCAAAAGTAGGCCCAAAACTTATGCATGGCATCCCATTATGGATTGGTGCAGTTAACCAGTTGTTGAAACACATCCAATCAAAATTTCTGTGCAAAATCCTGGGGCTGCCAAAGTGTGCTGTATGGAAACGGGCTTCTGGAAACCAAAGCGTGGCTCACCACTATAAAATTCTGGCCCTGCCTACATTTCAAGTCTGACTTTTCTTTAATTTTCCATATGCTAGCAGAATTCCGCCACTCAATGGTTAGCTTGCATTGAGAACAAAATCAAAACCTGTAGCCTGTCACTTGAGTCGCTGCTTATGCTCCCACAATTGGAAGCCTTCTAGACAATCAGGCGTAGAATTCTAGAGATTGAATTCCAAACTCTTAGCCGCACTGCCAATAAAACCTGTTCTCCATTGGGGTTAGGAATTCCATCCTCGTATGGTCAGGGCACTCCATATTTACATCATCTTTACAATCCCCACTACACAGAGCTCTTTTCCTTGCAAGATTTAATGTTCTGCCATCTACAGTTTTGCAAGCTAGATTCTCTAAAATCCCATATCCTGAAAAGCACTCCCCTTGTGGCAGAAAACAGGTTGAATCCATCATACATGTTTTATTTCATTGCCCATTTTATGCAAATAAATAAATAAATAAATATTTGGTCCCCTTATTGAAGGAGGGGATCTATCACACGGACTCTTCCAGGGTGTCCTATCTGCTGAATAATTGTAGGATTGATGCTGGGGGGAATGTGGCAAGATTTTTGAGTGATGCCATGAAATTACGTCCTAAGAGCCACTTTTTGTATCTCACGACGTTTTATCCTAACGTACCTCTTACTATGTTTTATTACCCATGTTGTGTTCTGATCCATATATACGGCACACTCTTTCTATGCCAGTAAAGGAGATTGATTGATTAATACTTGTTATTTTTCATGCTTTATGTGACCTATCAAATAGCCTACAAGCCACTTGTAGAATCTAGCAGAAGTTTAGCACTTATTTCTGTGTCAATTGCTTCCAGAAAAAAATCCAGTTCAACCCTGTCAAATCACTGGATTTCACATCATTGTAATTTCACATGATAAAGTTTGGGGTAGTATCCCAGCATGCAGTTCTTTCCTTCTGTTCAAAATTTAGTGTGAGATGGTGGTATATGGACCAAAAAGCCACCATCCCATAACACAACATGCACCACAGTGTAAAAGGAGCATTAGAAATCAGAACAGAAGCACTAGCATTAGATCCAGTAATACTAATGCAATAAATCCCACATCTGAATGCAGCCTTTGAAAGAAGCCTTGTTCTCTCTCCAGCGCAGAAATAACACTCCCCAAGTATTATGCAGTGCAGACATAAAACTCAAAATTACCATGCCACAGGAGTGGCTGGGTGATCTTATTTTTCTTGTGCCTTCCCTCTTCCTCACACGACCTGTGCTAACTATGATAAAGATACTCCTAAATCCTGTCTGTAAAATAATTTGTTCGTTCCCACCCCACTATAAAAAAGCATGGTTAAGAGGAAGAATGCAACGCCTTGTTCCCATTTACTGATTGATTATTAGTGATCAGGGAGCATTCTATATGTTAAGTGCAGTTCCTGTATCACTTTATGTAAGATGGAGATTATTCTGACAAGTGGCTCTTAAATAGGTTTCTGTATTTTCCACCTCTGTACTTCAAATGTAACATGTACACTCAATTCAAAACTGAATCTTCTACTTTCTATTCCTTTAGCACCATTCAGAAGCAGGATTTTTGTTGTTGTTGTTTAGTCGTTTAGTCGTGTCCGACTCTTCGTGACCCCATGGACCAGAGCACGCCAGGCACTTCTGTCTTCCACTGCCTCCCGCAGTTTAGTCAGACTCATGTTTGTAGCTTCGAAGACACTATCCAACCATCTCGTCCTCTGCCGTCCCCTTCTCCTTGTGCCCTCCATCTTTCCCAACATCAGGGTCTTTTCCAGGGAGTCTTCTCTTCTCATGAGGTGGCCAAAGTCTTGGAGCCTCAGCTTCACGATCTGTCCTTCCAGTGAGCACTCAGGGCTGATTTCCTTAAGAATGGATAGGTTTGATCTTCTTGCAGTCCATGGGACTCTTAAGAGTCTCCTCCAGCACCACAGAAGCAGGATACTATAGCTAAAAATGCATCTCTAAACATTGATTGTGAAAGTGGTCCTCAAGTAGTTATTTTCTTTAAGTTATTTCATCTTCCAAGCTAGTTTCCTTTATCATACCCAACTTGCGTTTCAGATGTGGCTGCCTATAGAAGACAGCAGAATATTGTGGTTTCCACTTAAAACTTGTTTTCACCCTGATATTTGCAGTCTGTAGGCATTTCCACAAGGGGCTAAGGGGGCGCAGACGTCCACATACTGCCTTGCCCACATTCCACACACCCATTCACCAAAGCTGCCAGAGTGTTTTGGCAAGTGTATTCTCGGCCATTGCTGCTTGTCCTGACTTAGGATGGGGTGAAGAAAAAGAAGCACGAATCAATGGTCACAGGGAGGGGAAAGCCTCAGCAGCTGCCAGTACAATAGGCCTAAAATGAGTCTCAAGGAACTCTCCACTCCCCTTCCTCTGACTGCAGCTGCTGTTTCAAGATCCATTCTCTCATTTTGGCACACTGTCTTTTCTGTCTTTTGGCATTTCTGCCTTTTGGACTGGAAAGTTCTAGAGCCCCCAACTCTCCAAGGCAATTCAGATTCCACCCAGGTTTGAATAGGGAGGAACTGAAAGAGTAATGTGGCTCATAGGCCCATTATTCCAGGCTAAATATAGAATAGCAGAGTGTGATTGTGTATACAATATCCATATTTGGTAATAAATCTGTTACCTACTTCTGAATAAATACGCTTATGATTAAAACATTGTGGGTGTGGGTGTAGGTGTAGGTTTTACTTTGTGGACTCCCTAGCCATACTGGCTGGGGCTGATGAGATCTGTAGCCGTAAAAGACTGAGGGGGGATGCCCCTTTATCCATCTATCTACCTACCTATCCACCTACCTATCATGTTACTGACACTGTTGTTAAGATTACTCCAGCGTGTACCTTAACAGCATTTATTTATAATTACATTTCTGTCCCACTTTTCCTGCAGTGAGCTCAAAGTGGCATTCATGGTTTTCCACCTCCCCATTTGATCCTCACAATAACCCCATGTGGTTAGGGTATGATAGGCTAAGAGATGGTGGCAGGACTAAGGTCACCCAATAAGTTTAATATCTGAATCAGAATTTGAACCCCAGTCTCTCAATTCTTAGCAAAGCACAGTAACCACTACAGCACACTGTCTCTCTGTAAGTGTGGCAAATGTCATCATTATTAATGATATCCAAGGCAACCTGTGAAATGGGAGACTTGGGCAATATACAGGATCCTTTTTGCACAAATGGGCTCAACAGCAGATGAAAGAAAGCTAGTTGTTGTCATTTCTTTTTGTAATACAGTCGTACCTCATGTTACATTTGCTTCATGTTACGTTTCTTCAGGTTGCGTCCCGCAGCGACCCAGAAGTACCGGAAAGTTACTTCCGGGTTTTGACGCTCGCGCATGCGCAGTAGTGCTAAATCGCGCTTCGCACATGTGCACAAGCACCAAATTGCGCCGCATACCTGCGCAGATACAGTGCTTCAGGTTGCGGGCTTTTCACATTGCAAACGGGCCTTGGGAACGGATCCTGTTCGCAACCAGAGGTACCACTGTACATGACTCTAGTTAGTTTTCAACCCCCAGAGAAAAGCTGAGCAAAGAAAAAAGGGCACCCTATAGCTCCTGTAATGAATGAAGTAGGCCTGGAAGGTGAACAATATACTGTTGGTCAGTCTGCAGTGCTTGGCAAAACTGATAGGTGAAACTAATTTCTCCTAAGCCACTCCAATTTATGTCTTAACTTCTCCACTCTCCTCAGGAAATAATGAAAAAAGTTTGCCAAGGTTCTTGATCAGAGAAGTGGACTTTGAGATAAAGGAACTAACTAGGCTCATGTTTTCGCCTGATCAAGAAAACCATCCGTCAAAAGCACCAGTGAAATATGGTGAACTGATTGTGTTGGGGTAAGTATTTCTTATTAAAATGCGACCCAGTGAAAAAGCATTTAACTATGTGAAGTAAAGCAGTTTTGCTTGTCACTATATGCAATGCAATCTGGACCTGTGAAGAATTATTTACACTGCCATTTTCTTCTTGTACCCTGACTTCAAGCTAAAGCCATCATACTAATGTTGGACGACATGGTTAGTTAGGATATGCCCTCGTGATCTTACTGTTGTTCATGACTTTGGACATGATCCAGCCACCACTAAACATTTCTAAGCTCCATCAGTTCCAGCAGGAGAGATTTAATATATATGTAAGCTTCTCACTGAAATCAATAGGGCTTAATGTTGGCTCTATTGTGTCATTTATTTTGAAGGTATTTGGTTTATGGTACATTAGGCTATAAGTAACAGACCTGTTAGCAAGAGAGAGCATCTGTTCTTATAGGCTACCCTTCAGTGTATCTGAGTTGACAGTTTCACATAATTTTACATTTCTGCAATGATTTTTAGAAGGACCTCAGTGAACTTGTAATACTATCTCTAGGGGTGTTTTATATGTATATATTTAAATCATTTGCACCCCTTATCATTCAAATGCACAAGTAGACGTAACAAAAAAAAATCATACTATAAATTAACAATTTAAAAATCAGTTACAAAATAGTTAAAACACTAAAGCAACAGTAGGTAAATAGCACTAAACAGCCAAATATCAGTAATACAGCAGCAGTAAAAATTATTCCAAATATACAAAGACTTTTATTTTGGGTTGAGCATGAGACTCTTAATCTCCGGGTCGTGGGTTTGAGCCCCACGTTGGGCAAAGGATTCCTGCATTGCAGGGGGTTGGACTAGATGACCCTTGTGGTTCCTTCCAATTCTACAGTTCTGTGATTCTAAGTAGCCAGGATATCTCCACCTGCCCTGCTTCCACTGGCCATTCATTTGGCAAACAATCAGTTACAAACCGAATGCCTTCTTAAAAAGGAAGGTTTTTACTAGCTTTCAGAATGCCATTAAAGAGACGATAAGGTGTTCCTTTCTTGGGAGGGAATTTCAGCCACAGGGAGGGGGGAACCTCTCTTTTTAGTCCTAACCAAGTATACTGCAAGGGATTCTGGGTCGCACAGAAGGGCCTTTGATGGTAATCATGTTATACAGGAGAGAAGGAGGTCCTTCAGATATCCCAGTCTTAAACCATTAAGGATTTTAAAGAGAATCACCGGCACTTTGAATTGTTCCTGGAAACAAATTGGAAGCTACTGCAGCTGTTTAGGTTTGAAAAGCACATGCTCAGTTTTAACAACTTGGCCATGGACTCTTCAAAGGCAGCTCCATGTATAGAACATTGCAGTAATCCAGATGTAATGCAGCTAGTGCCATGGCCAGCTGTGCGTCTCCAGGAATGCGCACGGTTGGTGCCCAAGTCTCAGCTGGGCAAAGGCACTTCTGGCCTCGGCAGACACCTGGGCAACCAGGGTCAAGGCCACATACAGAAAAATCCCCACACTGCACACCTGCATTTTCAAGGGAAGTGTAGTCACATGCATCACAGGTTAAACCCCAAGAACTGAGTCAGTTCTACTGACTGTGACCACTGTATCAGGATTAAGCTTCAGTTTGTTAGCCCACATCAGTTCATTTCAGCCATAAAGACATAGATCACCACCACACTCAGTGTATCTACTTGAGTGATGCACAACTTTTTTATAATAAAAAACTACACTTTTAAAAAAAAAGATATTTAATTCCACAGGTTTGTGGTAATGTGTCCAAATTAATTCAGAGGCAACCCATCCACAAATACCCTCTGTAATGTCTTCATTCACCCTTTTTCCACAGGTACAACGGCTCTCTGCCAAATGGAGATCGAGGAAGAAGAAAAAGCAGATTTGCTTTATTTAAAAGAGCCAAAGCAAATGGGGTGAAACCTAGCACTGTGCACATTGCCTGTACGCCTCAGGCAGCAAAGGTAAGCTTGACTAATGAGCTTTCGTCTCCAAAGGCCAGCATTTGTTTCGTTATGTGGCAGCGGCACTTGCAGCAAATTCTGGTAATGAAGTTCACTGAAGTATTCCAATGCAAAGCCAGTTCTTCTGAAAAAGCTAATCTTGCTCATGGAAATGAAGACATTTTCAATAATATTATTTACACTTGCATCCTGCCCTTCTCCACTGAAGTCATGGAAGTGTCCATGCATGTGAATCCTGGACTTGGTCCTTGCAGCCACCCTGCCAAAGTTGGTTGGGCTGAGAGCAGGAGTGTCCTAAGATCCACCTCGTGAGCTTCAGAGGTAGAGCATCTGCTTTGCATGTAGAGGTCCCGGGTTCAATGCTTGGCATCTCCAGGCAGTGCTGGGAAAACGCTCCTGTCTGAAACTCCTGGAGAGATTTGAATCTGAAGCTGGCCAAAATCCAAAGCTTTAACCTCTGCCTCTTGAAAACGTTCACTCGTAAGAGCAAACACATTCATGTAACACTTGTGGTGGGTGCTGCATGGGAAATGCAACCATGCACCTCCTATTTTGAAGGGGTTCTGTCAGTGTTTAAACTGGTACTGAGGTTAGGATAAGGCAATATTAGCAGGTAGTTTATTTGCTTGGCCAGTCTCTGGCCTTTGGCACTTGAGATGTGTTTTTTTTCAGGACCCACCCTGTTTCTGTGCCTGTAGTTTGTTTTAACCGTTTTTAATTTCTGAATTTTGAATTCTTGTAACCACCCCTGGAACACTTCCCCTCCCTCTTCTGGGCCACTTGTAGTTCCCCTTCCCTGGCTGCTCATGTTTTCCTAGGTCCTCCTATCTGGGCAGCCCCCCACCCCCCACCCCCCGTTGGTCTGTGGTGCGAAAGCAGCTCAGCTCACCACCACAAAATAAATGTTGTAATGCGTATGACTTTTTATAATCAGCCAGTGGGAAATATGATTTATTTATTTAATCAGACTATAGCTTATACAGCAGCACCTGTGGAAAAAGCAAATTCTGTGTTAGGGATAATAAGAAAAGGGCTAGGAAATAAAAATACCAGTACCAAAATGTCATTATATCAATATTTGCTGCGACTGCACTCGGACTGCTGTGTTCATTTCTGGTCAGCAAGCCTGAAAAAAGATCTCACAAGTGCAGAAAAGGACAACCAAAATGATCAAGAGATTGGAGCAATTAGCATGTGAAGAAAGCTTTTTAGTTTAGAAAAAAAGGTGAATAAGATGGGAAAATATGATAGAAGTGTATAAAATTATGCATGGTTTGGAGAGAATGGATAGGGAGAATCTTTCCCTCTTTAGATGCTGCAACTTGGGGCCATCCAGTGAAGCTGGAAGAGTCAGAGAAAGGAATGTCCTTCACACAGCCCATTAATTAACCTCTGGAATTCACTTCCACAAAGGGTAGTGATGGCCACCAACAGATTGAGGTTGAATACCGACAAGACAGAAATATTGTTTCTGGGAGTCATTTTGGACTCATAGCTGTCCATGGAGTCACAGGTTAATTCTGTATCCAGGGCAGCTGTTTACCAGCTCCATCTGGTACACAGGCTGAGACCCTACCTGCCTGTGCACTGCCTCACCAGAGTGACAATGCACTCTATGTGGGGCTTTGAAGGTGACTTGGAAACTTAAACTAATCCAGAATGCAACAGCTAGACTGGTGACTGGGAGCAGCCCTAAAGGATCTTCACTGGCTCCCAGTACGTTTCCGAGCACAATTCAGATTGTTGGTGCTGACATTTAAAGCCCTAAATGGCCTCGGCCCAGTATACCTGAAGGAGCATCTCCACCCCCATCGTTCAGCCTGGACACTGAGGTCCAGCACCGAGGGCCTTCTGGCGGTTCCCACACTGCGAGAAGTAAAGCTACATACAGGGAACGAGATGGAGGACCTTCTTGGTAGTGGTGCCCTCCCTGTGGAATGCCCTCCCATTAGATGTCAAGGAGATGAGTAATTATATATCTTTTAGGAGACATCTGAAGGCAGCCCTGTATAGGGAAGCTTTTTAGGTTTAAAGTTTTACTATGTTTTAATATACAGTATGCTGGAAGCCGCCCAGAGTGGCTGGGGCAACCCAGTCAGATAGGAGGGGTACTAATAATAAAGCAGTAGTAGTTGTTGTCACTGTCATCTTTGTCTAGCAGACTACCACTGTAATGGTGCCAGGAGAGCATTCCAGAAATGGGGTGCTGAAACAAGCGGTACAGTTAAATGGAGGGGAGCACCCAGAGGAGGACCACTAAAGAAAATGCACTTCTCAGTAGGGCTGGACATTAACTGGTTTTCAATATTGCAATATATCACTAGCTAAACATAGAAATATATCGATATATCACAATATCTGAAATAAGAAGGAACTACGCAGAGGCAAACAGGACAAATGTCCTGGCAACTGCTGCTACTAAAGAGTCTAAAATTGATAAATGATGATATTATCAATCACCTCATAGTCACTTTCATCAGCGGGCAAGCCAACAAACGAATCTAAATGAGACTTTTGGTTTGGGGCTTGGCTACCAAATGGGGCATTCAGGACAATCCAAAGTAAGGTGCTCATAGTGAATACAAATCATCTGCGCCTGTCGGACTGCCAGCAGGTCTGCTTTGCGGCAGCAGCCTGGTGGTGGCAGAATCAACCATGACAGGGGAGGGGGAGAAGCAGTGGCAGCCTGGCAGCAGTGGTACAATAATCAGCAGCCTGCGAAGCTTTGCTGTGGCAGTGGGTGTCGGCAGCAGAAGCTGCGGCCTGGGAGGCCTCGTCGTGGTGTCGGCAGTAGTGGTGGCCTGCAAGGCCTCCAAAGGCGGCAGGAGACAGTAGCAGAAGCAGGGGTGGCCTGCAAGGCCTTGCTAAGGGAGGCTGCCACAGCTTCTGCCACCGCCTCCCACTGCCCCAGCAGGACTTGTGGACCGCCGCCACTTCCTGCCATCATGGTGAGGCCTTGCAAGCCCACTGCTTGTGTTGCATGAGGCCTCGCAGGCTGCCATTACCATTGCTGTCTCTATCACCGCCGCGAGGCCTAGCAGGCTGCCACCGCTATTGCTGCCAGCTCCCGGCGCCGCTGTGAGGCCTCACAAGTCTCCACTGCTTGTTCCTCCGCTGCGAGGCCTTCCAGGATGCCACTGCTACTGCTGCCCCCTCCCGTCGCCTCCACGAGGACTCACGGGCCACCACTGATTGTGCCACCACCGCGAGGCCTTGCAGGTTGTCGCTGCTACGGCTGACGAGTACCGCGGTCATGGCAGACTGTTTCTGCCACTGCTGCTTCTGCCTCCTAGCAGGCCTGCTGGCAGTCCCAGATTATTTATATTAACTATGATTCATTGCCGTACTTTGGATTATCCTGAATACCACCATTTGGTAGCCAAGCCCAAAACCCAAAGTCCTATTGGATGCATTTTTGCTTGCCTGCTGATGAAACTGAGTGATGATTGATAATTTTGTTGCTTATCCATTTTGGACCCTTAAGTGTCCTATTCGCCCCTGTATGGTTCCACCCTTATTTCAGACATTGTGTTGGATTGCAATGTTTAGTAGGTGATATTGTGAGGTTTAGCTGCTGATAACGTTGCGGTGTTTAGCTGGTTAGTTATCACAATGTTGAAAACCAGATATCACCTAGCCCTTACACACATTGTTTTTCACGATATATTGCCAGCTCAAATATTATGAAACAATTATCACAATGTGAACTTCAAACTGGTTTGGGATGATATATCACCCAGCCCTGCTGCTCAGTCACTCCTACTAACCTCCATGAGTGAGGGAGCTTTGATGGTCCTTTTAGCAAGTGTGGCTCCTTTGCATATAGACCAGGAGTGAGGAAACTGGGGGACTTCCCACTCCCATCCTCCCCAATCTTGGTTAAGTCTGGTGGAAGTCAGAGTTCTGCAATATCTAAAGGGCCACCCAGCCCTGATGCAGACAATGCTGGTATTCTCCTTAGACAGCTGACTGTGATCTGACTGCTGAAATGGCAGGAGCAGGTTCGTTTCCAAGCACTCACTGAGACAGAGTGAAAGATGAACTGGGAAGAGTCAGAATTGCTTTGTACACGCAGTCCTTGAAGGAGGAAGGGTCTTTCATGCTCCCTAGTTTGAAGCTCTCACAGTGGTCTGTGTCTGATCAGTTATAGACAACCAGGCATTATCTTGCAAAACAAGTTACCATCATATTCACCAATTCCAGGCTGTCAAATAGCACGCTTAATGTGCTTTGCTAATTTATTCCAACCTGCACTGAATAAATTTCTATTTCCTTTTGTTTTCTAGCGGCTCCCATTTTGTCCAAGTGACTTACTAATCACCACAGGGTATTTAAGTAAAAAGGCCTGTTTTGATAAACCCCACTTTTCTTCCCCATGTCCCCAGTGGTAATAGCTGGAAGGATGGGGGAGGAAGCTCTGTCAGCCATCACCATTTGTGTCTCATCCTTTGTGACACTTAATCATCCTTAGGATCTTAATCACTCAGGGTGTTTAGGCCAGCATATGGCTAACAGTAGGCATGACTAATATGCTTGTTCCATAGCAACATGTGATCTGTTGTGAAGCAGTAAGTGGGACCAGTTGGGTCTGTTTTGTTGGATAGATCAGTCATGCAGTTAAAAAAAAAGGTTTGTAATTCATAGTTGTGAAGTGACACACCTGCACCTAATTAGCATCTCTTGAGTTCAGGCTTTCAGTGAACTCAACAGGAGGCTGCTAATGCTGGCTTCTGAATGTATGCTTTATATCTCTGTGCTGGTAGTGATGGAAGTATCTCCACAGCATCTCCAGAAAGAGCTGGAACGTCTAGCAATAAAATAAAAGCAATATGTGTAGAGCACTCTTATGAATCTGTTTTCTCTGTTCTTTGTGTTCCAAAGCTGTGCTAAGGGAGGTGGGTGGGTTTTGTGCAGGGAGGATAGCAGCATTTCATTCCATAGTTGCTCAAAATGGACTTACCTTGCAGCACTTCACCAGCACTCATTAAAACAGGGAATGCAGTACACTGGCATTAGTTTGCCTTTCTTCCCAAATGATATGTAAAATTTGAAGACTTTGGCAGGTATCCCATCAGGTCCGCTGGCGTTGTTGTTTCTCATTTGCTTAATAGCTGTACACAACTCTCCCAGATCTGGAGATATTGCAAGCTCATCTCTAATATGTTTTTGCGGAATTTCTGGGAGGACCTCAGCAGCTACGGGGGAGATGCGGTTAAGGAGATGCTGGTAATGTTCTTTCCAGAGCAGTGCAATAGCTTTTTTATCTTTTAGAAGTGTGGTACCATCTGCTGAGCATAGGGGGCATGTGCCATGATTTATTGGCCCATAGATGGTCTTTGTGGCTTTAAAGAAACTCTGTACATCATGAATGTCGGCTCAGTGCTGGATCTCTTGAGCTTTTTTTTATTCACCAGGTGTTCTTTAGTTCCCTGGTTCTTCTTTGAACCTCAGCCTCAGCATTGGCGTAGGTTTTTTTCTTAGTGGCGCAGTTTCTATCTCTTTGCCAGATCTGAAAGCTCTTCCTTTTCTTGTGAATAATGTGTTCAATCTCACTGGCCTTCTCGTCAAATCAGTCCTGGGGTTTCTTGGTTTGGTATCCAGTGGTTTGTTCACAGGCTGAAGTAAAGGATGTTTTTAGCTTGGTCCAGTGTTCCTCGATGTTATAGGGAACTCTGAAAGCAGATGGTCCTTAAGAATCGTTGGGAAGCAGTCCTGCTTAATGGGATCTTGAAGGGCTCAAGTGTTCATTTTGCACCTTGGTTTCCTTCCTTGAAGCCTGCGCTGAGGTATAGTATGTGATGTTGAGCGCGTCTGAACTCTCATCTGTGTGTCATCTTCAGTTAACTTAGGGTTGTGCTCATTTCTGTTTTAAGAAAGTAACCAAGAAATGTGCTTAACATACTCAGAGTGGTGGAGCTAAGGGGACTTTAAAGCACTGCATTGTTTAAACTGTCTATTTGTACCCTTTCTTTGAACGGTTGGTTTTCAAAGATTACAAGAAAACCAAAGTAAATGTTAAGCATGGTACAGAGGAGTGTACATGCGGACTTTCTCCACCAATAGCCCTTGCCTTCATTCATTTATTTAAAATATTTATTAACATGTTGGCTTTTTCACTAAAAAGAGAAAATGCAAAGCAGCTCACAAAAACACATGTGATAATATTAACAGGTAAATTGCATCAAAGTATTTTTAAAAATACAGTGCCAAAAAATAATCAGGAGACTGAAGGCTGCTGCCACAATGATCAGTATAACAGCAATCGGTAACATAATGATTTAACTGTCATTGAAGCAGATGAATTCTCTGAGGTTAGCAGAGTGCTTCCACCCCTTATACTGTAAAAGCAAACCTCCTGCTTGTTTTGCTTGGCTGTGCTGGAGCAGGATGCTGCCATGCACAGCAATTTAATGCAGCATGAGCCCAGCCCTCTTCTCTGATACAGAGTGTAAGGAGAGGGGTGTGTCATGGTCTTCCTGGATGGCAGCAGCAATGACGAAAGGTTTGGGTAGCGATGAAAGTAAGGCTTGCATTAGAGGTGGGAAATTTTGGCTCCAGCTCTTGATGGACTACAACTCCTGTAGTCCCTGATAGGAATTGGAATCCCACAACATCTGTGGGGCCTCTGCTTCTCCAGCCTGGTTCAAATGAATACAGTATGGGCCATCTTCCCATGGTTGCTCCAAAATATCAGCTGCCTCCATTACAGACAAAAGGAAGAGGAGTCATGGTCATGCTGAGACATATCATTGGTCGGGTGATATTGCAGAATCACTGCCATGGCAGGCTGCGTGTGTGTGAGTAAGTGAGATAAAATGCTGGTAATAAGCATAAAATTAAAAGAGAAGTATGCAGTTAGCATGTATTAAGAAAGTCGTGACATTACTATTTATTATTTAATGTCAGAGCTCTTGGCCAAATATTGAGAACTTGAGATATCAGAAGGTTTTAGCAGTAATAAAAAGGTAAAGGTACTGCTGACCGTTAGGTCCAGTCGCAGACGACTCTGGGGTCGCGTGCTCATCTCGCTCTGTAGGCCGAGGGAGCCGGCATTTGTCACAGACAGCTTCTGGGTCATGTGGCCAGCATGACTAAGCCGCTTCTGGAGAGCCAGAGCAGTGCACGGAAACGCCGTTTACCTTCCCACCGGAGCGGTACCTATTATCTATTTGCATTTTGACATGCTTTCGAACTGCTAGGTTGGCAGGAGCTGGAACAAAGCAATGGGAGCTCACCCCGTCACGGGGATTCGAACCGCTGACTTTCTGATCAGCAAGCCCAAGAGGCTCCGTGGTTTAGACCACAGCGCCACCCACGTACCTTTTAGCAGTAATAGTGGAAGTTAAATGGTCATATTCGTTAGGCTGAAATCATATGCTGAAGTATTTCTCTCCTAACCTAGGTCATTAGGAAGTTGAGATGGACTACTGCAGTTTCATTACGTGACCTGTAAAACACTTATCTGAAATAGTGAGACTTGGAAAATCATAACTGTGTGTGTGTTTGAACCTTTTTTTATTGCCCTATCAACAAAGTCCTCTATGTAGTTCACACAGTATTAAAACAATAGACATTTAAAATGTTAACTATTAACCATTCAAAATTCTGCCTTAAAACCAGCCTTATTCTAGCAGGAATGTGCTTTGTTAGGATGAAGAATTGCTCTTGCTAATCTATTTTATCTGTCTGGTTTATCATAATCAAAAATACACTTTTTCTTTTCCACAGGCAATAAGCAACAAGGACCAGCATAGTATATCCTACACCTTATCTCGAGTTCAAACAGTGGTGGTTGAATACACACATGACAGCAACACAGACATGTTTCAGGTATGTAAAGTATGCTTGACTTACAGATCACCCCGGGATTAAGACTGCTGGGGCCATCAGAACTTGTTCTTGTGTTGAAAGAAGCAACTACAGTTGCAGTAACATGAAAAAATAAGGTTTTTTATTTTGCTTGCCCAGGCCATTAACACTAATAACATCAGCAACTCAACAACCCTGAGAAAAGTAAAACTAGAAAAGACCTTTGGGGGTTTATTGGCTAATGGAGATGGGAAGGAAGTCCCTGTAAAGAGCCAGGGGATCAGGGCTTTGTTCTCTTCTTGTCCACAGACAGCCAGAGTAAACATTTTTTAGGGCCATGTAATTTGATCTTTCTCTTCCTTTCTTGTGTATCACCCTCCACCCCCCTTCTATAAAGGAACTTCCTTCACAAGCAAATTTTGAAGTTTGTCTCAGCTGAAAACAATCACTACACGTTAATGAAAAGCTGTCTTGCTGGGTACAGTGAACTATTTCTAGAGAGAGAATGCTCTTCAGATTTGAGTTTTGTTCTGATTTTTGATCTGGATTAAACTTAATGATTTTTGCTCAAAGTTCTATTAATATTCTATTACTATAATGACACCCAAAATATACTATTATTCTGTCTTACCTTCCTAGGACTTTTACATTGCAGATTTTGTAAGTTATAATGTGGATTACGGGCACTTTTAAATTCAGATCCAAGAAAAATAGCTGCGGCAATGAGAGGGCAAAAAGTACTGTGTCAGTTCAAACTGTCCTATTGTGGCATGAATCTTCATAGGTAACAGCCTCTATCCAATGTGCCAGATTTCCCCAAGCTGGTGCCCTCCAGATGTTGTGTTGCCCCACTGGCCGCAGCCAGTAATCTGGGAAGATGGAAGCCGTAGTCCAAAACATCTGAAAGACACCATGCTGAGGAAAGCTGAGCTGTGAGGTGTCGGGAGAAGGCCCTGGCCTGTCACAGGACCACAAAATTAAGTAGCTGCTGTCAATGCATTCTCATGAAATACACTGGCAAGCCACATACCTGATCCTGGTGAGAATTTTTTTTGTCAAGCAGGGAACACAAAAGAAACACATTATAAACAGTCTGAAGAATCAAAGTGGTAAAGCTTTCCCTCTGAAATTTACCAGTTCAGCCTGCAAGTGGCAGCTGCATGCCTCAAATGACCCCCTACAAGAAAATCAGATAGAAAATGAGCACACCAAGGAATTCTAGTCCAGCCTTCACCCCATCATAATCCATTTTTATCTGTAGGAACTTTAATCTTTTGGGAAGCCTTCCAACATATCATAGCCTGAAACAAAGCAGCAGCCTTGTAAAAAGCATTGCTGCTTGAAGAGCTTCATCTCAGTGGCTTGCAGAAGGTCTCAAGTTTCTCTGAAACGGGAGAGTCGCTGCCACCCAGTGTAGACAGTACTGAGCTAAGTGGACCAATGCTTTTACTCAGTCTAAAGGAGCTCCTTTTGTCCCCATGTTGATACTTTTGATAGCATAAATTGGCCCAGGAACACAGTCCAGGTGAGTGGCCAAAGGTTATCACAGTAGCAGGAGAGGTCTGCAGTTGCTGTTTGACATGATGGGCTGAGGGTGTCAAAACACTTTGCCTGTGATCCTTTGGATGTGGACCAACATGCAGAACCTGTTGGCTCTTGATCACTTCAAAACAGGGCAAATAAAAGTGCCATCTTTGGTGCTTTCGAAATGGGGGTGGGTTTGACAGAAATGAGGCTGTCACTTTGACCAAGGGTGGTTAAAAAACACAACATTTAAGATGTGCTGGTTCCAATAGCTGCTCAAACAATTTATTTTTATTTATTTATTAAACCTGTTCATTGCCCAAGGCAACCCAAAGTGACTTACAAACAAGCAAACCAACCAACAAACAAAACAATAAAGCCCACATAGATACATTAAAACCCATTTGGACCCATTTCAGTAACTACTCAACAGCTATGCTGGGGGAGAATCTTCTGTGCTACTTCCTTGCAATACCCCCCCCCCAATTAAGGGGCATTAATGTTTTGGTTTTGGAGAAGCTTTTGATAAAACCTAAAAAGTGTTGCTTGCTTTACCTAATAGGGGATTCTTGGATTGCAGCCAAGAGCAGCTGGCAACCCATTGTTTTCAGCCATTAAAAAAGGTGCGAGGCTATCAGTGTTCATGTTGAACTGAGTAGCTTATCTGTGTTCTGGCCATATGCATGTGGAAAGAACATTCCTAATTTCAGGCTACCATTTCCCCAACCAAGTGGCGGGGATGTGTCCAGGGTCTCAGACTGAACAATACATGTGCTCTCTGATTCACCACAGCAAGGGCGTTAATTGAAGAACTGCTGCTAGAATGTAGCTTTGGATTCACAACCCAGTACAAAAGAAAACCTTGAACTTGAGAATACATACTACTGTTCTATAACTTTGATGCAAGATATCAGTCTTAGGTCAGTTCTTCTGCTGAAGTGGAACTCTTTTCAGGGGGCACCTCCCCTCCCCTACAGTTTTTGGCAGTAGTTCTCAGCCATATTAGAATGCCTGCATTGGGAATTTCTGCATGCTTTCTTCAATGAATAGATGGATAGTATTATTTCCCATTGCTCCAAAGATCCCAAGGGGCTGTTCTTTGAGTCTGCATTACAGTACTAAAGCACTAAAAGTCAAATGATTGAGATAGGGTAGCATGCTTGAGACTTAGTTAGGGCAGGGATGAAATATTAATTGTTGACTTTCACTAGAGTGCTTTGTATCTAAATCTATTATCCATTTTGTTTTTGTCAGATTGGACGATCAACAGAGAGCCCTATAGACTTTGTAGTGACAGATACTGTTCCCGGAAGCCAGAGCAATTCAGAGACTCAGTCTGTTCAGAGCACTATCTCAAGGTTTGCTTGCAGAATCATATGTGAACGAAATCCTCCTTTCACAGCAAGAATATATGCCGCTGGCTTTGACTCCTCCAAAAACATCTTTCTAGGGGTAAGGGGCCGCTTCCTTCTGCTTCTCAATGCAGGTTTTAACATATTAGCGTGCTTTTCAACTGATCTGCAAAGAACCAATGAATGAAAGCTGTCTTGTTGGTGTCTTCCCCATAGGAGAAAGCTGCCAAGTGGAAGACTTTGGATGGGCAAATGGATGGGTTAACCACAAATGGGGTTCTTGTTATGCATCCGCGCAATGGATTCACTGAAGACTCCAAGCCTGGAGTATGGAGGGAGATATCTGTATGTGGGAATGTGTTCAGTCTTCGTGAAACAAGATCTGCTCAGCAGAGGGGGAAAATGGTAAGTCTGAGAAAATAGCAAGTTTGCCAGACAGCTGTAAACAGCGTCCGTGAAGATGTCATGCTACATTTGGAGTACATTGCCCTATTTCCACGAGCATCTAATCCGCTACTAGATATTTGCAGGATGAGGATCTATGTTAGTATGAGCACCTGGTACCTCGGGTTAAGAACTTAATTCCTTCTGGAGGTCCGTTCTTAACCTGAAACTGTTCTTAACCCGAGGTACCACTTTAGCTAATGGGGCTTCCCTCTGCTGCTGCTTCTGCACCACCACCGCGCGATTTCTGTTCTCATCCTAAAGTTCTTAACCTGAGGTACTATTTCTGGGTTAGCAGAGTCTGTAACCTGAAGTGTCTGTAACCTGAAGCGTCTGTAACCTGAGGTACCACTGGTAGTCCAAAACATCTGGAGGGCCGAGTTTGGCTGTGCCTGTTTTAAATTAAATGCCTCAGCCTTAAATATTAAGTAAATCATTAAGTATTAAGTCATTGTTTGTGAAATTTGTATTTGTGTTCTCTTCCAGGTTGAAAATGAAACAAACCAACTTCAGGATGGTTCGTTGATTGACCTCTGTGGAGCAACATTACTGTGGCGCACTGCAGAAGGCCTTTCGCGCACTCCCACCGTGAAGCACTTGGAAGCTCTAAGACAGGAAATAAATGCCGCTAGACCTCAGTGCCCTGTGGGCTTTAACACACTAGCCTTTCCTAGTATGAAGAGGAAAGACGTTGTAGATGAAAAGCAACCCTGGGTTTACCTGAACTGTGGCCACGTCCATGGCTACCACAACTGGGGGAACAAAGAAGAGAGAGATGGGAAGGACCGGGAATGCCCCATGTGCCGATCTGTTGGCCCTTATGTGCCGCTCTGGCTTGGATGTGAAGCTGGATTTTATGTGGATGCTGGCCCTCCAACTCACGCGTTCAGCCCATGTGGACATGTGTGCTCAGAAAAGACAACTGCCTATTGGTCCCAAATACCTCTTCCTCATGGTACCCACACTTTTCATGCAGCCTGTCCGTTCTGCGCACATCAGCTTTCTGGTGAACAAGGCTACATCAGACTTATTTTCCAAGGACCGCTTGACTAACTCGTGTTATCTGAGAACTGCATTTAAATACATAAGCTAAAAGATTCTAATTTCAAATGAACTGCCGTCTTAAATTCAACTATATTTCATTCTCTGGGCTTTGACAGTTTACTTTGAGATGAAGAATACTTATTATTTAAGTGGTGAATTCCTCTGTAGATAATGGATGAAGCTGGTTATGTAGGAAAGATTGGTGGTGGATAGCTGGAGCAGACTGAAGGTAGTTCCTAGCCCATCATTTTTGAAATGGAAAAGATAACATTCTTTGCCTTCAAAGTAAATGATTTGAATAACATGCCTTTAATATCTAAAATTTGTCTTTTTAAAAAGTATATAATTGAGGGGTGAAAGTGATCAGTTCAAAAGGATATGAGTTTACAGCTTGGATACAAACATGTAAGATAGAGCAACATGTATAGTAACTCCTTTTTCTATTTATCTTTGCTATGAAAAATTATCCTAGGTGACTTGGATAGAGTAGCATGGTAGTTGTGTGTTGCATCCATTGACTGGATGTGTAGATTAGTTCTGGACCAGGAAAGGGTAGGAGATGGGAATATGATAGATGAGCTTTCTTTATTTTGTAAAAGACTAAATCAATATTGAGTTGGTAGAAAAGCAGCAGGTTTTAAAACATAACTAAAGCAAATTAAATTGATGTGCTTTTTGAAGTGCTTAACTACATGTTGGATTACTTGATAAAATCCTTGTTTTTTCTTTCTCTTTCTCTGTCTGGTAGAACTGTAACAAAATGAACTGGTCACATAACATTTACCTGATACTTGGAATATGCAATTTGCCCTCAATGAAGTTCTTTTCTCCCTCCATGTTATATATTATGTATTTGGTTTGTTTTTTGTTGCCTTGTTTTTTGCATTTGCAGCACTGAAGGGTTTATGCTTATTTAAATAAAAAAGAAAACACCAAGGTATACAAGGTGTTTAGTTTTCTTCCTCTACTGGGAGAAACAAAAGAGAGCCAGGAAGTGAGTTAGGCAGGTTCTGTACATCAGATTAGGAACTGATACTGGAGCACATTAGGATACCATGGAGATGTATTTTTGTACATGTTCATACATACTGTACCATTGCAAAAGGCCATAGTCAATTCATTTTCCCTCCCTAAAATGGAAATTACTTGAGGTGTTTGTATTACAGCATTTTATGGGAAGAAAAATATAACCCGGGATGATTATTCCCATGTTGCAATACAAATTCATCTCAGTGCATTTGTATGTATGTATGCATGCATGTATTTAAATATTTATAAAACATACGTTCACAAACATAGCAAGGTAGTATACATCATACACAATTACAGTATCAATAAATACAGTGGTACCTCGGGTTACAGATGCTTCAGGTTACAGATGCTTCCTGTTACAGACTCCGCTAACCCAGAAGTAGTACCTCGGGTTAAGAACTTTGCTTCAGGATGAGAGCAGAAATCGTGCGGGGGCAGCGGGAGGCCCCATTAAATAAAGTGGTACCTCAGGTTAAGAACAGTTTCAGCTTAGGAATGGACCTCCAGAAGGAATTAAGTTCTTAACCCGAAGTACCACTGTACTGGTTGGTAAAACGAATTCAAATAGCAAAGGCCTATCTGAATAACACATAAGATTTCTGCATTGCAATATATTTGCATTCAAAGTATTTAAGATGTGGCTAGAAACCATGTGAGTAGCCTTGCCAGAAGGTTCACAAGAGCCCCCAGCCTTCCCAAAAACAAACAAATAGGAGCTGGCCTACATAAGCTTTTAGACTTGCATCCAATGCAGCCCGGAGCAAGCAAGCTTCCCTTCCGAGTCAACCCTTTCACTAACAGGGCACTTACTTAGAGTTGCAGTGAATACAAGTCAAAGCCCACTTCTGTTTTTTTCAAACATTTCTCTGACTTCAGAAAATGAGTAAAAAACAGCTGCACTGGAATTACATTCAAACCAAAGCAATAAATAAATAAATAAATAAATAAATAAATAAATGTGGGAACTTATTTTCCCACCATGGTTTAACTTTCAAGGAACACAAAGGTACACACAGAAAAATCATGGCTACAGTTGCATAGAATCCTTTTTACCCTTGACTCCCCTTCATAGATCCTACCTATAAGCAGCCTTGCAAAATCGTCTAATAAATCTAATGCAAAAGCAGTTTCCCAGTTGTTTTCTCCTAAGGGCTCTGCAGCAAATGCACCTTCCAAGAATGCAGTACCACTAAATTGTCTTAAAAACTGGCTGAGTAATCAAGGCAAAAATGATGCCCGCGGAGAGCTCTTTGCAAAATAAAACAGGAATAATAATAATAATAATAATAATAATTTATTATTTATTTATACCCACTCATCTGGCTGGGTTCCCCAGCTACTCTATTCTTCTAAGTCCAATTAGTACTAGATTTTTTACCAACTAAAGGGCTAGGGAGTGTGCTGTGAATGATGAGACACTTTTCCCTCTCCAAAAATTCAGGGGAAATGTGTGTGCGTCTTATGGAGCAAATGCAGGCTCCATGGCTTCAGCGAAAGCAACGCAAAGCGTCCAAAGCACAGCAGGAGCACTCCCGCTGCGCTCCGAAGGCTTCGTGTTTCTTTCGCTGAAGCCTGGAGAGTGAGAAGGGTCAGTGTGCACCGATCCCTGTTGCTCTCCTGGCTTTGCTTCGCTGGAGAGGCACTGTGCAGCTTTCCCTCTCTGCGCAGCACCCCTTAAGCGAAGCGGGAGGAGAAATGGAAGGGGCTGCATTTCTCCTGCCGCTTCGCTGAAGGGGCACTGCGCAGAGAGGGAGAGAGGTTTTTTTTCTTGTTCTCCCCCTCTAAAACTAGGTGTGTCCTATAGAGAGAAAAATACGGTACCCATCAGCTGGGCACACATTCTAGTTACCAATGGCAACCAGATAACTTAATAACAATCCTGGCTGAATGTAGCTCAAATATATTTGCCACAGGTGGATCTGGATGATATAGCAATTCAGGGGTTGAGCTATTAATGAAATGAATATATCTTGCACCACAAAGTGTGAAATCATACACCCTGCTTCTCCTTTTATAGTTAATGCAATTTGCCATCAAAACAATGAAACATGCATATTGAAATGTTTTTAGAAGAAAAACAGCCTTTAAAAAGAGGTGTTAACTTACTTTGTGAAAAGCAGGCAGAATCCTCTTCAGAGAAGTCTACACAACCAAGCAGAGTCATGTTCCACACTGGTACGTCTTCATTTGTGATTAAATATTATCCAAATTAGTGTTTCCTAAACTTGGATCTCCAGCTGTTTTTGGACCACAACTCCAATTATCCCTAGTTAGTAGGACCAGTGGTCAGAGATTATGGGGATTGTAGTCCAAAAACAGCTGGAAACCCAAGTTTAGGAAACACTGATTTAGAGACTGGGGTCAGTTGAAAGTCTAAGCATTTGTAAAGGGCTCATATGGAAAGGCCTAATAAAAAATGAGCAGAAGGCACATGATCCATTTATGCTATTAAAAGGTAAAGCTACCCCTGACCATTAGGTCCAGTCGTGGCCGACTCTGGGGTTGCAGCGCTCATCTCGCTTTATTGGCCGAGGGAGCCGGCGTACAGCTTCCGGGTCATGTGGCCAGCATGACTAAGCCACTTCTGGTGAACCAGAGCAGCACACGGAAAAGTGGTTTACCTTCCTGCCAGAGTGGTACCTATTTATCTACTTGCACTTTGACGTGCTTTCAAACTGCTAGGTTGGCAGGAACTGGCACCAAGCAACGGGAGCTCACCCCGTCACAGGGATTCGAACCGCCGACCTTCTGATCGGCAAGTCCTAGGCTCTGTGGTTTAACCCACAGCGCCACCCACGTCCCATTTATGCTATTAAAGCTAAGCAAAAACATGCATGAAAAGGCCAGTTTGAAAATTCAATTAGTAGTGTACTCAGCATCAAGTGCTAATGAGCAAAAACCAGACTGAATAGGTTTCCAAATGCACCCTTCATCAGTGTATATACCATTTGCTGTATACACAAAACACACAAACGCACAAAACAATAATATCAGTTCAATATACCATCTATAAATATTTTTAAACCATAAGACTATGCTGATATAAATAATTCCATGAGTACAGTAAAAGTTATATCAAAATACTCCAAAAGCTACTATAGCCATAATTTAATCACTTGAAATAATAAAACACATAAATAATTGTTTCTTATCAGTCTTATGATCATACAAACCTCACTGAAAAAAATAGTTCCTGGTGCCCTGATTTTAATGCCAAATCCTACTGTATCTCAGTTATCCTAGCACACAAAGTTAATTGGTTGCACCTGAGACATATCTTAAAGGTATAATATTGCCATTCATACTAAGAATGTTGTCAAATACTGCATCACCAAGATGTTACTATGCAAATACCCATGGCTGGAGTTTCTCTTAAACAGGATATTAGCAATGCAAATTACAATGAAGGACAAATATGTATAAATATAGGAGAATTCCCTTGTTGCCAAGATCCAAGTTTGGGGCAGATTTGGTGAGAGAAACCCAGCAGAGATTTAAATTCACAAAATATGCAGCAAAATAAAGCATGAAAATATAGGCTCTTTGTTGTTGTTTAGTCGTTTCCAACTCTTCGTTAACTCATGGACCAGAGCACGCCAGGCACTCTTGTCTTCCACTGCCTCCCGCAGTTTGGTCAAACTCATGTTAGTAGCTTCGAGAACCCTGTCCAACCATCTCGTCCTCTGTCGTCCCCTTCTCCTTGGGCCCTCCATCTTTCCCAACATCAGGGTCTTCTCCAGGGAGTCTTCTCTTCTCATGAGGTGGCCAAAGTCTTGGAGCCTCAGCTTCAGGATCTGTTCTTCCAGTGAGCACTCAGGGCTGATTTCCTTCAGAATGGAGAGGTTTGCTCTTCTTGCAGTCCATGGGATTCTCAAGAGTCTCCTCCAGCACCGTAATTCAAAAGCATCCATTCTTTGGCAATCAGCCTTCTTTATGGTCCAGCTCTCACTTCCATATATCACTACTGGGAAAACCAAAGCTTTAACTTACAGACCTTTGTTGGCAAGGTGATGTCTCTGCTTTTTAAGATGCTGTTTACGTTTGTCATTGCTTTTCTCCCAAGAAGCAGGTGTCTTTTAATTTTGTGACTGCTGTTATCATCTGCAATGATCATGACTGTTAGATCTTTATAATATGCCCTTCCAAATTTTCCTACTTCCCCTAGCATAGAAAAAGACCACACATTTGGTAAGTTTACTATGGTTTATTTACAAACTCTCCAAAGGTCAAGTTCACATGCTTTTCCATATAGCATTCAGAAAATGCTGCATAGGCAATAAACTTGGGTAGGTTACAGTGATGAAATTTCCTAAATTCTTGGTATGGGAACAGGAGAATGGCTTGTAAGAGCCATGCAGTCTGAGCTGCAGCAACCAGCTCAAAACCTCTCGGTACACAGACTGAGGTGTACCAATAGGCTTGATTACCTTCATCCCAAGGTGAGGGGGAGAGACCTAGGCTAAGTATGGCAGGACAGCTTACTCTATGGTTTTAACCCCTTCAACTTAAGTTTGTGGGTTATCCTAGACTAGTTAACCCACACTTTTAACATCTGTGGGGGGCAGTGTTCTCACAGTACTGGAACTCTTGTTCATCAATGAAATTGATTGGCAGCTTGATTTAGGACAAGCAAAGAACTAACTGTCTATCGCAGACAAAAGCACAAAAGCTCTGTCCTCTTGTATCTCGCCACCCTAACTGAACGATTATATTAAACCTCAGCCACAGAAACCTAGACTGGGGTGACAAGTACCGTAATCAATAGTTCTACACCAGCATGGGCTACAGTCAAACCTAATTTGAAAGCTACCTATGAACAAAAAAGTGTGGAATATTCTAACAATGTTTCTAATTTAATTTTCCACTCACAGGAGCCTGGTGCACAGGCTTAACAGTCTGCTTAGCTCAGGGGTCTGCAACCTTTAAGACAAAAAGAGCCACTTGGACCGAAGGAAAAAAACCTGGGAGCCGCAAAACCATTGCGACATTTAAAACAGTGGGGAGTGTCGGGGCACACAATGCGCCTCCTCCCCTCGCTAGTATCCGCCCCGGAGCCGCGGCAAAGGTGTAAAAGAGCCACACGCAGCTCCAGAGCCGCAGGTTGCTGACCCCTGGCTTAGCTGTTTGCAACAGACGTTGAGGGGAAAACTAGCCAGAGAATAAAAATTAGGCAAATGTAATGAGTTAAGCTAAGAATAAGGAGGCAGGGGCTTTTTACAAATCCCAACTTTCCAGCTGAAGAAGCCAACAAACACAAAAATAGGTAGAATACCACCAGGGATTTGTGGGTGAGGGAGTATACAGAGAGGTCCCATCTAGGGGTAATTTTTCATGATTATTTGCTTCTTTAGATAATTGGTTGGTACAAGAAAATATTATTATGCTTGTACGCTGAATCACAGACTTTTTAGACTCTTCTGTTGCTGAACCGTTAATCAAGTATTGCTCTACCCACCCATCTCACTTCTCGCTCATCACTGAATGTTGCTGAGCTTGGGTAAGTTTGGGGTAAAAAGCTGCTTGTCACAATTTTTAAGCATTTCTGCACCTTTTGACAATATGGCCTTATTGATTGCATGGACTGTAGTCCTGATTGCAAAGCAGATCCTTCTGTAGCCAGTGCTGCTGTAGAAAACAAGCAACAATGCTGCAGAAAAGAGGCATTCTGCATTCATTTTCAAATATGGTGTTGGGCTGCCATCTGCTGCAATAATGGAAAGTTACTGCAGACAATTGCTTTTGTCCTATGACGGTTTCTTAATAGTGCACTATAAACAAGGAGTGCTTAAGGGATGAATATGCTTTCTTAGCTAGGGAAACGGGGGAACCTGAAGGAATATATACAATCCCCACACAGACATGTTTTACAGCACTGTAAAGAGGCAGATAGTGAAAATGCAATTAAACCAGTGCTCAAATCTGTTCTCAGTTCCAGGTTTCAGTCCTGGTATTAGAGAACTTGAAGAAGGAATGATCTTTGAGCATGTCCAGTGTGCATTGTTTTCAAGAATCGTAAATCAACAGAGCACTGCCCCATTGAAAACAGTCCAGATTCCACCCTCTACCTCTTGCACCAGGAGAAATCCACCTGTGGATCAGCTAGACATGTAAATAAATCAGTAAAGTTACCTGCACCTGTGCTTAGTCTAAATTCAGCTGTCAGATTTCAGACAACATACCATGATTAAAAATAAATAAATCATGCTTTTATTGTTACACAACAACAAGAAGAAAGCAGCTAACAGTGGATAAGGTACAATTAAAATAACGCAAAAAGTCAAAAAAGCACAGAGTTAAAAAATAAATGAATAAATAAATAAATAAAACCAAATACTGTATTAGAAAAGGCTGTTTGCTGAAGAAACTCGGGAGAAGGAAATCTCATCCGGTAAACTGATTAAAATGCCCTGAAGTGAGAATGATTCATGGATGGGGCCTTCCATAAAACTGCTGGCATAAAAAAGCCCTGCACCTTGTGGTCACCTGTAATAAGTGGGAATGTGGGTGTGTTACAACAATTAATCACATGTTTCAATGGCCAGAAGCTTTTCTTCTTTTTGTTGGTATAAAATAATTCACAGTTAAAACATTGTAAAGGAAACAACATTAGTTTTAATTTATTAGCAGGGTTGGCCTTGCAATGGCAGAGGAAGCCACTGGGGCACCCATGGGGGGGGCACCGTGGGGCCTTGGGGGTCTGCCTTCCTCCTCCCACTCAGCCACCCCACAGGTGGGCGGAGGCAGTGGGGGGACTGTTTGGGCAGAGCGGAGCCTGCACACGCTCAAGCCATGCGTCTCAGGCCCCGCGGTGAGTGCCATCCGACATTTTGTCACCCCCCCTCAGTGGAGACACTCGGGGCGGCCCATACCTACCGCACCCCCCTTCCTCCACCCCTGCTCAGGTGGCAGGTGCTGGGAAGTGTTCTGGAGCACTGACGCTGGCTATTGGGGGTGCTTGGGGCTCCACCCCCTCAATATTTGAATCAATATTGAAGGGGCTGGCATTCCCTGCCACCGCAAGGTGCCCTCTTTGTGCTCCAGCTCCCACCCAGGAGCCAGGAGAGGACTGGGACCAGCGAGGGCAAAGATCACCCTCTGCGCATCCCGCCCTCCGGCGCATGCTGCGGGGAAGATGAGGGGGAGCGCAAAGCAGCACCATGCTCTGCCTCCTTCTCCCCACATGGCATCGGGTGGAGAGGAGGAGGAGGAGAATAGCGCTGCTTTGCTTGACTTCCTCCCCGCAGCATGTCCCACTGGGCATGACACGTCGCGTGTTGGACCCCCCTTAATGTGGGGGCACTTCTGGAGAAAATACTTGTGTGTATCTTATGACTTGCTCTGCAACTCCCTAAGCCAGCCTGATGCCCTTGTGTTTGCACAAGGAGAGGTCCAGTCAACAGCCTTGGAGCATGATTCAGCTGCCAATCTGGTTCTTCCAGCCTAAGTACAGAGCCTTACATTTGCCTCTGCTGAAATTCATTTTGTTAAGCTTGCGCCCAGGTCTTCAATCTGCTAAGGTCATTTGAATCATGATTCTGCCTTCTGCAGCATTAGCCAGCCCTCCCAGTTTGGTGTCATTTGCAAATTGGATGAGCATCCCCTCAATTCCTTCATTTAAATAATTTATAAAGATGTTGAACAACAACAGACCCAGCATGGGCATAGCCAAGGGGGAGCAGAGAGGGGCAGCTGCCCCCCACCAATAAAAATCAGTAAAATACATAAACTGAGGTTGCGCTCCCCCCACTCAACAATTGGCCTGCCCCCTGTAACAAAAATTCTGGCTATGCCCCTGGGGCCCAGGACAGAGCCCTGTGTCACCCCACTTGTCACTTTTCCCCAGAATGATGAAGAACCATTTATGAGTACTCTTTGGGTTCTGTCAGTCAACCAGCTACAAATCCACCTAACAGTTACTTCATTCAACCAACATTTTACCAGCTTCCTCACAAAATATCATGGGGGACTTTGTCAAAATCAAGCCTTACAATACTAGGTCCATGGCGTTTCCCAGATCCACCAAGCTTGTAACTCCATCCGAGAGAGAGAGAGAGAGAGAGAGAGAGAGAGAGAGAGAGAGAGAGAGAGAGAGAGAGAGTCCTCTGGCATGACTTGTTTTTGAGAAACCCAGGCTGGGTCTTGGTAATCGCATCCTTTACTAAGTGCTCACAGACGACTGTTGAATTCTCCTTTCTGGGACCTTTCCTGGAATCGATTTCAAGCTCACTGGTTGGTAGTTACCTGGGTTTTATTTTTTCCCCTCCCCCCTTTTTAAAGATGGGGACAACGTATGTCCACCTCCAGTCGGCAGGGACCTCACCAGTTATCCAAGAATTATAAAGGATTATAGAGAAAGGCTCTGAGATTACATCCACAAGCTCTTTTTGGACCCTTGTGTACTAGTCAATTTCTGCTGCTGCTGCAACTCTAGATGCTAACAGAATCTAAAATCCATGCTTTAGAGTGCTTCATATCAGGTCCCTAAGACAACAAAAATGTATTTTGTTCCATTGTGATCTCCCAAGAGAAACCTGATAATCAATGGTCCATAGTCCAACATTGTGTGACCTAAGGATATTCTGAGGGAGATATAAAAAAATCAGTGTGAAACTGCAGAAATTTAAATAATAGTAATCTGATATGTTTCAACTGAAGTTTTTTTTCTTTCTTTTTAAAAAATATTGCCTACCAATTTGTTTTCAAGCAAGGAAAAAAGTGCTAATCAATCGAATCATAGAATTTTAGAGTTGGAAGGGACCCCAAGGGTCATCTAGTCCAACCCCTTGCAATGCAAAAATCTCAACTAAAACATCCATGACAGATAGCCATTCAACCTCTGCTTAAAAACCTACAAGGAAGGAGAGTCCACAACCACCCAAGGCAGACTGTTCCACTGCGAAACAGCTATTTTTCCTGGATGTTTAGTCAGAATCTTCTTTCTTGTAACTTGGAGTCATTGGTTTGAGTCCTACCATCCAGAGCAGAAGAAAACAAGCATGCTCCCTCCTCCATGTGAGAGCCCTTGAGATATTTGAAGATGGCTATCATATCTCTTCTCAGTCTCTTTTCCAGGCTAAACATACCTAGCTCCTTCAACTGTTCCTCATAAGGTCTGATTTCCAGACAAAGGAGATGGTGTTGGACTTCTGGAGGAAGAGAGGGGCACCTGCCCCATTGCATATCGGGGGGGGGGGCTGTGTGGAGAGAGTCTCCTCCTTTAAATTCCTGGGAATTTACTTTAGTGAGGACCTCACTTGGAAAATCAACACAACTCAGGTGGTCAGAAAGGCCCAACAGAGACTCCATTTCCTCAGGGTCTTGCGAAAGAATAATGTTAAACAACAATTGATGAACTCCTTTTACTGGTCCACAACAGAAAGTGTCCTTTCATATTGTATCACAGTGTGGTATGCTGGCTTGACAGCCACGGACAGAAAGTCTCTACAGAGGGTGGTGAATACAGCACAAGATATCATGGGCTGTCCCTTGAGTCCACTAGATGACATCTCAAGGGATCGTTGCCTTAGGAGAGTGAGAAAAATTCTCAGGGATGACTCACCCCCTGGCCAGCACCTCTTTAATCTTCGACCCTCGGGCAGGAGATATAGAAGTATAATCAGTTATACCAACAGGCTAAAAAATAGCTTCTGTCTGTGGGCTGTTAGGCTGCTGAATGGAAAATAACATAGCGCAACTGACTTGCGAGGTAGTGTGTTGTGTGATAAGCACACAGAGTACAATGAGATTGAGTGTTTGGGGGGGAGGGAGGCTTGGTTAGGCTTGGTTAATTTCATTGTACACAGGTTGTACATTGACAATAAAGGTATTATTATTATTATTATTATTATTATCATCTTGGTTGCCCTCCTCTGCACACATTCCAGCTTGTCAACACCCTTCTTAAATGGTAGTGCCCAGAACTGGACACAGTATACCAGGTGTGGTCTGACCAAGGCAGAAGAGAGTGGTACTATGACTTCCCTTGATAGTATACTATAGTGTACAGTTACACTACTGTTGATGCAGCCTAGAATCACATTAGCTTTTTTTGCTGCTGCATCACACTGTTGACTCATGTTAAGCTTGTGGTCCACCAAGACCACAAGATCCTTTTCACATGTTCTGCTAGTAAGCCAATGTCCCCCATCCTATAGTTGTGATTCAACTGCCAACCTGGTTCTTCCTGCCTAAGTACAGAGCCTTACATTTGTCCTTACTGAAATTGATTTTGTTAGCTTGGACCTAGTTCTCCAATCTGTTAAGGTCATTTTGAATTCTGAATCTGTTCTCTGTGACATTAGCTACAACTCCTAGTTTGGTGTCACTTCCAAATTTGATTAGCACCCCCTCAATTTCTTAATGCAAGTCATTTATAAAGACATTGAACAACAATGGGTCCAGGACAGAATCTTGAGGCACCCCACCTATCACTCATTTTCAAGGAACCATTTTTTAGTACTCTTTGGGTTTGGTCATCTGCTCATCTGTCTGGGCTTCCCCAGCCACTCTGGGCAGCTCCCAACAGAATAGTAAAAACACAATAAAACATTTGTATGCCACAACAGCAGGAAGACTACTCCTCGCACAGAGATAGAAACAACAGGATATTCTGACAATTGAAGAATGGCGACAGAAAGTATTGGAGTATGCGGAAATAGCAAACCTAACTGGAAGAATCCGACAGCAGGACGATGAGAAATTCCAAAAAGAATGGTCCAAATTTATAGTATACTAAGAGAAAACTGTACATAAATAAAGACACTCACAGGACTGAAATAAAACTCATAACGTTTATTGTAAACATTTGGTTAGACCATAAGATGTAATGCTGTAATATAATAAGGATTGTATCTTTAAAGTATAATACAAAAACTTAATAAGAAATTATAGACATTTATAGAATGTATATATAGTAAACACGCTTAAGTAAGAGCAATACAGAGAAGCCAGAAGAGGGGTGGAGGAAAGTTAACTCGGATAAGATATAGATTTTAAGGAGAATAATATTGTTAAGCTGTATTGTGTTTAAGATATTTGAAAAAAAATCAACATTATGTTCCCTTATATGCACTGAGGGTGGGTGGGCTTACCTGGCTACAAGCTGGGGGTGGGGCAAGGGTCAGTAAAGAGCTGATTCACTTTGGCCAGGGTCACTTTTTTTTCTTGCCAGGCCAGGTTCTTCTCTGGACTTCCTCAGGTTAGTTCCCCGGTGGGGTTTGGGGCTGCAGTGCGCCCTGCTGTGCCTCTTGCAGGCGGCGCCTCTTCCACAGCTTTGGGGGTGGGATGGGGGCCCTCTCCCTGGCGGCGGAGGCCCCAGCACTGCCCCGCAGCCGGCCAGGTGAGCTCCGGGCTGCTGGCAAGGCCTCTGTTCATATCTAGAGGAAAGTGCATAAGTCGAAGCACCTACTGAAGGTCGTAACTGGAACCGTACGTATGTCGAGGTTCCACTACAATGAAATGCCATGGGTCCACCAATTTGTCCTCAAGACAAAATATCAATATCTATGCCAGTGTCATTTAGAACAAAATGACTGCTATAACTCAAAGGTGAGGGACGTACAAATATCATGCTCCTGCTTTCCTTTCTTGATTAATGCATGAAATCAGAGGGAGATTTTGTTGGATAACATCCTTTCCCAATGTATTTTCACAGCAGAAATTGACTCCAAGACTGGAAAGTGCTAGCACTTTCATTCTTACAAAAATCAGTAAAATACAGCCTGCATATTTTATCTTTCTGTAAGTATAAAAGTGAAAGATTTAAGTTCTAAAAAATTAAACCTGGAAATTAAAGCAAGGTCTACGGACAGTAAACTACTCTTCCTAGAACTTTTTGAATAACATGTAGAACTGAATACAGGACCTTGGATTCAAATTATAAAGAGAACCACAGCATCGCTTGGCGAAATGATTGACAAAAAAACTACTTTAAAAGGCCACTGTTACACTAGGGCCATTAATCCTGACTTCTGTAGTCATCTATTTACCTATTTGGAAATAAGCTTATTTTATTATATTTCACTGCAGCTTACTTCCTCACATATGTGCACATAGGGCAGTAGCCTTTATTAACTGATAATTCAGTGCATGTTATTTACCGGTATGTCACAGACATATCTTTGAAATAAGGAATTTTGATTCAGAGTTCACCTGGGTGAGAGATATGTCCATACCAAGAGCCCAGTTTTGCAAGGTAATAATCTGACGACTATTTCACACTTGAGTCGCGTTCTTACTGATTGGCCTTTGATGGATTTATTTGCTGCCATCTGTTTCATCAAGAAAATTGTTTGTGGCATGCCAGCTGGTAAGTGAGAACAGAACAGCAATGTAGGCAGCCTCAGCACATTCAGAAGCAATTCATAACATTAGCCACTATTTCACAATTAGTGGGAGGTGGAGCCAAGTTTACAAGACTACTCAGCATATACAATGGCCTGGACCTGAATTTAGAAGAGTGTTTATTTGCATATCTAAATATACTCTTTAATATACAGCCATTTATTTATTTATTTATTTATTGTTAACAAACAAACACTCCATAGCTTTTCCTTAAATAGTCCTTAATAAGGGAACTTTCTCAAAATAATTTAGTATTTTAGGCTGTATTCCTAATCTCACTTAGGATCACCTTGTGTAAGATCCTTGAATTTAATGGGACTTTTAAGTACAGCGGTACCTTGGTTTACAAACATAATCCGTTCCAGAGGCCCGGTTGTAAACCAAAACAGATTGTAACCCAAGGCGTGCTTTCGCCAATGGGGCCTCCCCCCCAAAAAAAGGATTATAATAAAAAAGGGGTTGTAATCCAAAAAAAGGGACACACACTTCCGGGTTTGGTGTGATTGTAATCCAAAACGGTTGTAATCCAAAACGGTTGTAATCCAAAACGGTTGCAAACCAAGGTACCACTGTAGACATCATTATGACAGTGCTGTTACTGAACTGATTTTATTAATGTTTACGTATTGGTAAAAAGGTATAATTTATCCACCTTCCAAAGCCTTTTAAAAATTCTGCTCTACTAGTGAGGGTTGGGAGCAACTCCAGACCAACCAAATGATTAATGGTGTGGAAGATGCCAGATCACAGTTTAGTATTATTTCAGCTGATAATTGTTCCGTTGCCAATGCACAAAATCTTTGAGAAAATTCACAAAGATGGTGTGATTTGAACAGAGTGATCTGTGACAATGAGTGACTATAGTCCTGTATGACCCCCCCACCCCCACCCCTTCCATTGTTACTGAGCTGGTTTTAGTTCACTTCATAAAGGCCGAAACACAGCCTTTCATTTTCAAGAGCTGACAGACCATGTCCCCAATTCATGGAGAAAATGACAATTTTAGTAAAATATAATGTGCAACTGAGTTTTATTTAAATAGCTTCTTCAGGATGTTGATAATAGCAAAACAGGGTCACACTCTTCCTATCCATCTCCCAATACCAGTCATCAACCTAAACAACCAAAGTCTTTCCAGCAGTGCCAGAACAGGGTCTTCAACCAGATTGAAATGGCTATAATCTATGACCTGCTTATACTTAAGGTCACTTATACAGTGTACAGTGGTACCTTGGGTTAAGTACTTACCGTAATTCGTTCTGGAGGTCCATTCTTAACCTGAAACTGTTCTTAATCTGGGGTACCACTTTAGCTAATGGGGCCTCCCGCTGCATGATTTCTGTTCTCATCCTGAAGCAAAGTTCTTAACCCAAGGTACTATTTCTGGGTTAGCAGAGTCTGTAACCTGAAGCGTATGTAACCCGAGGTACCACTGTAATGAGTTTTACCAACCCTCTTCCAGGTTCAAAAGGGCTGCCTGCTCTACATTGGTGGTCCACAATTTGGGGGACCTTCAAGCAAGGATCTCTCAACAATAGTTCCCTTAATCTGGAAGAAACTCTCATCTACCCCTCCTGCTCTTTTAATGTCCTCTATGAAAACTAAGAATAATGTAGCAAGCAGGATGAGTCTTTGCCCATTCTGGGTCCTGGCCATTCCTGGGAGCCAGTAGGGCAACATAGAAGAGGGTTGTTGGACAAATTCTGTCCCAAGGGATCTTTACCCAGAGGGTGTCAATTTACTCTGTGTAAAAAAGGAGTCTACACCACGATCAGGCATAACCAGATTTATTGTTGTAATAGTACTGCATGGGCAACCCCTCGGCTCATGCTATAAAGGAGCAGTGCGTCTTTCAGCTTACATCACACATAATTTATAACCTAAAACCATTCAAATATCCCTCCTACAATTCCTATTGGTTAAGAAATTGCAGTTTACAGGCTTCCCAATCTGCCTACATCGTATGTCCCTCTAACATGTACCCCCACCAATAACATACATCCCATGTCCATTCAAATTAGCCGTTTCTCCAACAGGGGTGTGTTCTATAATATTCATGAAGCGTTTGAGCATGTAAAATAGTTCTTAAACTATCACCTGCTATTTCTCCTTATCTCGAGTCACCTCTAAACTATAAATCTATCCCTCTTTCAAGGCTAACAATCTACTTTTAACATATTCTTTACTTAATTGTAACACTAGCAAGGAAAGAGCCTCTTAGGGAGTATTCTAGCTTGTCAAATCCAACATCTACTTTATCTCATTTGCAGTTTCTCCAGCAACTCAAGTTGAAAGACATAAACAACTCAGGTTGTAAAGACATAAACAACTCAGGTTGTAGATAAAGTTCTCCGAAGGGCTGTTTGAGAACCTTTGTTCGCAGAACCTTGGTGCCTTAAGGCAGGCACTGTAATTTTTACTATCTCTTCCTTATTTATTCCACAAGGGTCTTCTCTGTAGTAGTGTTGCATCTATGGAACTTTATTCCCCGAGAGACTGGCCTGGCACCTACTTCATTATATTTTTAGTACTTGGTGCGGCAAGAACCAGGCTTTCAATCATTTAAGATGAACCTGCTGGATCAAGCATTCTGTTCTAACAGTGGCCAACCAGATACCTGTGGACCGAAATACAAGAATGCTCTCCCTTCCTGTATTTTCCAGTAACTTTTCAGAAGCCCTACTGCCTCCCACTGCAGAGGCAGAGCAGGTAAAGGACACCTGGACCGTTAATTCCAGCCCAAGGTGACTCGGGGGTGCGGTGCTCATCTCGCTTCAGGCCGAGGGAGCCGGTGTTTGTCCACAGACAACTTTTTGGGTCCTTTTATTGTAAACTACCCTGATAATTTCTGTTTATTACATAAGTAGATAAGACAATAAAATGATATCACATCTTGAAACATGGAGTAGTTTTTTGAAGGTACGCAAACTGGAATAAAACCATGTAATATTTATGATAAGAGAACAGTTACTTATAATTTTTATTTCAAAATACTTTAAAAATTCATTAATGTAAATGCACAAAAGCTTTGCCTTTCTCTAAAACAGAAAATGGGAAAGGGAGATGCTACGCTTTATGAAAATGTTTGCAGGTGTGAGAGGGAGGCAGAGAAGGGAGGATGCAATGGGGGGAGGAAGGGAGCTGGGAGTGGAAACGTCCCATCCAGAGCAAGTCCCATTGATTTGTTCCTTATCCCAGTTAAGCTGTTATTCTTATTTGGACGTTCCCGTCTCTCGCAAGCTGCGATTCAGGATGCCGCCCCGTGGTCTGCGCCTTCTCCGCCTGGGTCCCCGGCAAGGCTCTCTCTCGGCCGGGAGGCTGAGCGGGCTCGTCTTGCTGCAGAAACATGGCTCCGCCCGAAGTGGTATTCGGGAGAGGAACTTGCAGGCTGCGGTTTTGTGGCGCTCCTGCAGCTGCGGGTTTGTTTTGCTGAGGCGGTTTCCCCCTCTTCGCCGTTTTCTGTTTTTGCTTCCGATTTGAAGGTTTTGCTATGAGCAGCCTGGGCGCACTTTTATATGCCAAGGGCGAGACGTATAAATATTTGGAAAGAAACCGGCGCTGACCCCGAAGGCAGCTGATTTCTGAGGTAAAATGTTGGTTATTATGTCATATACGGCGGCTGTATTTTGCTGACAGGGAGGGAAGCGGGTGGCGATGCGCTTGCCGCGAAATCTCCCTCCGGGGCCGCCCGGCGCAGCAGGCCTTTTGCCCGGCTGGGCCGAGAAGGGGGCGGAAGAGGCGGCGGCTCCGCGGGCGCCTCTGGCCCCGGCAGCTGCGGCGGCTCCTCCTCCTCCTGGCCGGGGCTGCGGGAGAGGCGGCGCTTGCCGGGCCCGCTCTGCCCGCTGCCGCATCGCCGCCGAGCGCGCCGCCCGCCCTGGGCCCAGCCGGCAGCCCGGAGAGCCGCTCCATGGTGGCGACGTGTCGCTTGGGAGGCGCTAGGCCGCGGCGCCGCCTTGCCAGCTTCTTCCCGCAGGTACGGAGGGGCCGGGGAGGCGGGCGGGCGGGCGGAGGAGGCCTCCTCGTCGGCCCCGCCATGAATTCCAGGCCCCGAATGGGCTGGATCCCGGAACTGCGCTCCTGCTCCCTCGAAAGCAGCAGCAGCAGCAGCAGCAGGAAAGGCGTAGGCGAGAGAGAGAAAGCGGGTGCTGGGGTCCCACCGGCAGCCCAAGGGAGCAGGCCACCCTCCGGCCGTCAGTATCCCGCACATGTCTTCCGTAGCGCGCTTCGCAGGAGATACTCTCCTCTTCCTTCCTTCCTCCCTCCCTCCTCCTCCCGCACCTTATTTGTGGGCTCAGGCTGCCTTCGTCGCAGAAGTGCCGCTTTGGCCCGGCGGTTGTGGGTGCCCGGCGGCCCCTTCGGGGGGAATTGGGTGGGTGCTCGGGCGCCCAGGGAGCCGGTGCCTATGCCATACCCTCCAACAGTTCTCGGATGAAAATAGGGACGTCCCATTCCACAATGGTAATTTTACTCTTTATACTCCACACATCTTACTGGGCTGCCCCAGCCACTCTGGGCAGCTTCCAACATATATAAAAACATCATTAAAAAATTAAACATTAAAAAAACTTCCCTATACAGAATTGCCTTCAGATGGCTTGGAGGTCAATAACTCCATAGCCTCCAACATTTCTCCAATGAAAATAGGGACGTCCTAAGGAAAAGGGGGACTTTCCAGGATCAAATCAGAAACTGGGACGGCTTCTCTAAATCAGGGACATCCCTGGAAAATAGGGACACTTTGAGGGTCTGCCATGCTTTGTCATAACCCCTTTCCTCTCCCTTTTCCCCACCCTCCCCAAATTGGCGTGAGCTGTGACCCCATAGTTCCCTTTCCAGAGGATATCACCCACTGCTTTAATTCTTCTTACACAAATACCTTCCACCCCTTTTAAGCCATAGGGCGCTGTTTGCAGGCAATCCTATCCGCCCACAATTTATCTCCCTTGCCCTTTCTTTCGACGGAAGGTTGTATCCTGCGAACCCCACAGAGGGCAAGTAGGTTCCACGAACTGCTGGTTCTTCTCTAGACTGACCAGCATCATCGGTCCATTTTATCAGATGCACAAAGTGTTATCATGAATAATTTTATAGACAGACAGCCAGATATGTGGAAGGTGGCAGGGTGGAGTGGAGTTACACACATTGAGGTCGAAAGGAATGAAATTGAGAACAAACAGACACACTTATACGTTAATAGCAGCCATTCATACGAAAAAGTTGTTAGTAACATAGACTTCTTTTAGTGTGGTTTTAAAAAACCCACTTTTGTCCCAATAAAGTGTACAAGTTGCTGACCCTCTTGAGGACTTGTAAGCTATTAAAATAATATTAAAAGGCTAGCTTTCCACCAGTAAGACTAATAGGCAAGGAATGGCCAGTGAAGTCCTACCCAACCTTAGGCACCAATTTACCCCATCAAAGCTTTTTTTAAAAAAAGACAAGTGGTTTCAAATTTGTGACATGAATCCATTTAGAGAGTGGCATCTTGCATTTTGAACAGGAAAATATCTGATAAAAAGACAAGACATGGAGAGATCCTTCCAAAGCTGCTGCATACTCTACCTCAGGGGTCAGCAAACTTTTTCAGCAGGAGGCCGGTCCACTGTCCCTCAGACCTTGTGGGGGGTTGGACTATATTTTGAAAAAAATACAGTGGTACCTCGGGTTACATATGCTTCAGGTTACAGACTCCGCTAACCCAGAAATATTACCTTGGGTTAAGAACTTTGCTTCAGGATGAGAACAGAAATCGTGCGGCGGCGGCAGAAGACCCCATTAGCTAAAGTGGTGCTTCAGGTTAAGAATGGTTTCAGGTTAAGAACGGACCTCCGGAATGAATTAAGTACTTAACCTGAGGTATCACTGTATATGAACGAATACCTATGCCCCACAGATAACCCAGAAATGCATTTAAATAAAAGGACACATTCTACTCATGTAAAAACATGCTGATTCCTGGACCGTCTATGGGCCGGATTTAGAAGGCGATTGGGCCGGATCTGACCCCCGGGACTTAGTTTGCCTACCCATGTCCTAGGTTATATCCAAGATAAAGTACTATTCATGTATTATGATTCTTCTGATCTTAAGGTATATTTCAGCGGCAGAATGAGAAATGAGACAAAAATGCTGATGGCAAAATCAATGAGAATACTATTTGGAAATAAAAGTGATTCACTGCTAGGCTTGTTTAATATTAAATTATTTTGGTCCATTGCTTCTAAACTCTGAAAAAGACAAATAGGAAAAGAAACATATAAGAAGATCCAGCTGGGACAGACTAGTGGAAGGGTTTTGTTTATTACTATGTTACCCAGCCAGATTGGCAAGGCATTACTACTATGTACTACTACTACTTTTTGTGTTTTTTTATATTGAAAACTGCCCTGTGATCCTCAGATGAAAGGTGTATATGTGATTTATTTTGAAGGGTTATATATACACTTTGCCTTCACAGCTGCCTCCATCTGTCCTTCCATGCTAATATGTGCTTAGCATATTAAATGCACCTGATAGCTGGTACTTGGAAAGTGCCACCATTGAGCTTTTCCTTTGACAGTCTGGATCGAGATACCTTCCTACATTGTTTTTGTTATGTTTTCCCAGCATTATATGCTTCCATTCTGGCATATATAATTATAATAAGAATAAGAATGTGTCATGTATTCATGGGTTTACAACATAACTTCAAATGATACCCGAGGAAGCATCTTGTCTTAATGTCAGACGTATGTGTGTATAGTGCATTTCATTAATATACATACACTGGAGTAACCATCCTATCCTCAAACTAAAAAGTTCTGAGTTGGGCCACATTCATGTTTATAAATGAGTTCCCTTACTCTGTACCAAAAAAGTCACCTGGTGTCTTCTGTCCGTTCACCTCTTTTTATCAACATTTGAAATCAGTGAGTTTATTTGAATGTTTATTCTGTTTTTCTTAAACGTGTTTAATCTTTTGTTTAGGACTTGAAAATAGCTGTGTGTGTTACAGTCTCAAAGGTTTTTTTAAACTGATGGAACTGGAAGAGATAGGAGGTCTCATTACTGGGACTTTCTTGGACTTTTCCTCAAACTTAATATTGTTATACTAAATCATTTGTAGAATAGTTTCAGAGTGCAATGTGTTGGAAAACGCCTAGGGGTGCCTGCTAACCTCCAGAACTCCAAGCATCCTCCGGTATGCACAACGCTGGAAGAGGCATCTCCCCGCTCATCCAGTGTGCTTAGCGACATAAACCAGCTTGATTGATGCACACTGATCATCTAGCATAACACAGCAAGAAGCGTGAAACATCGTGGTCTAATCTACTATTTATAATGAAGTAAAAGCAGAGGTACATTACAAAGTACATACAGTGGAAGAGAGATAAGGCTGTTTTCCATTCCCACAGTCTGCTCAGGCAGGCATGTGAATTATACCAATCACATAATGCAGCATTGGACGAGTGAAATTGCTAACATCTTGTTGATACTATTAGAGACTACTAAATTTGATATATCCTGTATGAACAAAAGGTTAGTTAGCAATACAGTGGGATTTTACTCTGCTCTTGACATCAAGGCACCCCCCCCCCATATATATATATATATATATATATATATATATATATATATATGCATGCGTGCACCAAGATGAGCACCTCTTGTGTTGGACAATCAAAGTTATATAAGTGGTTACATATAAATTTAACCTTGGATTGAGTTTACATTATTTTCTGTGATCCATTATTTTCACTGCAGTGAAATGGGGGTTACTAGAACCCTCTAAGTCTATTCTATGGGTAGGCAAACTAAGGCCCGGGGGCCGGATGTGGCCCAATCGCCTTCTCAATCCGGTCCGTAGACGGTCCAGGAATTGGAGTGTTTTTACATGAGTAGAATGTGTGCTTTTATTTAAAATGCCTCTCTGGGTTATTTGTGAGGCATAGGAATTCATTCATTTCCCTCCCCAAAAAATATAGCCTGGCCCCCCACAAGGTCTGAGGGACAGTGGACCAGCACCCTGCTGAAAAAGTTTGCTGACCCCTGCTCTATTCTATCTGCCAAATCCAGATAACTCCTCCCAGAAAATTAAATTAAATTAAAAATCTGAATGAATCCATTTTGAACATCAACTAGAGTCCAAGCCTATATGTTTAAAGTTTTAACAGGGGTGGCTAACCACCAGTTCAGGGGCCTGATCTAGTCTCTCAAGCATTTTTTTTTTCTGTTTCCTAACACCCTGCCAGTTTTGGAGAGGGCAATGTGTATATATTTCTCCAATATTTGGGGTTCTATCCAGCATGAGGACACATTTGTCTTGTTTCCTAGTCACCCTTTTTGGTTACAGTCCTCTTGGTACTCACCTCCTGAGTTTGCTATTACAGTACAGTGGTACCTCAGGTTACATACGCTTCAGGTTACAGACTCTACTAACCCAGAAATATTACCTCGGGTTAAGAACTTTGCTTCAGGATGAGAACAGAAATTGTGCTCCTGTGGCGCGGCAGCAGCGGGAGGCCCCATTAGCTAAAGTGGTGCTTCAGGTAAGAACAGTTTCAGGTTAAGTACAGACCTCCGGAACGAATTAAGTACTTAACCTGAGGTACCACTGTATCTGGGTCAGAAATGTAGCAAAGACTTGAGTACTTTCTTTCATTTGTGGTGGCTCTCACCTGCACAAAATATGATTTATTGAGAAAGCAATCAAAACCTTCAGTGTGCCATGCTGGATGGCATTTTGATGGGACAGGATTGTCCCTCTCCCTGACTTTTCTCAGTTTCTGCACTTACTTCCAAGTAAGCGTGCATATGATTGTGCTAGTAATACTTTTATTGACCTGTTATGAGCTGTAATCCTAAATAATATGTGTAGCTAGGGTCTTAACTGCTAAGTACTGAAGGTCAGAAAAGGTTCCTAGCTTATTTGGAAGTGAATAAGGAACATGTTTTTGCAAAACTAATATAGTATGCCGCGTTTCAGCCTACTATTTCCCCATTTGGGTGTGGGGCTACCTGCACCTTAACTCTGGGACTTAGGTTTCCTCTCAGCACAATCCCAGTGAGCTCACGGCTGCCAGCTAAGCGTGTGTAGGATTGCAGCTTTAATCATTCCATTTTGCCAAGTTGGAAAAGTTGCAGACCAATGAAGGGCTTATTTATCCAGAGGTTACTATTTCACATTTGCTACCCCCCCATCTCAGTGAAATACATATTCCAGCCTTCCACAACTTTCCAGTTTATCAACATTCATTGACTATGATCATTGATGGATTGAGAGATCTGAGTCAAGAAGACCTTCTGACCCAGCCAAAAGCAATTATTATTATTTAGTTTGATTTAGCTTCTATTCTACCTATTTGACCAGACCCTGCAATGAATTCAAACAAACAAACAAACAAAGAAAGAAAGAAACGAGTAATCCTGCAGGTTAAATTTAGGAACTTGTGTCTTAACTTGTATACTGTTCATATATACTTTATAAACAGCTTAAATTAAGCAGTATGGGGAACTTTCAGGGTAAAACACTTTGGCTTCAGCTCAGAGCTCTTTGGAAGTTTGGATGTGCAGACAGCTCTTACTTGCTTTCTTGACTTGGACAAGGGCAATCATTGCATTTACTGAAACTGTGTGCTTTGGAATAAGCAAGGAGTCCCTGAATTTCAGGGAATTTATTTGGGATTATTTATGTATATTTGCCTATGGATTCCAGATGCTTTGCTTGCAATAACTGCAATGTGTTTCATTAAGACATAGCTTAGATCAGTATTAGGTTAATTTAATTGATCTAAAATTTGACAGACTACTTTTATTACATCAGTGAGAGAAGTAATATCAACATGAATCATTTTCAGGCACTGAAATGTGAGTTTTTAAAAAGATCTTCCAAATGTTAAAACTGGAACATTTGTATGTTAACCTTGCCAGTGAAAATGTAATGACAGGTGGAGATATAATAAAAATAAATGTTCAACAAAGTTTATTGTATGAGCTGTGATTAATCCAGGTTCATATTTTAGTTTCTGGAGCCATATCAATGCCTACCTTAAGCATGGACGTAGCCAAAGGGGGGCAGGGGGGGCAGTTCCCTCCCCAAATCAATAAAAACCAATACAAATCTGCCCCCCTAACGAAAGCCTGCCCCCCCCCAACAAAAATCCAGGCTATGCCCATGAATGTAAGCTATGGTTTCTGCATCTAAGTAGAAGTACAGTGGAACCTCGTGTTATGGACGGGATCCATTCCGGAGACCTGTCCGTAACACGGAACTGACGCAAGTTGAAGCGCTGTGTCTGTGCAGGCGCATGGCGTGATTTAGCGCTTCTGTGCAGGCGCAAGTGGCGAAACCCAGAAGTAACCCGTTCCTGTACTTCCGGGTTGCTGCGGGACACAACACGAAAACACGTAACCTGAAGCGGACGCAACCTGAGGTATGACTACAGGATACAATTGCAGTCTAATGTAGGAGTGCAATTAAAGTATTTTCTGTTGGTGATACTTCAGATTTTCTTGTGAGGTTTTGTTTTGTGTTCATTTCACTTTTACTTTGTGATGAGATTTGAATTGGAAGGCTTGTGCATTGCTGCATATTTGAAAAAAAATATTCACTAAATTCAGAAGGATGCTGTTGTTATCTAAATTAGAAAACTTAACATTGCAATATGAGGAAGCATCTTAGCTAATAAGCTGGGGCCATTCTTCACAAACAGTTAGTTTGAATGTCCTGCACAGGTCTAAGATGTAACGGGAATGATTTTCACCACGTAATTGCTAATTATGGAGCACACTTTGATATTTTCCCTTTTGATACTATTTTACTAGAGCAATTAGGAATTGTGACATTTTGTTCTTTTTGTTGTTGTGTGAATAGACTGGTGTGTACAGTGGCTTGCCGAGGTTAGTTATTTATAAGATCATAGAATCATAGAATTGAAGAGCTTGAAGGGACCCAGAGGATCTAGTCCAATTCCCTGCAATGCAGGAATATTCCGCTGTCCTTTATAGGGATCAGACCCGCAACCTTGGTGTTCTCAGCACCAGGCTCTAACCAACTGATGCTAAATTTATGACTATACTCAAATAGCTGTTAGCTGTGAATAATTTAGTGTGGCATCATGTTGCTGCTGATTTAGGACTGGTTTATTGGTCTAGTGAGATGACTTCAACTAGAAACATTTACTCTTCCTGTTATGTTTCTCTTTTGTTACTGAAATTAAGCTTTTCACCTTTGGCAGGGAATAAGGTGATTGTGCATGGTAGAAGGGAGAGGAGGAAGATGACGACGAGGAAGTTGAAAGCAAAAGCATTATACTTTTTCCAGAATATCTTACAAAGCCTGCTTATCCCACCTGTCTCTTCCCTAGCATGTTGGTATCTGTGTGCAGTAATCACAAACTGATGATTTATGTTCAATTAATCAGCATTTGCATCTTAGAAAATTCTACAGGAAGGTAGAACCTGGTTGCATTCAGTGAACTAGATGAAGACTAGTTGAAGAAAAAGGGTTTATGAAGGTTTATATCCTTGATCTCTTTTCTTACTGTACTGGTAGATATAGTTGCACAAGAATGTGAAATCATCAGTATAAGAAAACAAATAGTCCATTGACTTCAGTGGCATTAAGTCATGAGTTTATTGTTAGCATGTACTCAAAACTTTTCCTAGAAAGAAAAAAGCCCCATGGGTATCATTTGTTAACCAGTGGGCTGTTATGACCATTGTAAAATTGAAGTAATAGGTATCAGGCATATTTGATTTGATCTTGGCCATTTGTTTTCCATAACTTATCTAAAAACTGCTCTAGTCTTATTTGTATGTATTTTAATGGACTGATAGTCCCATATTTGATAATAGTTATTAATATACCACACATAATGCATAACAATTACGTATATTTCTAAAAGAGAGTCTACTTAAGGTCACCAGTGACACCCAGTGGATAAATACTGCAAGTAAATCACTTGAAAATACCACACTATTCTTCCAAATACAGTGGTATGTGGGTTTTTGAATGTCTCCGTTGATAAACATTTCAGTTTTCGAATGCCATAAACCTGGAAGTAAATGCTTCGGTTTTTGAACATGCCTTAGAAGTTGAACAGAAACGCGGCTTCTGCTGAGTGCAAGATCTTGAGGCCTAGCTGTCGGCTATTGAGTTTTCGGTTTTCGAATGTTTCAGAACTTGAACGGTCTTCTGGAATGGATTATGTTTGAAAACCGAGGTACCACTGTATTCATTAAACATAAAGAAGACTGTATGGTGTTGTCTCATTACATTTTTCTAAACCATTTTATCTCCTTTTTTACCTTAACTATCAGTTTGTATAACTGGGTTGTCATATTATAATTGCCATCAGCCTGCCATTATATCTAAAAAGATGTTTATGAATACATGTTATCTCTTTTTAATTCAGTACTTAACCAGTGGTGACTATATGCAATGGCCTCAAGCCACCGGTCTTCACCAGTGCCTCCATCAAAGAGCAGTGATACTTTCATTAAAAGGGAAGTGGATTCTGCCAAACGCTTTCGACCAGTGCAGTCGCTGCCAGATGTATGTCCCAAGGAACCAACAGGTAAGTGTCTCTAACAAAATTGGCTTAACTTTTTTCCAAGCTGAGTGCCACGTTACCCCATTGAAAAGCTGTTGAGTGCCACATTACAGTATGTATGTATTAAATTTGTATACAAATTTAATACAGACATTCATACATACAGCATAGAAACAAAATAAAGAAACAAGAACAAAACCAAAACACACCAATAACCCCCCTCTCACAAACACATTTAAAAGGACATAGAATGTTAATCAACCAAAGGGCTGGTTGAAGAGAAACATTTTTTCCTGGCACCTAAAGATGTATAATGAAGGTGCCAGGTAGGATCTCAAAGTTAGTAGGTCTAGACCCTTACCCTTAACCCTCTCTCTCCCTCTCCCTCTCCCCATACACACACCATATCTCATGGAAACTGAGATCTGTGTTTGATACACGCGTGTCCCCACTTAAATGAGGGTTATGTTCCCAGGTACCACAAGTACACATGAAATCATGTATAGTGGGGAACACCATCTAAAAAGTCAAACACCAGCACAATCGCTCCCTCCAAACCTCTTTTCTCAAACTCCAACTCTCCACAGGCCTCCCCTTTCACACATTTTTGCAGTTTAAATAGATTTATTTAATTATTTCCCAGCTCTGCGTGTATGCATGAGTTGAACACACGTAAGTGGAGAGACACCTGTCATTACCAGGCTAGGCATGGTAAAGTTTATGCTGTTAAACATACACATTCTAGTGATTTCAGGGGATCTCTTCTGAGTGTGACTTAGACAGATACAATCCTTAAATAGTGAATTGACATTAGTTTGTTTATTGCACAGTTGCATATTACTACAAACATAAAAAAACAGTAAATGTTTAAATTTTGGATATTTGCATTAAACTTGATAGCCTATGTGAGCTTGAATGAAAAGAACATGCTGGATGAGTAATAATTTCAATAAGATTTTTTTTTATAGCAAAAACAATTAAAATCAATTTCAGGGTTATGTAACTCTTGAAATGCTGCATTGCCTTCTAATTCTTCTCTTAATTATACTCTTAGGTTCTGCTATTTTAATTTTTTTTTGTACCTTTGAAAGGAGCAAACAATAGTAAATTACATGATGACTGTTTCAATGTGTAGAAGATTTGTATGTCTGTCATTGTGAGGCTTTGCAAAATGTACAAATATAACAATTGTTAATACGCTTCATTTCTCTGATATCTGAAATTACCTGCTGCATAGAGATTTGAATCTGCTACCTCACTGCCAACATTGGAGAGTTCAGAGTTTTCTGTTCTACCCTGAATGCTAAAAGCAATATTAAGATAAGATGGATATATTTCAGTCTAAACACAAAGGTGGAGAGCAGTCCTGCAGTACATAATTAGAGTGTAATATCTCCTTAAGATATTTATTTGTATAGTTAATTCTTAAATTATGCTGCAGATTTTATCTTGTCATTGCTGGAAAAAATGCAGGCCTCTTTCAAGTTACTGTTTTGTCTTTCAGGTGATCCTAATAGTTTATGTGACAGTCCATCTTTAGTTGCTGATCAACATAGATGGACTATTTATCATTCCAAAGTAAATCTCCCAGCAGCACTAAATGATCCTCGGTTAACAAAAAGGGAATCTGATTTCTTTACAAAAACATGGGGACAGGATTTTGTGGACATTGAAGTTGTGCCTTCGCTCTACCTCCCACAGATCAGCAAGGAACTTTTTGTAACATACCAACAGGAAATTGTTCAGGTAAAAGAGAAATCCTATGATAGACCTGTCTATTTCTGATGTTCAGGCTGTGAGTGCTGTTGCTTTTGTAGCAAATAAGGGCAGAAAAAGGAGAGTTGGGGGGAACCCAAAGCTAGAAAGAAAGAAAGAAAGAAAGAAAGAAAGAAAGAAAGAAAGCCCATAGTGCCTCAAAACAGCCTAATGAGGATTGAGTCTGCTCAGTGGCCATGGAATGCTGACTGACTTTTTTTGCGTATTCTGTGCAGTTTAATTTGCTACCTCACAGAAGATGATAAAAATGTATTTGTCTCTTTAAGTTCTTTCACTGTTTATTTTTCTTCTTGCAAGCTGGTTTAGGACCTAAATGGCCTGCTTGGTGAGGGGCTGATAGTGAGGAGGTGAGCAGGAAAGGAATCTGCTGCCAGACCAGGCAGGCAGAGGATGAGCACAGTTCATGCTAAACCATTTTTTAAAAGTTAATGCTAGCTTGTCAGCCAAAGCCAGCTTTGAGCTAGTGTTTCAGATCCTGTTTTGTTAGCCTCATAGAAAACCATGAGGATGTACAAGCAAACCATAGTTTAGCTACACAAAACTATGGTTTCCTGTTACATCTGAAGTGGCCCACACTTAATGGAAATTTTTACATTTGTTGCACACGCACAGTATTATATGAACATTTTAAAAAAGATTCCATATGCTGGGAGAAGAAACACGACTTGTTCATTTAAACAGTTTTTCCTATTTTTAAGCAGTGTGATGAAAGAAGTACAAGCTCCCTGTGCACAAGGGCTAAAAGCTTGGAACAGTTACTCTACTCTGAATGTGTCTGCACACACTCTACCTAGCCCTTCTCAGTTTGAGCAGCAAGGTCTGAAGAGGACTTCAAGATGCATTTGACTGAATGAAATTGGAAGCTTCCTTGCAGTAGGAAACCAATAATCCAGAGTTGCTGATCATGGGGAGGCTTCTAAGTCTGTCCAGTTGGGTTTGCATAGAAGACCCCTTCATGCTAAGCACACTAAGATGGAGAGTGGAGGGTTGGTGCTGCTGTACACACAAAAGTTGTGGGACACACGGACACCAGTCCCCTGCACTCCCCACCCCCCTTGCATGTTCAGGATAAAGGCCTGAAGAGTACTTTAGTGCTAAACCTTACAAAGAAGCCTTAGGCCCTCAGGTGCTTTGGGACGATATGTCCCACCAGCCATGGAGATAATGGGGGTTGCAGTCCAACAGCATATGTGGACCTAAGGTTGGGGAAGTCTACTTCAGAGGCTAGCCCAGTCCTATGCATGGCTACTCAGAAGTAAGAGCTATTGTAGGCGTTATTCCCAGGTATGTGTGCATAGCTTGTCAGCTTTAGTTAAAGGTATAAGAAAAATTGGCCTTGATATATATATTTTAATCTTTAATATATTTTATTAATAGGAATGCAGTCCTGAATTACACCATTGCATTATAATAGATTTAATTTGTCAGTCAATTTTCATTTTGCATAGGAAACTTAAATAATGTGCTGTGGGGAAAAAATGTTTCAAACCCGGAATTTTCTTCACCTTTTGTAGAGAGAAAAGATTCATGAGAGATGCAAGACCATTTGTCCTCCTAAAGATACTTTTGATAGGACACTGTTACATACTCATGGTAGGTTACAGGTTTTCTTGTAGCTGCGTAGTCATTCTCTTTAATTTACTAGGGCTGCCATACGTCCCAAATTTCACTCTTCATTGGATAATTTGAGTCCCTGAGCGGGGAACAATGAAGTAAGGTAGTCATAAAATATGCAGGAAAAAGATAACAATATACAGAAATGACAGAGTATAGAAAAACAGGGCTAATAAAACAACAGCTTCACCATAAAGCAAGCAAAGATAAATTACAGTGAAGACAGCAATTAGAATTTCTAATTTCACCCAATACCTTGGTAAATAAAATACGACATCTAGCTGACTGAAATATTTCAAATTGTCTGCCCTGAATCTTCGAAAATTCAGCTTCATTTAATGCCCCCAAATTCTAGTATTTATGAGAGAGAGAGAGAGAGAGAAACATTTCTGTATTCACTTTCTCTATGCCATGCATAATTTTATACACCTCTCTCATGCACCCTGTCTTTTCAACTCTCCAATGGCTAGAGAGTGAAAGAGGTGAATAACTGCCTCCCCACCGCCTGCTGAGATGGTTCTTCAATCTACAATCTACAATCTATATTTGCTTTAATAATATTTTCTTCTATTTATCTAAAATGACTGAGTTCAGATTTTTCTTACTTGTGTATATTCAATCTGAAACCAAATCCAGAAACATTCCAAAGTTTAATAAGGGCCTGTATGTTTCATAAAATTGAAAATGAATGAGCAAGTGGAGTTTACTGTGAAAATATGTAATTTGAATCTTCTATTTGTTGCGGCATTTTATTTTTAGATAAATCCAGGACAGATCTGGAGCAAGTACCTAAGGTATGATGGAGATTTTCATAGCTGTAAGAAGAAATGCTTTGCTTGTGTCTTTTGCTTATTAATTTATTTGGGCTGTATGTATTATTTATTGAATTTATATACTGCTCTATACTCGCAGGTCTCAGGGCGGTGTACAGAATAGAGATACATATTTTAGCATAGCTTATCCTACTCTTATATGTGACAATGTATGCAGAATTTAGGCAGCTTATCAAAATGCATCAATTCCAGTTGTTTTCAGCAATCTTCCTCTTTTTGAAGTTGTTTCTTTTGCTAGATTCTGAAGATTAACTATTCACACTAACACTATAGTCACATTTTATTTTATTCTTGTCCTTTGCTACAATAATCCGTACATATTTCACACATACATAGGCCCAATGCAATAGTGTACTACAGCAAATTTCAGATTTGTGTGATCTCCCCTTCTTTCCTCCTTAGTCCACAAGGTTGAGAAATGGGGGTCTGCACTATACAGGTAAAGGTGGGAACATTAGTGGTGTGTGGTAATGAGATGTGATTGACTTCTTTTTTCAGATTTTTTTAAAACCAGATTTTGCCTTGGAAGATCCCCTAACATTTAATGCAGTATTACCTTGGTCTCATTTTAATACTACTGGAGGCAAAGGAAATCGTGATGCGGCTTCCTCAAAGTTGCTTCAAGAAAAGGTAAATAAACTCCGTGCTTTTCTCCCCCAGGGGGTACTCAAGGGGACATAGAACCAGCACCTCTTTTTGTTGTTGTTAAAAAACACTGACATTTACTGTAACAACTTCATGGTGCATACCGGCACCTATTTTTCTAGAAAAAAAGCACTGAATAAACTGTTTCCATAGCAGGTATTTGATCAGTGCGATGGAAGTTTCTTTATTAAGATGCTAACGGTGCATATTTTCTTGGCTTGTGTAATTCTGGTTGAGCACTTTCAGAATAAAATGTTTGTTTGTTTGTAGCCTGCCCATCTGACTGGGTTGCCCCAGCCACTCTATAATATATAGATATTATAAAGGACTGTTGGTTGTTTCTGTTGGAAGGTTAAGAACATTAAACCCTAAAAATGGATTGTGGCATAAGCATTTAAGGCAAGCCACTTTATCAACATTTGAAGTGTGGGTTATCCTTGCTTGATACTGATATCATTTCTGATATCAAAGGCTCTTAATCTGCCGTTACCCCATTTAGGATGGATGCACAATTTATTATTTATTTATGTTTATTCCATCTCTATCCTGTCTTTCCTCAAAATGGCTCAAGGTGGGATTTGTGATTCTGCCTTCCTCCCATTTATCTTCACAACAGCCTTATGAAGTAGGTTAGTCAGCGAGTCTGATGTCAGAGTGAAAATTTGAACAAAGTCTCCATAATCCTTGTTTGTCACCCTAACCGCTATATCAGTTGACTATCAGCGCTAATTGAGCCCAGATTCTTTCTGTTTCAAAGAGAAGCCAGCTGGGCAGAGTGCTGATTGGATAGTCGTAGATTCTGAAGACTCTTCCTGCCTCCAGTAAAAAAAAGGAGGTGTTCGGGAAAAAAGATTGTTGCTTTCTAAAAAGGCACTGAACACACATTGAGGTGGATTAACATGTCAGACACCTGAAAATACATTTAAATTTGAAAGCCTACATGAAGCATAGGTAGGAGGCAAAAATGAACAATTGAGTGGGAACAACTTTGTGTCAATAAAGGAGCAAAAATGGGGAAGCAGTCTTTGTTCAGCAGTAGAAAACCCACACCAGTTTTGCCGTGGGAAATAGTCTGATGCACATCAGAGATATAATTGGGTGCAGCCCAAAGAATGATGGGTGACAGTGAGAAGTTCTTATTACATAGTGAGACCAGAAAGCAGTGCAAAGAATTAAGAATGCCACATTACAATTTAGAGTGTAAGTGAGCATGATATTTACCGTATTTTTCGCCCTATAGGACGCACTTCCCCCCCTCCAAAAATGAAGGGGAAATGTGTGTGTGTCCTATGGGGCGAATGCAGGCTTTCGCTGAAGCCTGGAGAGCGAGAGGCGTCGGTGCACACCGACACCTCTCGCTCTCCAGGCTCCAGGAAGCTATCCGCAAGCCTTGCACGCCCGGGGGGAGTTCCCCCGGGCGCGCAAGGCTTGCAGGCGGTAGCCTGCAGCGCGGAGCACGGGGCGCCCTCCGGAGGACGCTCCGTGCTTCACACAGGTGTCCGCAGCCTGCCGCCCGGTGCGTGGGGCGCCCTGAAGCAGAGCGCCCCTCGCGCCGGGCAGACATCGGCCAGCCCCACAAGCTCGGGGGACAGCGGGGAGGCGCAGCGCCACCATCCCACTGTTCCCCGACTTGGTTTTGGGGGGGAAATAAAGGAAATTTTTCCCCCTTTATTTCCCCCCCAAAAAAGTAGGTGCATCCTATGGGACGGAGCGTCCTATGGGACGAAAAATACGGTAAATGAACTGAGCTGTTCAACTGTAGAATGGACTCCCTGGGAAGGTGGTAGATTCTCCTTCCTTGAAGGTTTTTAAGCAGAGGTCTGTCCTGGATGCTTTAGTTAGGATTCCTACATTGCAGGGCATCAGACTAGATGATCCTTGGGGTCCCTTCCAACTCTACAATTCTATGATTCTACAATATCTTAACAGGAATAAAAGACCCAGAGTGGGTATTCATTACTCAAACTTGTAATGAATCGGCAAAAGCAAGTTAAATAGGGTATATGAACTTTTAATGGAAGATAATATTGTGGTGCACAAGACACTTCCAGTCATTATTGATCTGAAAGTATCAAATCTGCAAATTAATTCCAACTTAGCCAGTTCATGCTGAAGTCTCATTTTGAAACTTTCCTCCTTGAAGAATGGCAGCGTTCAAGCCTGTTCTTAAACATTCAGGAAGATTGAAATACACCTCCAGTGTCATGCTCTATACTTTTTTTCTTGTTTTTCTTCGTTTAGTTTTAAATCCAGTGTTAATTAAATATGGGCTGTGTTCCTGGGTATGTGCATGTGTGATTTGTAAAGGCAGCGTGCCCATTTTACTTGAGTTAAATGTCTGGTATTGTGACACTGATTGTGGTAGATTAAGAGCACAAATGTTACAATATTGATTTCTCTTTCTTCCCTTAAGCTGAGCCACTATCTGGATATTGTGGAAGTAAATATCGCTCATCAAATCTCTCTCCGCTCAGAAGCATTTTTTCATGCCATGACCTCCCAGCATGAGCTGCAAGACTACCTCAGGAAAACCTCCCAGGCTGTAAAAATGCTTCGAGATAAAATAGGCCAAATTGATAAAGTAATGTGTGAAGGATCTCTTAAAGTTTTAAGATTATCATTGACTAGAAATAACTGTATAAAAGCATATAATAAACTGAAGTTAATGGCAACAGTGCACCAAACACAACCTACTGTACAACTATTACTGTCTACTTCTGAATTTGTTGGAGCGTTAGACTTGATAGCAACAACACAAGAGGTGCTACAGCAGGAGCTCCAGGGCATTCACAGTTTCCGGTAGGTGACATTTGACATTCCAGTAGAAATTCATAATCACATATAAAATTATTATGATCAGTTTCAAGGGATATCTAGTTCATGCAGATCTAAGTTGGTATTCAGCTAAATTTAACTCAGAGTAGAGCTGTTGAAATTAATGGCTACGACTAAGTGAGTAAAGCTTGGCTGCATACCACCTATAACTGGTATCTTTATATATGGTATTGAGTTGTACTAATTTACTATATTGTTAATTATATTACAGTATATTAGTGTCCAGTGAGAATGTAATTAGTCAGTTTTTTTAAAAGGCCCTAAAAGTATCCTTGATATAGTGTGAATTCTTATTTACATTAATAGTTGTACACCACATAAATGCAAAGGTAAAGGGTCTTCAGGCTGCCCTTCCTCTCTGTCAGTCAAGATAGGCCAGTCAAGATCAATCGGTGAGTACAGGTCACCTGGTATTATGAGAGTAGGTGGAAAGTTGTCTTTGTCTATTTTCCTCCACACCATCCATAATTTAATAAAGCACTGTCACATTCCCCCCCTCAAAAAAATCTTGCTTTCTAGACTAAAAGGCCCTTTATATTTTAGTCCAGGGTTTCCCAAAGTGGTCGATAATGACTCCTGGGCTTGATGGAGCTGTGCAAGGAGTGAAGACCTATGGCTCAAAATGAATTAGGGGTGGAAAAGAAGCTTGCAGAAAAGGGCATGTCATGCGCAGAGTGAACGTCCCTTGCCAGTGAGGAACCTCTGTATTTAACAAGATGATTCCACAGTACAGTGGTACCTCGCAAGACAAAATTAATTCGTTCTGCGAGTCTTTCCGTCTTGTGAGTTTTTTGTCTTGCGAAGCACGGTCAAGTCGCAACTGCACCTCTTCAAGCGGTTTTAAGAAAAAGGAAACAAACTCGCAAGACGTTTCGTCTTGCGAAGCAAGCCCATAGGGAAGTTCATTTTGCGAAGCAACTCAAAAAACGAAAAACTCTTTCGTCTTGCGAGTTTTTCGTCTTGCGAGGCATTCGTCTTGCGAGGTACCACTGTACAACCGTATTCTCAGACCGTGCTGCTTTGCTGCTAAAAAAATTGTAGGTGCTTTTCCTCACTTTATTCATTTACATTGGGTCAATGACAACTTCATAAGCTCATCCAGGGTTCAGGTGTTGGAGAAACCCTGTTTCTAAGCCTTTCTTAGAGTGAAGATAGTCATCCTTTTTGAGATACGTCGAATAGAAATCAATCTAGTGCTCTAGATGTTTCTTTCCCTTAGATTTGTGTCAGGGTGTGAAATGCTTTTCTAATAGTCATTGAATGGAGCTCAGCTTCTTTATTCCCGTGATGCTCTCTTGCTGGACTAACCATTGTACTCCTTTAGATTTGTTCTCCATGCATTGCTACTTATTTACCTTTTTGTTTTCTGTTTGCCCAGATTTTAGAAATCCGTTTAGATCTCCTTGCATTCTACAAACTTGGTCTTCTCACTGCCCCTTCTGACTCCCATCTCTTTATTGAAAAAAATAGATAGCTCTCACCTCAATAAATATCTTTGGGGAAGCATTACTGCAGGCATACCTCCACTGTTAGAAGTCAGTTTGCTCTTGCCCTCCATTTCCTGTTTTTTAGCCAGTTACTGATCCCTAAGAGGACCTGTCAACATCTCCCATGACTGCTGAGTTCTCAGGAGTCTTTGGCTACTCATGAAGTCTGTAATTAGAATGCATATTTTATAGCAAATTGTTCTCCTTTCATGGAGATGTCTGACATTAATGTCACAGTGGAATTTAAAAGTGTGTTTTTTTCTTTTGCTGCAAAGGAAGACATAACATAAATAAACTGTATTCAGTGTCCTTTATAGTGTTATTTATTGTGTAGAAATTAACCAGATGATAGTTATACATCCCCATATTTCCCTGATATTGAGATAATGGCACTTTCAGGCTCCCTCTCATAATTATTTTAACTTTTTCACACATTTTTTTCTTGAATAGGCATCTTGGATCACAGCTATGTGAATTAGAAAAACTCATAGATAAAATGATGATTGCAGAGTTTTCTACCTATGCTCACAGTGACTTAAATAGACCTCTGGAAGAAGAATGTCAGATTCTGGAAGAGGTACAGTACTCCCCATTTAGAAGGCTTTTTGCGGTCTAATTGCCTCTCGGGACATAGAACAGAATACACTGCTGTCAATGCCTATTCCATTCACTTTTCTTCTACAAAATGAGTTTTCACCAACACATCTTGAATCCTCTCAGTGATTTGAAAGCATTAATTCTGGCATTTTCCATTCAATTCTTTTTTATTTCTCAGCTCATGTCATAATGCATACCACTTGTCCACTCCTCCACAAATACGCACCCTGTATTTTCCTTAGCAGAACTAGCTTCTGTGTATAGTATGTGGGGATGAACGCAAAGTATACGTCTGTAGCACATGGCTTCTACAGCAGCCAATAATTTCTGGCGGGCCAGAATCAAACCTTGACCTTAATAGTACAGAGACTAACTCCTATTGTACTTTTCACCAGATTTGCTATTTAGCATGTTAATTTATCTGCACTAGTTAGGTTCTAATTTGCCATTTGAGTTCTGATTACCTTTCTTTCACATGTGATCTTTATTCTTGTTTTTTTTTTCTAAATAGGAAAGGCTTGTATCTTTAGTGTTTGGACTTCTAAAACAAAGGAAATTGAATTTTTTTGAAATATATGGAGATGAAATTATTGTAACGGCAAAAAATATAATTAAACAGGTGGGATTTTTACCTTTCATATATATTTTAGTTAAATGTTTTGTGCAGTGCTTTTTTTCTAAAAAAATATTTAGGGATACTCTCATTTTGACTCAAGAAAATCACCATTTTATAGTTCAAATTGGGAAAAGTAAATACAGGAAATGGAAAAAAGTACATAGTTTCACAAAATGTTTAGGGGTATTCGTCCCCCCAGAAAAAAAGCACTGGTTTTATGTATGTACTTTTCAGGTCTTCTGATATTTCCAGGTATCTAAACCGGTTTTCTTTCTCTATCATGAGTTATACAAAGCCCAAAGAATGGATATACTTTGTTGATTTATCATATGTTTTGCTTATTGATTGTTGTTTGAAACAATAATCTAGATTTTAAAAATAGATGTATTTTTTTATAAGCTGTAAATAATGGAGTACCATAATCGCTGACCATTGGCCTTCTGACTGGGGATGATGGGAGCTGTCGTCCAACAGCTTTGGGGGACTCAAGGTGAGGAAGGCTGCTCTAAAATACCACCGTTGCAACTATACCAGTCTGGATTGGGCTTCCTGCACCTGCCATTTATTGCTCTCCTCTTTAGTTTAGCTCTGCCCAATCCTCCTTGAATTTTCTGTGCTGTTTTGGGAAAAGAGACATCATCTTAAGTATTGAAAAGATTTTATATTCTTTGGGTTCTAAACACACTGGCTTATTTTGGACAGTCTTTTCAGGCTTAGCATAAACTAGAAATGAAGCAAAGAAGGAGAAGCTTTGAAAGGCCATTGGCAAGGGGTCAGCAACCTTTTTCAGCAGGGGGCCGGTCCACTGTCCCTCAGACCATGTGGTGGGCTGGACTATTTGGGGGGGGCGGGGAATGAACGAATTCCTCTGCCCCCCAAATAACCCAGAGATGCATTTTAAATAAAAGCACACATTCTACTCATGTAAAAACACGCTGGTTTCCGGACCATCTGCGGGCCAGATTGAGAAGGCGATTGGGCCACATCCGGCCCACGGGCCTTAGGTTGCCTACCCCTGCTGTAGGCAATACTTGGTGCATTTCAGGGTGTCATTATCTTTCCTTTTTTACTGCACACGTAAGATTTATACACATACACTTAAAATGAATGTGACACACATGAATTACACTTAAAATGTGAATGTGTAACATACAGTGCTCTCATAGTAATGTATGAATAGGCACTCAGAATAATGTTTGAAGGGTACAAAAATGGCATTCAGGACAACTTATCAAATGTTTTAAAAAGGTCTTTGGAAACCATAGGCGGGATTGAGTGAACATTTTCAGTGGCCTGGGCTTCAGTCCTTAAACCTGGACTTCAGTTTCCTGCATCATTCTTCACGCATCGCAATAATCAGCAGGAGGAAAATAAAGCTGAATAAGGTGATCTGTGAGCAGACTTGCCTAATGCATGTGTGGTCCAATTTCATTTTCCATTGTGAAGTTTTTATTATTTCAGCTCTGAATATTAGGATAATCAGGAAATGTCTGATTCAGTGGTAGAAAGCTTTCTCTCCAAATTTAATTCTAAGACATATTTTTCTTATATCTTTGCAGTGCGTGGTTAATACAGTGTCACAAATAGAAGAAATAGACACAGACGTGGTTGTTAAGTAAGTATAAAGTATAAAGCTTTGAGTTGCTATGAACTAGATTTACCATTTGCTTCTCTATCTGTGAATTGCCTACCAATTTTGTCCACATGCTTTTTACTTCTTTTTGGCAACTGTGCTTTTAGCATAATTCCTATAACTTTGAAAGAGTGCATGTGTTGATCATGTGCAAATAGCAGAGGTGAAAATGGCAGGTCATGCAAGATACACTTTCTGAAATTCTCTCTCCTACATGGCATTAAAGGTGCAAAGCTTTATCTCTTTTCCTCTGGTCATCATAGAGAGAGAGAGAATGAATTTTGAAAAACTTATGTTAAGGCTGCAATCCTATACATCAGTGGTTCCCAATTAGCTAGTTTTTCAAAAGCCAAGCCATGGACCCCATACTTTTGAAAATGTTGATAACTCCATGGTAGTTTCCTGTACAGATGATTTTTTAAAAAGAAAATGTGGGGTAGCGCCTAATAAGGAAAGGATTTTAGGTATACTAAATAAGAGACTATAAAATTTGTGATATTACCATGCAAAAAAGACAAAGATTTAGTTGGAGGGAAGGCAGATTTAATTTTATAAACATATAGTACAAGTGAACAAATTATGACATGTCTAGCAGCTACTAAACATAAATAATAATGAACTTACTTACTTACTTGCAACCTATCTGGCTAGGTTGCCCCAGCCACTCTGGGCAGTTCCCAACAAAATGTTAAAAACATGCTGTCAGGTCTGTAGGTGGTTGCTTGCAAGTAAACAGCCAGGACTCCAACTTGTCTTTTACAGGTTTTATTGAGTTCAAACTATGTACAGTTCAAAAGTCCAAAGTTCATGTCTGTCTCAGTCGCTTGCAGGTTCTGGGAGTAGCTTTTTCTGGTCCCCCCCCCCAAGCATAAGAACTTAGACACCCCTCCAAATCTCTGCCTCCCCTCCTTACGTTTGATGCCTCTGCGCAAACTGGGCGACGGTAGCATGATTGTTTCGCTACCAGCCTGGCTGAGAGAGGTGCTTGGGCTCACCTCTCTGTGAGCTTTTGCCTCGCTTCCCCCCTCCTTCCCCCCTCTCCTCTCTCCACTCCCTTACGAAGTGCTACTGCTCTTCGATGCTGGAGGCTCCATGTAATCTTCTGCCCTCCTCCCCCCTTTCGATGGCAGTACCCTGAAACACGCTAAACCTAAATGTGATGGGGAAAATCATGCCTCTTCTCGTTTCGAACAATCCCTTCCACATCTGGTTCAATTTTTCCTACTTTTATTCTCAAACCTGGTTCAACATCAAGCCAATTCTGTGCTTGTTCTTCATATAACAAAATGTTGGAAATGTTTGTTCACAAAGATATGTGGAACAAAAGGGAATTAGACATTTCAAAGCTTTTACACCTAACTTCTTATAATCAGCAAAAACCCAAAATTGGTCCAGTCTACATTCTTTGAAAAATGATTCCAGTGATTCATCACAAGTCACGTCAAGTGCATCTTGCTCTTCCGCAGAGAGAGAATCAAAAGGATTCCTTATCCATGAGTTTTCAGGATTTGGTGCAGGGAAGTAATCTCTGAAGCTAGTTGCTAAATCACACAGGTGCTCAGTGATGTAATGTTTTACTTCTGGTATCAATTCTATGTCAGTGGCCTCCAGAAATGTGTCCAGTGTTGGGGTGTTAGTTCTTTTCAGCTAAAAATTAGAGAGCATGGGGAAGGAATCCCTTATATTTTTAAAAATGTAAACCCTCCCTGTGGAACAAGGCCTTTGCACTCCTCCTCTCTCCCCCTCTCCCCCTCTCCCCCCTCCAAGTGAATGCCCTGGCAGGGGATGGTGCCACAGACCCCCTGGGTGCATTATGTGGACCCCAGAGGTCCCTGGACCCCTGACTGGGAACCACTGCTATACAGTCTTACCTGGAATAATATTCACTGAATTCCACGGCACTTACCTCTGAGTACACATACATAGGTCTTCAATCCTTTGCATATCTTTTTTTTTATAAAATATTTATTAGAGTTTTACAAAAAGCAGAAATTTACAGAATAAAAAGAAAACAAGGGAAAAAAGAAAGATACAAAAAATACAAAAATACATAGAAAAAAGAAAATACAAAATACAGAAAAAGTAAATAAAAAAAGTTAAAAAAACAAATCCTTTTTTTTTCATATCTTGAATTTCGTTTGCTTATTTCCCTGACCTCCTCACACCTTCTTCAGCTTCTTTTTGCAGGTCTTCTCCATGTTCTCTCAAAAAATTTTCTTTATCTTCCACTGATCTTATTTTAAACTTTTTCCCTTTAAAGGTAAAATATAGGCCTTGGGGAAATTCCCACCTAAAAATAGTTCTGTTTCCTCTTAACAGGGCCACCAGATCTCCGTAGTTGGACCTGAGGTCCAAAAGGTGTTTCAGGATGTCCTTAAATATCTCCACTCTTGATTCGTTTATTTCCAAGGTCTTCTGGAAGTGCAGACTCAGTATTCTGTCTCTCTCCTCTTTTGATCGGAGGGTAATCAAACAGTCTCTCACCCTGTTCTTTCTCCCCCCTCTCCCCCCTCTTCCAAGTCTAAAAGCACTTACTATCTTGAAGTCTAGCTTGTCTGAATCTAAGTTCCAAAAGTCTGCAAATTCCTGCGTAAGAAAGTCACTCAAACTATCTTTCTCAAGTTCAGGTACAGCCCTGATCCTTAGATTTGTCTGTTTTTCTTTTAATTCAATCATAGACAGCAATGACTTGTGATCCTCAAGCTGCCTACATATCGGTGGTATCTTTTCCTCTACAGCCAATACTTTTTCCTTGGCTTCTTCAGCTGTCTTTCGGTTCGAAGTAGATTCCTGCAGCAGTTTCTCAATAGATTCTATATTTGAGTTCACCTTCTGCCCCAAGTTATTGATGCTTAAAGTGTTTTGATCAATTTTAGTTGTTGCTTCAGCAACTTGTTTACTTAGTTTTTCCAAAGATTCAAAATTTTTTCCTAATGCTGAAGCTAATCCCTCTTCAGATGCCATTCCTTTAAGCCCAACTTGAGCAGGAACTTCCCCTGGTGGGGCAGGAGGGCCAGATGCTGATGCTCTACGCTGCTGCAGACTTCCGGAGGCGGAGCCATCGGCAATGGCGGAATCCCTCTAGTTCTGAGGGACGTAGCTCCGCGGAAATCGGATCTTGCCACTACTGCGAAGCGGGGACCCCTTTGAAACCACAGGCGGGTGAAGCCTGTGATCGTGGGACTCGGCGGGCACCTTCAGCGCCCCCCCGATTGGCAAAGGAGCCCGGTAACGAGCTCCGGAGCGTAACGGGGTGTTTGGCGCGGTGCTGAGAGTCAATCGCTTCTTCCGTGGAGTGAAGCCGCACAGCTGTTGCCAGAGAGCGCTGACCTTTTTCCTGTGACAATTCGGCTATTAAACAACTACCCGTGAGTAGGTCAGGTTTAAAGACTGGGGATTAAAGAAAAAATACTAAATTTGGTACTGAAGCGGGAAGGTGCAAACAGGAAGTCTGCCTTCCGTTTCTTGTAAACAGATCAAAGCAAAGACTGTCTTAGCTAAGACCCTGAAAATCGCGTTGAAAAAGACTCAAATCCTAACATCAATAAAAGAGAACTCCCTCCCTGAGGTGCAGGAGAGGGAGGGAGAAGGGGAAGTACTTTTTGCCTGCAAAAAAAAAAAAGAGAGAAAGGGAACAAAGACCACCACTTAATGCCTGGGAACGGACTGCCAAGGGACAATAGAACTGCCGTACTGTGAATCGCACTGTTTAAGGATAATGCAACTTTTTGACAGCTAACTCTGTAAGAGAGATACTTTGACTCTGAAGGGTTTCTCCGGACCTGAAACTTGCTTTTTCCGTTAAAGGGGGGATTTCTGAAAGTTGGAAAAGTTACTTGATTGTTACAAGTTTGGACTGTTACTGTGTCCACCTAGAGGAACTTTGAAATTGTTACAATTGGCCAGGGAATTTTCCACTCTAAACTGGCCAGGGGAATTTTCCACTACAAAACAAGTAACCGTGGGACTGACCTTGATCCTTAGATAAAGTGTTATGGCAAGTTTGACTCAGGAAAAAACAACAAGATCGGGTAAAACTAGAATCCTTTGCATATCTACTCAGAAGTAAGTTCAAGTGTATCTAATGGGGCATACTTCAAAATAAGTGAGTATAGAATTGCAGTTTAAGCATCAAAACCTCAGGCATAACTAGGAGATCAGGCAGGCAAATTCTTCCAAAGCAAAGAATGTTGTATGACACTAAAAAGGCCAGTGCTAATATTTTAAACACATATTTGCAATCTACTCTCATTGATCCTTTTTTGCTGGGAAAAGAAAAAGCTGCTCCGGTTTCTAATTTGTAGCTAGAGGGCAATTCAGTTTTGAAAATGTATTCCACTTGATTAATCTCAAAAACTCAGAGGATTTCGGCTATAATTCTGTTGAAAGACTAATTGTTTAACTGTCCATTTACTTGTCAGGATTTCCTTCTTTTTTCAATTACAGGTTTAAAAACATTGTGTCATGTAATTGTTTATCATTCTAGAAGTATGTTTTGGCAATACTAGAAAAACTGATTAAATTTTAGCATTTTCCCTTGGCAGGAAAAAACCACAATAAATGCACAATCCTGTGAATGTCAGCTCAGAAGTAAGATCCATTGAGTTAATGGTCTTACTGCGAGGTTTGTGTGTTGTGTTGCAGCCTAACCTTAGTTACTTTTTCTCCTTGAGAGCTATAATTATTGCTTTCATAGGAATTAAAACAAATTGACATGTTCCATTTTTAAAGGAACAAGTTTTAAGTCTTAACCAACCATTCTCTGTTCTGACACTATTAGCTGTGCTGGACATAATGATAAATCAAATTTTATCATGGTGGAAATGATTTGCAATAAGGCTTGGATTACATGCTGCCTCCTACCTGCTCCTCTTCTGGCACAGCTGTAAGGCCCTAGGAAAAATTGGCAACTTTCATTTTTGTGTTTGATTAACCACAGTATGCCATTTCTTCAAAGTCCAGCTAACTGGTCAATCTTAAGAATGGTTTATTGAAAGAAGTGAACTCAAGCAACAAGGTGTGAAACTGGCTTGTTTCAACAAACCATAGTTAAGATTAGCTGCTGTTTAGGGTTCAGATGTAATGATAAACTCCACTTAATCAAAAATAAGAAGTGAAAGCTTTAAATCTCCTCCTGGAGGAGAGGGGAGGGTGAAGTGTGGGAGCTGAGACCACCTGCTGCTTATTCTCATCAGGATAAACCATGATTTAATCCCCACCACGGGGTGAGCTCCCGTTGCTCGGTCCCTGCTCCTGCCAACCTAGCAGTTCGAAAGCATGTCCAAGTGCAAGTAGATCAATAGGTACCGCTCTGGCGGGAAGGTAAACGGCGTTTCCGTGCGCTGCTCTGGTTCGCCAGAAGCGGCTTAGTCATGCTGGCCACATGACCCGGAAGCTGTACGCCGGCTCCCTTGGCCAGTAAAGTGAGATGAGCGCCACAACCCCAGAGTCATCCGCGACTCGACCTAATGGTCAGGGGTCCCCTTACCTTTACATGTACTACAGAATTATCTGCAAAGTTCCTGAAAGTCTTCAGTTTCTGAAACCTCAGAATACAAATTTTGCTACAGAAATTATGTAAACATAATTTAATGTTGATCTTCTTCATCATTTTTATTATGCATTTCCCCCCCCTGAGGTGTACTGTTAGTCTTTGTATCATTCACCATAATAATAGCACTGTGAGGTAGACCTTAATATACATTTTTAGAGATAGGAAGCTGAGCCTGAGAAGCTGAAGACAGAACTGGCAAGGATGTACCCAAGGCCACCTTACAGGATGAGAGTTAAACTGAGTTTAAATGAAATTGTAATTATTGTTTTATGGTATTCTTCATAGACTTGCAGATCAAATGAGGATGATGAATTTTCCACAGTGGTTTGATCTACTCAAAGATATATTTTCTAATTTTATTTTATTTCTCAAGAGAATTAAGGTAAGAAGTGTACTTCATAGACTTTATATTGTTATTAAACCAATTGAATTTTGATACATTTGGACTTGAGTCTCTTGCATCAGCTGAGTGAGTTTTCATGAAAGGCACTGGAGAGTCCTCCGCCGTTCTCCAAAAGCAGGCAAGCTGCATCTCAGGCAATACTTCACTGCCCCTTGCTCAGAGCATAATCCCTTTGGCAGGTTAATTGTTCTTCAAAGCTGAATCGCTGACATTCTGGGGCCTCTTATGAGAATCACATTTTAAATTGAGAGATCAAGCCGTAATGCTCCTGCCTATAAGTTACCCAGAGGTATCGCTTCAGCTGAATGTTAATTTTTACCCTCATTTGTTAGATTTACAATACACTTCTGAATGAATTGTAGCCTTGTATGGCATTATAATCTATTTGTACAGCTGGAAATGGAAGTGGAAATTACCACAATTCACATGTTCCTCTGAGGTCAGGAATGGAAATCATACCAGCAAATACAGTGGACGCTCAGGTTGTGAACGTGATCCGTGCGGGATGCACGTTCACAACCCGCAGCGTTCGCAACCCACGTCTGCACACACGCGGGTTGCAATTTGGCGCTTCCTCGCATGCGCAAAGCACGATTTAGCACTTCTGCGTATGCGTGACCGCCGAAACCTGGAAGTAACCAGTTCCGGTACTTCCGGGTTTCGGCAGTCCGCAACCCGAAAAAACGCAACCTGAAGCGGCTGTAACCCGAGGTATGACTGTATAAGCAGTATTCACAATCTTTTTACTGTGCAAATATTACATGATTGCATTATTTTCTACATTTTTTTATGTCTCCCTTCCATTGAAATTTATTGGTGTTAATTACACAATTAACTACACTAGTTTCAGACATAGCAGATAGCGAGATGAATAATGTAGATTTTAGGAGAAGCTAAACTGCAGTGGAACAAGAAACGGTGCTGATTGTGAGGAACAGAGTGGTGCAGAAATCACTGTTTCCTTCCATCCCTAGCTCTACAGTGTAACAAAACTAGATTCAGCATTATGGGGTGGGAAAATATTGTGAATTTCTTCATCAATTAAATCTCTGTACATGCTGATAATTCTAGAACTTCTGCCTCTGAAATTGATACCGTACCTTAGATCAAGCCCTGAAAGATAACACTATCATTATTAATGTTTCATGTTTTATCCTTTTAAAAAAATATTTGGGGAAATGGCCTAATGGCGTAAATGGCATAAATTTATTGGCCTTAGTTTTAAAATTCTGCCAGTCACTTTTTGCAGAATTCATATGAACCACCATGATTATTGCATTTAGCAAGTGACAGAAGATGTTATGGGGCAGCATAAATGATGTAAACATAGTGGATATGAATCATTCTATTGTGTTCAGATTTTGCAGTATTTAAAATAGAAACATTCTTTCTAAAAGATGTACTCTTCAAGGAATTCAGCACTGTCTCAATTTTTTTAACCAGCACTTGTTTTATCTTAGGCAACACTAAATGTTATCAGAAGAGTGGTTCTCTTGGTTCTAGACAAGAACCAGAGGAGCAAGGAACTGGGTGATACTTCTGCTCAGAAGAACTCTGCAAAGGACAGTACCATAGACGCAGAACTGGTGTATCTGGCGCATGAGGGCATGTTTATAAGTGATGCCTTCAGTGAAGGAGACCTCCCATCTGCAGCAGCTTATTCTGCCTCTCAGAGAAACCTTTCCCCAGACAGTGAACCCAGCAGCAGTGACTCTGTATCTGAGCCAGAATGTACCACTGACTCCTCATCTAGCAAAGAACAGACTTCGTCCAGTATTACACCAGGTGGAATTGACATCATGTAGGTAGTAAAAAAAAAAAAAAAAACAGGATTCAGTCCCCACTGCAGCTAAACAAATTAACAAAATTAGCACAAATTCACTGCTTTTAAATTTGAAATTGAAAGTAAACTTTCCCAGAAGCTCTAAAAAATGTGAGCCTAAAACTCAGTTTCACGTTTAATGCATATTCTGCCCATGTTGGCTTCTCAACCCTTGAGTCTAACACCTTCAGTTTCATAGCATTCTGTAGGTTGTACCCAACAGGGTGTTATGGGGACACTGCAGAGAAGATGTTAGAAGCGGGACGGCTGCAGGGGAGAAGAGAAGAAGGGGAAGTCATGGTGTGTGAATGGAAGTCCGCTCATTCAGCCTCAGCCATTAACTTGGTTTCTCTTTTGAATTTGATGATATAAATTTATGACTGCGCTCTATGGTATGATAATAGATTGTCCCTCCCATTTTCATTTCAGATCTAATATAAGTATTCCAAATTTTGAAGCCCTTTGTTTTTAGTTGCAGTTAATTACACCTGAAGAGCTTTGTAGATTCTTTCTTCTTTTCTTACCTTTACTTTTCTCTGGTCTATGTTTGCCCTGTTTAAGAGCCCTAGCTGTGTTCCCTGACCTTACACCCATATGAGTTAGGAATGGGTTTCAGTCCTCCTTTTTGGCTTCACTGATGCACCATATGGACATAGAATTTCCTGTGTTTGAGAGTAGCTATTATACAGAGAGCAAGGCATAGACACCACAACAGTGAGGTTACCAGCCATCCACAGCCTTTCCCTGTCTTGATATTTGGTAACATCTTGGACCAGCCTTAGTTGGAGAACACTTGTGGCCACTCAACAAGTAAAAAGGCAGATCTTTAATATTTTTCCCCATTTCATTTCTATACAGCCTCATATTTTTAGGGAAAAACCTCAACGCAGTTTACAGCACATTTAAGTATTAAATAAAACAATCCAGAATAAAACATTACTGAAGAAAGTCAAATATAAAGTATACATTCAAAGCAACATGATTAACAGGAAACTAAAATATTATCTTAAAGATGTCAGAAAAAAACATTACAAAGGAGATAAACTACGGGATGCCCATTTAACACAGCAAGTAAAGCAAAACAGACATCTTACACATTTAAAAAGAAAACATTGCTAAAGGAAATAAAATATAAAATGCACATTTAAAATGGCATAAATAACAAGAGAATAAAATATTATCATAAGCATAGAACATATCTGCAGCTATTGCTGCCAGTCCTGCCAATGGTGGTTCATGGCGGGTGGCAGCTAGAAGCTGCCAATATACTTCCCTCTCTGGAAATTGCATGTTGGAAAGACTCAGGTTAGTGTATACTAAGTTAAACAAAAATGTGTTCTAGTGGAATGGTGTGTAAATAATGTAAACACGGTGTAAAAGACTTAAATGATCAGTAATTGGCCATCAATTGCTTGGTTTTTTGTTTAGTTTTGGTCTTCTGGTATACATTATTTGTCACTTCACTTGCTGCTGCTATCTATTGGACAGTTGAAAAGTCAATTCTGCTCCAGTTTTTTGAGGCTGGGGCACTGGATTGTTTCAGCTGAAAATTATGCGTCAACAAAGTCTTCCTTCTATTTCTTTCAGGATTGGTGAGGACATAAAGCTCTCAGAACTGGAACTAGGTAGATTGGCAAACAATATCCAGGACCTACTTTACAGTGCCTCTGATATTTGCCATGATCGTTCTGTCAAGTTCCTAATGGCCAGAGCAAAAGTAAGTTCCATGCATATACCTGTGTCCCAGAAGAATTCCAGCTAGGGTCATTAATGTAATCATGTCCTTACACCTGGACTCAACAAAGTCAACAGGACTGATGTCTAAAAATAGCCTAAAAGTTGGAAAGGGCTTTGCTTTATATTTGAGATGATATTCATACAATAGCCCAGGGTGAGGAACTGTTGGCAGTTCAGGTCACTCACCTGTCAATCACCTGATGACGTAATGATATCAGATAGTCCATGCTGATGACGCTTTCCTTACTGCATAGCCTTTTCAGCCTTTATAATGGGGTAGGATAACGATGAAAATAGTTATGATGCTGTTACATCACCTTTTTCATTTAGGATGGGTTCCTGGAGAAATTGAATTCTACAGAGTTTGTTGCTCTTTCGCGACTGATGGAAACTTTCATCTTGGATACAGAACAAATCTGTGGTAGGAAGAGTATGTCATTGCGTGGTGCACTTCAGAGTCAAGCTAACAGATTTGTAAACAGATTCCATGAGGAAAGAAAGACCAAACTCAGGTATCTTTCTGTGATTATGTGCATGTGTGCTTCAAGGCTCCTTAATGCAACAGCTCCTGAAGCTTCCCACTAGCACCACCTTTCGTAATGAAAGGGCAAAAGGTGGGGGAAATGTGCTCCATAAGAGCCGTCTGCCTCAGGGTTGGGTAGTTTAGCCCACCCTGACCTCAGTTTCTGAGACAGTGCCATTTCTGCTGCTTATAACTCCTTCCCATTCCAGCCTATATTTGGTACCAGGTTTTTCCCTGAAATATATGGCATTGTTCACTTAGCTCAGAGCAAAGTCAGGTGGCTAAATTGTTTGGCTAAAGTGTGTCATCTGATCTGAGGAACCAGGGTTCAAATCCCCTTTCATGAAGCTCACAGGGTGACCTTGGACCAGTCACCAACACTCAGCCTAACCTGTCCCACAGGGTTATTGTGAGAATAACTGAGTCATGGGCACCACCTTGAGCTCCTTAGAGGTGGGATATAAATGCAATAATAAACAGTCAAAGAAAAAAAACAACCCAGTAGTTTAATCTGAGGCCCAATGTACACATAAGCAGTAACAACTTTCTGCACATTGCATCATGTGAAAAGTGAGGAGCTGCTTCCCATAAAGTTACCCAGTTTTGGTGTTACGGTTAACAGAGGTGGTTTAGTTGAAGTTGTCCAAACTGTATGGGAACTCACTTCACACAAATGCCTTTCCACATTTTACTGATGGCCACACATGTGGCTGACTGGATGTATGAGTTGGAATGAAATCTCTTGATGGTCAGACTGCCTCATGAATTTTCATTCTCATTTATTTCCATAAGGCTTTTGCCAGTACAGCTTTCTTTAGTATGCCTGCCACTGACTAGTATTTGAATCAATTGACTATTTCATGATTTCATCCTGGTAAGAAATTTGAAATCAGTACGGACACCTAGCTCTTCAAGGCAATGTGTTCTAATTTTTGAACTCCGCCTTCCTTTATGTGTATAAATAGCCTCCTGCTAGATAACGAGCGCTGGAAGCAAGCTGATGTTCCGGCAGAGTTTCAGGATCTTGTGGATTCTATATCAGATGGCAGAATTGCTTTACCAGAAAAAAAAACAGGAGGTGAGTTTCTTGGCTCCTTGTTACTTTAGTAATTTCCATGTGGACATGATGCTGCAAAATGTCGACAGGCAAATTTTATGTTTCTGGAGCACTAGACCATTTTTAAAGGGTTAATTTACTTTGAAGCACAGTAGGAAACTGAGGATGTTCAACCAAATTAAAAGAAGAGAAAAGGCAAAGGCCAGAGGGTGGGAGTTGGGAAGGTTTGTCATACCTTCCAGGGCTGTCTCCTCAGGGCTGCCACCCATGTCCCAGCCACCCACTCCTGCACTCGACCGCTGACTGCAGCCTCTTGCTCCTTCCCTCCCATCTCAGGGCAAGGTTCAGGACAAGGAAGGGGATTCTTCCACCCTAGAATCTATCCTGGCTCTCTTAATGCCAGCAGCTGGAGCGGCCCAAAACAAAACAAACCTTCATACGGCAAAGAGACTGGAGCTCACATGTCAGCCCACGTGCAGCATGCTCATTGGTCAGAAAAGCACTGCCTGCCCGCCCACGGGACAGGAATTCCCTTTACCAACACTACCACTTCCTTCTGTTTCTTCTTTTTCTGTGCTTTATCAGTGGAGAAGACATTCGAAGCTTCAGAAAACAAACCAAAGCAAGGTTCCACTTCGATCCAAATGGAAGCAAAGTGCCAGTCCGAAGTTCTGAACCAGAATAAGCTGTCTGAGCAGGATTTGGTTTTCCCTGTGCGCACTCTCTCTCCCACCCACTTTTTTGGCTTCCCTACAACCTTCTCCGCCATCCAAGGCTGCTGTGTCCTCCCTCCCTGACTCTTCTTAGCTACATATCCCCTCAAACTTGGCTGTTTCACCCTCCTGAGTAGGAAGAAAGGGGTCGCTGGGAATTCAGTCCAACAGAAGTGGCTGGAAGTTAAGGATCCCCCCCCCCCAAATTCCCAGTTTTTGCTGGTGTGGATAGTTGAGAGCAGCAGGCGCCTGAAGGCAACATGGACCCCCCAATGTTTGTGAGAGAATCCTGTGTGCTACAAGTTGCGTGGGCGGTGCATGCTCAGACATGGAGGGAAGCGGGTTCTTCAGCCGAGCCCCTGTCCATACTTCCTAACTAAGAGCATGCCTTGCGCCTGTGCATTGTAAAGTACATAGAGGGACTCTGTTGAAGAACCTGCTTCCCTCTGCACCTGAGCATGCTCCCAGAGGACTAAGCTAGTCCCTCCAGTTCACGGACTGCATGCCAGTGTTATAAAGTGGAAATGGAGGAGTAAAGTACAGGGTAATTTTTATCCCTGGCCCTTTTTTTAAAGAGACAGTTGCAGTGTTATTTGTGTTGTTTTTAATTTTAGATCCCCCCCCTCCTTTTTTATTCACTTGTTTTAGCACCTGAAGAAAGAAAGCCAAGTGACTTCCTTGTTGTTGATGGACAAAAATATGCTGTAGTTGGGTAAGACATGTGTGTTCCCCATCATGGCAAGTTCACTTTTGAATATTAAAATATTTATTAGTTTTTGTGAAAGTTGAGGAAAACTCCTGAGTAAGTCTCCTGCATATAATTCCCTTTTTAAAATCCTCAGCAAATTTCAGTCAAATGTTTGTTTTCTTTCTTTTGATCTTATCAGGTGATAATTTGGGTTCCTCTAAAATCAGTAGCCAGAGATATTATATGGTACATACGACACCAGTATTTCTGTTTTAAGTCTCTGCTGTGTGCTCTGAACTTAATGTTTAGGAAATGCTAGTAAAAAGAAAGATTCAAAAATAAGATTTTTTAAAAAAAGTTTTTCATCTAATTGATGTTGCTGCTCTGACCCCAATGTACAGTTGGGATAGCAATAATTAAGTAAGAGTAGGAATATTTAAAAGAAGAAGAAGTAAATTTATATGATTTCTCTAAAAGTGAATTGATCAACAAATGAAAGTGGTTCATTAACTTTGATGCCTGTGTTTTTTCTGGGTTGAGCCTCTAGAATATAAAACAAGAGAAACTGGTATGCATTAGTATTTTTATGTTTTAGCTGAAGATTGTACTGTTAATGCTGGATTCCCTTTTTATATTGTTATATTTATGTCCCGCTCTTCCTCCCAAGTTGCGCAAGGTGGTGTATATGGTACACCCCCTTACTCTGTAAGGTAGGTTATGCTAAGAGACTGTGACTGGCCCAAGATCAATCAATGGAATTAATGTCCGAGTGAGGACTTGAACCCTGCTCTCCCAGTTCCTAGTCCAACACTCTAACCACTCCACCAATCTACTGTATATTTTGAAATTTTGTTTGTCTATCTAAACACATGCATTCAGTCATCACTTAAGATATCTTAACCAAATTTGGCAGGATGGTTCTAGAGGTCATAGAGGGGTGCTTTTGTCTATTTTGGATAGGTTGCTGTTGGCTTCTTAGAATTGCTGAGCACTCCGTGTGTGTGTGTGTGTGTGTGTGTGTCTGTGTAGTCACAGCAGTATACTTCGTTGAAATAACTTCGGATCTTTTACCATTTTGCTGCAGAAAATTGCACCCTCCTACTCCGTCAAAAACACATTGGCAGTTGGTATTTGTGACTTTCCCTAAACGCACCATCTCTTTCACTGACCGTAAGCTAGCTCTACTGAAGCCAGTGAGGATTTCCCCATTTAATTCAATGGCATATGAGCTGAACTCACCTGGAAAGTAAAATTCAGGAGCCACAGTAGAAATTGGCAGGCAATGGTGTTGGCTAATAGCAAAAGATGAGAAGGAAAAGGTTGAAGTGTGTTTTTAAAGATGTTTTGATGACTTGCAGTCTGTCATATGGTCTGAGTGTGTATGTTTGATTCTTTGTCTTGCAGGACAGTGTTGTTGTTAATTAGAATCATCCTTGAATACTGCCAATGTGTGGATAGCATCCCCTCAATAGCTACTGACATGCTTACTCGTCTGTCTGATTTACTAAAGGTACAGCTCCCTCAGATCTTTCCTAAAATGCAGGGGATGTACCTTGCTTTTTAAAATATATTTTTATGAAATGGCTTTATGAAAATAAATAGGTATGGTCAAAGAAAATGTGGGGGGAAATAGCTTAACTGTTAACATCAGAAAACTTGTGTAGGACTTTGAACTCTTTTTTATGCACACAAAAGTTTGTAAGAGAGCTTTCTGTTCATTTTTTCACCTTGTGGGATGCAAAGCAACTCCCAGTGTTGACTTTGATATTTAAGCCATATGCCTTCCCTCCGTCCTGTTGAATGTCATCATTAATTTTTGTGCTCCTCCTAGCTCACAGCCAGCTGAATCAGCTTCAGACACTGAGATTAAATCACAAATTAGTAAAGCAAAGAATAACTTAATCTATAACTGAACAAATTCAAAGGCCTTGCCTTGTGCTTTGAAAGACCATTTGACTTAGTGCTGCTGATAAAGGCCAGTATTTTCAGTTTCTTGGAAGAGTTGTTTGTTTCTTTTTTAGCACTAAGGTGCTGATTTCTGCAAGTATCTAGCTGGAATAAAATAAGTACTGTGGCACTGCATGTCTCAGAAAAACTAAGAACTTGGTAATTGTTGTCTTAGCTTTCCATAAGGAAGCGAGAATCATAAATGTTGGAAGGGATCCCAGAGTTCATCTAGTCCCCACCCACCCACCCTGTACGGTACAGAATCTGCACTAAGACTGTTAGAACAACAGGAGGCAGTTCATGGAAAGAGGCTTTTCAAGCTCACGTCTCTCCTCCCCACTCCTAGAACCCTCTCCAGAGGCTCTGGGGTACGTAGTCCAGCTGGGTCAGACTAAAGCAGCAACCTGTTTTTCACCATGCCCTCTCCTCTCCCACTCTTTCCCCCCAGCAACTGGTGTTTGGAGACATGCTGCCTCGGATGCTGAGATGGTGTACAGCTATCATAACTTGTAGCCTTATCTTCCATGAATTTGTCTATAAGATCATAAGATAACTACAACATGACTCCCAATTCCCATCAGCCACTGTGTTACTGTTTACCTTCCTCTCTTTCTCAGTATTTCAACTCAAGAAGTTGTCAGCTGGTGCTTGGAGCAGGTGCCCTGCAAGTGGTTGGCTTGAAAACAATAACTACAAAAAATTTAGGTATGAATTTGGCTTAAACTTTCTATGGTCATGTAAATTCCCTTTTCAATTTTCTAAAGAAACTTCGAGAACATATTTTTGTGGTTGTAATGTGGTTGTATTGCAAATTCTTTTATGGGCAGTATGTGAAGGAGCTAGCATGTAATAGATATTTTAAAATTCAGTTCATGAAAAAGAGCTGCCTTCTGATTAACTTTTGTGTACTGGCACAGTAAGCCTTAGGAACATGCTGTTGGTGAATTTCTAAAAAAAAAGTAGTATTTCCTCATGCAGAATGCTGTGCATATTTTCTTTATTGCAGTTTGCATAGGAAAAGATCTCATAGTATAGTAATAGCTCTTCTGTGTTGTTTTGTTCTGTTTTCTTCTCTGTCTTCACAGCCCTCTCATCACGCTGCCTACAGCTCATAGTGCACTACATTCCTGTTATCAGAGCTCACTTTGAAGCTCGCCTGCAACCCAAACAGTTCAGCATGCTTAGGCATTTTGACCACATTACCAAGGTATTTTTCTAATAATTTTCTGGATTGAAATACCTTGTTACTATTGTTGTTGTTATTAGGTAAGAAAGAAAAACCTGCATGCATTTTACATTCCCTGCATGGGCCGTCATTTTGGTGGTTCCAACCTAGAAGTGTGCATTACTATGGTTGCATAGTAATAACCTCAGTGCAATGTGAATGTCTATTTGCTCATCTGCCTTTGTTCATTGACAGTGCTGGGAATAGATGCTATAGGATCTCATAAACCTTTTCCTTTTCTACTGAATAAGTTCACATCCATAATACCAATTCCAGCAACTTCCAACAGATTCCCTTTGTGCTGCAGTCCCACCTGCTCTTGCTTCCTTTCTCTAAACTCCCATCTTCCATACTCCATTGTACATGAGAGAAAAAACTGTCTTTTAAGCATCTAGAACAGTGGTTCCCAATTAGGGGCCCAGGGACCCCTGGGGGTCTGCGGAACACACTCAGGGACTTGCTTATCTTGTTAACTGCACAGTGAAAGCCTTCCAGGGGTCATCCAGGCTCTGCTTGCTGGTAGGAGTTGGGGGATGGCAAGTAAACTGGGATTGGGCAAAAACCTCTGACACAGTTTCATAGGGCTCTTGTGACTGGAGCGGAGGGGGGAAGAGAGTGCAAACAGCTCACATTCTTATCATTTTTAAAAAATGTAAGTGACTCCTCCGCCCTTGCTCTCTACTTTTTCACTGAAAAGAACTAATTGCTTTCAACAACTATCAAGTTTAGAGGACTCTCCCACTGCTTGTAGTATGGTTTTCAGCTAATCTTGCCTTATGAGTTTGGGATTCATGTCTCATCTTGGAAGTCCAACAGGGGAAATAGCTAAGCAAATTGCCACTGTGATTACTACAGCAGCTCAACCTCTGATGATTTAGTTTAGTGCTACGGCTGGGCAATCCTTTCTTTTCAACATTACGATATACGTATCTTTATTGTCATTGTCCGATGCAGAACAATGAAATTGAAATATACATTGTGATATATCAGTAGCTAACAGAGCCTAGGACTTGCCGATCAGAAGGTTGGCGGTTCAAATCCCCGTGACAGGGTGAGCTCCTGTTGCTCGGTCCCTGCTCCTGCCAACCTAGCAGTTTGAAAGCACGTCAAAGTGCAAGTAGATAAATAGGTACCGCTCTGATGCTCCATGCACTGTTCTGGTTCGCCAGAAGTGGCTTAGTCATGCTGGCCACATGAGCCGGAAGCTGTACGCCGGCTCCCTCGGCCAATAAAGCGAGATGAGTGCTGCGACCCCAGAGTTGGTCACGACTGGATCTAATGGTCAGGGGTCCCTTTACCTTTACCTTAAATATGCTAATATATTACTATGTCTGGAATTTATCTTGGCTGCTTCTTCCCACCTTAGCGAAGTAAGAAGCAGCTGAAATACATGGCCCACCCCTACACAGTGAGCAAGTTCCGATGCCTCTCGGGCTTATGTTTGATCCAAGGAGCATTGGGGCTTTGCTGAAATGCTCAGCTGGGGGTGAAAGAGGCCCCTCGCCCCCCAGCTGAATGAGCCAGAGGGGGGCTGGAAGCTCCATTAACTGCACGGCTGAGGGGAGCGGCAACCGTGCACCCTTCAGTGGAGCAGTTTCATTGAGCCCCCACCCTGCCACCAGCTCCTGTGAGCCCGGGGCAAATCAGAGGCTACGTAAAACTGCTTGGCTGAAGCAAGGCCAGCCGCGTGCTCCTCCGCCGAGCAGTTTAAAGAAGTGGAGGGAGGAAGAAGCTGTCTTGTGCCTCGCCAATGCAACTTGTTTCTCCCTTTGTCAGTGCGAGGGCAGAGTGGGATGGTGGCTTCACTCAGTGGCAGCTGGTGAAACTGCTGCAGCTCCTGAGTCCCTCTGCTACCAGCGCCAGCTGGAGGGAGCCAAGAGCAGTGGTGGTTTCCCTTGTGATATACCGCTGAGTGAAGCGGCCATCACAGTCTGTGCCTCATACCAGTCTTGGGCAATGGCAGTACATCACCCAGGCCCATTTAGTGCAAAAGGCAGCCTGTGTGGATGTTGTTTTCTTGTTTTCTGTGGGAAGCTATGTAGCTATATTTGGGTGGGGGGAGGAAACAGATGTTTGGCAGAATCCTAATAAATTAAAAAGTTGATTGTTCCTATTGGGTAATTAGCAAGATTACCAAGTAAGTACTGTACTTAACTCGTTAATCTCTTTGAGCCAGGGATGAAAGTTGAGCACAGGAGGACTAAATAACAGTAATAAATTACTACTACTACTACTACTACCAACATTCCAGCTGTTTTCCACTCAGTTTTCCCCAATACTTATCAAGCCCAGGCCAAGCCTTCACCTATGTCTTGAAGGTGCAAGTTCCCTTAGTTAGCAGAACCATATGCTGCAAAATTTTGCTAAGATGTACCATTTCAGATTAGAAGTAAGGAATAGCATGTTTGAATACTCTCTCATATAAAAAGCCTTCTGCATATAGAACACTTGCTTTTTAAGTTAGGGACACAGTTGCTTTTTAAAAATTCAGTTGGAGTGGGGACACGTTTTTCCTGCTGTCTGGTGATAGGCAGTTTTTGGTAATATCACAAATTTTACCTAAAATCCTTTAGTAAAGCTAAAATCCCCTAGGCTACCCCACATTTTCCTCAAATAATTGCTTTGCACAGGTAACTACCACAGAGTTATCAAAATTTTCCTAAGTAGGGGTCTGTGGCTTGGCTTTAGAAAAATAGGGGGTCCTCAGTAATTAGCTAATTGTGAACCACTGATCTAGAAGGATTGAGGAAAACAAAGTCTTGTTTCATTTGCATGGAGATTTGGATAAGATAAGAAACTGTAATGGGCTTGAGAGAGATGTAATTTCTTCCATTCAGAAGGGGGGGGGGAATTGCTTTTCCTCACCTTCATACTGTTGCACAAGTCAGGGAAATCTCTTGACTTTTCCCAAAACTCCCAACTGCTGCAGGTGTTGGTAGTGAGGACAAATGTAGACTAGACTAATTGGTCTGCAGGCATTTGTGGCCGCCTTCCAAGTAAGTATTACTGATTAAAAATGTAGCAGCAGTGGCAAATGCATTGTAGTCATCTTTGTTTTTCTTCATGCCTTCTGGATAGGCTCTTTAGGACAGACTCTTGCATAAATATAAATAATAAATATTATATTCTTTTCAGGATTATCATGACCACATAGCTGAAATTTCAGCAAAGCTCGTAGCCATAATGGATAGCTTATTTGACAAGCTGCTCTCCAAGGTAAATATTTGCGGATAGAATCATGCATCTTAACAAAGGTTTAAGTTCTTCAGCTCATACAGAATACTCAGTGGGTACATGGACAATGCTTTTCTTGCTCAGGTGCTTATTGTTTCTTAGCAGTTCCGTATGCTTAGGTATTTTGACAACGTTAGCAAGGAATTTTTCTAATAATTTTCTGGTTTGAAATGTCTTATTTTTAGTATTGTTATTCGTAGCAGAGAATTATAGAAGATACCTCTAAGTTTTATCAGATAATTGCTCCAAGGCGTCCCTTGTGCAGTATTTTGCTAACTTGTTACATTAGTAGTTCAATGGCAAATAAAATAATAAATGTCCAGATATGGACCCCAGACTCATAAGGCAAGGTCAGGTGTGCCTCCCTTATACATGAAGTATCACATTCTTAAACAAAGAATCCAGTTCCACTCCAAACCCAGACTCTGTGTGTGCAGAGGTGTCCATGGGAGTTCCCCATGCAAACAGCCCCTCCCATTGCATGCTGAGCTATATTGTAGGTACATAAAGTAACTATATTGTGCATAGCTCTATTGTGCATCGTATTTGCATTTGCAGAAAACTTACATACTGTTCTTTGGGGCAGTTTTTCTTAACAGCTGGGAAAGAAGATATTTTATGGTAGTTATCTGATCAGAATTTTAGCACATTACAAATCATCTTTATAGCACATCATAGTTGATGATGAGAAACTGAACCAGTCAGCAGAAAGATTATTACTCCTGATGAGACTAGGGTCTCAGGCTTGGATACATTAATTTAAAATACAATGTTAAAAATAGTTTAAAGCAATCTACTTGTGGTGAACCTGGCTCCAGAATCACAAAAATAGGGTGATTTAGGGTGAAACTCTTAAGAAGATATTTATCAGGTGTCAAAGGCCAAGGTGAAGATGCGTGCCTTCAGCATTCATTGAAAATATATGTTGAAGTTGCCAGACACAGCTTTGAGGAGAGAGTTCTACAAACTAGGGCCTACCACAGAGAATGCCTTCTCCTGGGCCACCACCCCAAGTTCTGTGGACAGCAGAACTACCAAGCAGGCACCCCCTACTGATCTGAACACCTGAGAGGGTCTGCAGGGAAGGGGGTGGCCCTTCAGATACTTGGGGCCTGGATCATTTGGGCTTAAAATGCTAACATAAGCACCTCCTTAGATTGGGCCCAGAAATGAACTGGCAACCCACGAATTTATTTCCAGTGTTTTTTAAAATAGCAGCCAGAAAACAACTTTAGTGACACATTCCCTGTCTTTGTTAACAGTATGAGGTGAAAGCACCTGTTCCTTCCACCTGCTTCAGGAATATTTGTAAACAGATGGCAAAGATGCATGAAGCAATATATGACCTTCTTCCTGAGGAGCAAACACAGGTGAACCGTTTTGAGTGGTGTGTTTATTTCTGCTGTAGGAGTGTCACAAATGCTCCCAATAGTTGAAGAGGCAACTGCAAATGAAGTCTACATTTGCTGATTACTCATACAAGGAGGATCACATCTCATGTTATTTAAGATCTTGGCTTAAAATGCTATGCATATGTAAATTATTCCTTATTTTATGTAACACATAAATAGTAAATATCTCAAAAATAGAGATCAGTATTGGAATAGCTTTACCTCATTTGAAATGTGGCTGCAAGTAAAGCCTTTAATTATGGAGTCTTTTAATAGCCTTGGCGAAATGGTCCACTAGGTATTTCTGTGTTGTCATGCTGAACCAGGTGGGTTGGTTCCCCCTAGCATTCAAAGGCAGGAATGTTCTTAGGAACTTGTAACTAACTCGTTCCCAGAAGCGACCACATTCTGGGTTTTTTGCCAGGTTAGAGAAGGAAGAAATTGTGGGAGATCTGCAGTCAACCCTAACAGTGCTAGTGAGTATAGAGTAGGATCAGTGATGGGAAAGATGTTCTTCTCTCCCTCTTTCTCATGCTGCACACCATGGAGGCAGACATGCCTCCGCATAGCTCTCTGCCTCGTGTGTCTGAGGCTGCCTTTGCTGTATTTATCATCCCAAAAACAAGTATCTTCATTTCTTAAATGTTGCTACATGTCTGTGACTTGATTAAGTAAGGCATTTTTAAACTAACTTCAGAGTGTGATCTATTTCACTGTATGGGGTGGGTTAGAAGGGGACCAGTTGACTCAAGCAGCAGGAATGGAATCAAAAGGTTTAATAGCCCAATCCTGTGCTTCTTTAATCTGCTTGATGCCAGATTTAAACTCTGCTACTGGGGCTCTTTATGCGCTAGTCCCGTGTTTTTTAAAACAGGCACCAGCCATTTCCCTATTGTTTGTTAACCCCCATACTTGGGCCCTCTTACCAATACCCATCAGAAATTTACAGGATCCACACAAAGATGGAAGAGAGTTCCAGTTGCAAGCAGTGCCCAGTGGTATTGGCTTGCCAGCGACCCAGGGTAGTCTGCTGCCATCTGTGGGAATAGTGACTGAGGTTGCTTCTGGAAATGGGCTAGTTAGAAGTTCCTGAGAGGCAAGTATATTCCTGCTCTCAAGTGCTAGAGGTTGCTAAACCCACCGGGTCTAGTATGGCAGGATGGGAGAAGTAATGGACTCTTTTTATTTAAAACAAGTAACACATACTATTTAATTGCAGATATTGTCTCATTAATTTTACTTGTAAGTTTGTGTGTGCTTGGGCAAGGAGATTCCCATGAATCAGAAAATAAGTAAACCATTTCTTGGTACTTGTTTAAATATTATGGCCCCTACGTGAAAGCTACTGACACCCATATCTCCATGGCCACACCCCAAGTGGGACTGTAGCATCTATAAGTAGCTTCACACCACCACTGTATATTATTAACCTTTGGCGCAGACCGTTCATGCAGAGTTGTTATGTGAGATGGCATCATGAAAAAATATGCCATACTTTCCCCTGGAACTGAAGGAATGGGTTTCCCAAACCCCATGGGGGGGGGAGAGTACCCCTCCTCCCTGTGCCTTGGTGCGTTGGCCGGGAAACCCCAAACTAGGGTTTGGGAAACCCATTCCTTCAGTTCCAGGGGAAAGTATGGAGAACTAGGGGGTTGTTTTTTTAAAGAAAACAACCACAAAAATGCTGGAACCATTATTTATGAAGTGCTCATTATTTTCTGTGCTGGCGGAAGTGCACAGTGGCTCATAAAGGCGAAGTTCGGTATGTACATGAAACTGAGTACAACTCACAACCTAAGTGCATTTAACTTGCACACATATGCTTGGCAATAAAATAAAAATAAGGGGGCAGACATATGGGAAAAGAAGAGTTTGGCAATCCTACCCACCACTGAACCCTGTGTGTTTTGACTATACACAATTTTGGCTTTACGCGCTAGCCCCAGAACATAACCCCGGCATAAGTTGAGTCTTCTGTATTCTTCATAGTCACTCCTCAAGAGAACAAAACCTTTCACCTTCTTACTATATATTCTAAAAAGGAACATCTTCTATATTGTTCTCTAGATGTTGTTTTTAAGAATTAATGCAAGCTACAAACTTCACTTGAAGAGGCAATTGGCCCACTTAAATGTAGTCAATGACGGAGGACCTCAAAATGGGTATGTTACACAAGGTTTTTTATATAGGAGTTCAAGGGCAAGGCTGCTAAATACAGTCTATCTCCTTTAAGCATTTGATTGATACCACTGGATGGCTGTGCACAGAAAAGGACCTAACACTATGGAAAAGAACACAAGTGTTGAGATCCAGAATACAATAAACGTTTTGAGAAAGAGAATTCTAGCAAGAGAATATGGAATTTAATGGATGCATATTTGATGTAGTTATCTTATAGAAGTTATATTATTAAACACAAAACATAGTATTTTGTGATTTTGAACATCACAGCTCTTCAGGAATTAAAAGCAGTTTTACTACTACCATACACTAATAGTAGATGGTGATATTTTCTAACTGTATTAACTATACAGGGTGGCCCAAAAGTAGATATACAGTTGAATCAATGAAATTCATCACAACAGATTATTTGGGTACACATAGATGACCTACAACAAAGTTGCAGTTAAATTTCAGGCTGGCAGTTAAAAATAATAGTGGAGTCAGATAAAAGGATTATTGTGAATGCTGACGGCAAACTTGAGTCCAGTACAAAGAAAATGGATTTTAAAGCAGTATACCTACTTGTGGGCCACCATGTATTTGTGTTGAAATGCAACACAAATACAGTACAAAGCAAAATAGATCAGGCTCAGCACACAAGCTCAAGTGCACAACACTTAGCTTGAAACAAGATCTAAAATTCTTGCCTATAGATCCAGCCCTTTTGTCTCCTCAATGTGTTTATTTCCGTTTCAGATTGGTTACAGCAGATGTAGCTTTTTACACTGGAAATCTCCAAGCTTTGAAAGGGCTTCAAACCCTAGACTTGAACATGGCTGAAATCTGGGAACAGAAGAGGTGATAGTCCAGCAGAGCAGAATTGCCTCTTGGCATGGGATGGTTTCTTCTTTGTAGAAGATGAATTATTGGAACATAGAAGAGGGAGCTCCCTTGTGATGTGGTGAAAACCAACTATGGGAATGACTTTGATAGTTCTTTTGCAAGAAAAGTGATCAGTTCTCTCTGCAATTTCTTCATTCTTTCTGGAACGAGGCTCAGGTTTCTTTGGACCAAATCCAAAAGAATATATAGCTGTAACACAGCTGTAGTTTTCTAGAGAGTGCTCTGTAAATCTTTATATTAAAAAGATGCTTTGCATTTCCTCTAGTGCAATGAAATTCACATGTTGTCTCACCTTTATTTAATGATGGTAGTTTGAAAATTCTTGCTGTTGAATTATAGAAAATGTTTTCAGTATAAAACTTTACTGTTAAATTATTTTTTTACAGATGTTTCTATAAAGTCTTATCTGCATAGATTTGGTGCATCCTGTTCCAAAGTATTTCCATAAATGATCTTCATACTCCCACCAGAAGATGACATTTTAAATGTTTCCCAGCTCTTGAAAGGAAAGCCCTGGAACTTATTCTGAGTATAAGGGCATGTTAATAAGATAGCTTATCATAGCCAGTAAGCTTGTCAAACTATGGGGGGGGGGGGAGTGTGTTAATTTTTTGAACACTTCTTTTAAGAACCCCTTCCATGGACTTCTAATTTGCCAACTTCCATGTAGTTTATTTACTTCCTTTCCCACCTGCCCACTCTATTTAAAATGTTAAGTGTAGTTCTGACTACACATTTAAGTGCAGCAGGAGCTGAGGCATGACTAATTTATGAATACTTTTTCTAATGCTACCTTTCAGGCTGGTACCTGCCTCTCTTAAGTAATGAAGTGCCTGTGTATTTCACCTCACAGCATTTTTACCTAAACCCAGCGAGTGCCTACTCTTGTGATGATTATGTACAATGATAGTCTACCATGTTTGTGTGCCTGTGATTTCTTCAGACAGGCATGCCTATCTGTTAACATTAGCAGAAGTCGTTGTCAATCAAATAAAGTTGTAAAAATGAGCTGTTTAAGAGAGCAACTTCTTTAAGAATAGGATAAGCACAATGCCAGATTTTGTTAACAACAAAAAGAAAATTCAGACAGGGGGCTTGATGTTATTTATTTCCGTACCTTCCAGATGTGGAATTTGTTTCCACATTTGTAACAAGCAAAACATGATTTAATTCTAAGAACATAAAGTACACTGAGGTGGTGATATTTTCCCATATTTAGAAGTACATTTAGGATTTCTTAAGAAGTAAGAGCTAAAAAGTAAGAGAAGCTAGAAGATGAGGGGTGACAGTAAAGGAGTAACATTCTAAGGTGTCTCTTCTTTGGGTAAACAGAGAGCAATAACTCCAGCTTTAGAGAAGGATAAAAGTGAGGTAACTGAGCAATGCTATCGTTGCTGTGATGGTACTATAGCTCGAAGGTATTAACTGTAGGAAGGAAGACAATGTTAACAGTTAAGTACTAGACATTTTAAACAGCTTATGTGCCATATTAATAAATCATCTAAGTGTTTTATCATGGGTGCCATTTATGCTTTATAAGGTGGTTGCACTTAATAGTTAACAGCGTATTTCACAGCTTTTTCAGTTACAAGCCATTCAAAACTCATTGAACATCAGCATCTTAAAACATCTTACACAAGAGATGTCTGCCTTTTCTTAAGACAAACAATATTGCACTTTAGATTATATTAGCTGAATTATAGATTCATTTAAAGATCTGCATCTTAAATATTCTTTCAGTTAAGAAAGTACAGAAAAATTACTTAGAAATAATACTGTTGGTACAGTGAGTGGATAGCTAAGTATAGAGACCTTCTGTGTACAAATCTAATGCCTATGGGTTCTTCCACTTGTGAAACTAGGAAATATTACCAACATCTCTATTAGTTCACTTATTGGATCAGTGATCAAGGATCCGAAGATTCCCAGAGACTATCTTGTTCTCCAATACAGCTCCTGGTGGGATATCTATCCTGTCACCATGGTTTGCAATGATGATGACGGTTCCCTACATAATAAAAGAAAAAGAAAAAAAAATCAGATACTTTTTTTTTTTTTTTTTTATAATATATTTATTAAAGTTTTCAAATAGAGCATATATTAGATAAGCACTTATCATTGTCCATTTAACATCTCTCAATTGTTACATGGGACTCCCCCACACCTCCCGCATACACTTACATCATTATTAAATTAGTTTCAAACAAATTATCATTTAATTCATCTTAATTAGTAATCTTAATTTGGTTTGACATATAATTCAACCTTAAATCTAATTTAATGGTAGACAATTGTCTGCACTGGCATCCAATTCAGCACTCAGCCAAATTACAATATTTTTGTAAATAAATCTTAAATTTCCTCCAGTCTTCTTCCATCCTTTCTTCTCCCTGGTCTCGAATTCTGCCGGTCATCTCGGCTAATTGCATATAGTCCATCAGTTGCATCTGCCATTCTTCCACAGTGGGTAGCTCCTGAGTTTTCCAATTCTTGGCAATTAATATTCTTGCTGCTGTTGTTGCGTACAAAAAGAATGTTCTGTCCTCTTTTAACACACTCTGGCCGACAATACCCAGGAGAAAGGCCTCTGATTTCTTAGTGAAGGTGTATTTAAACACCTTTTTTAATTCATTATATATCTTCTCCCAAAAGGCCTTCACTCTAGGGCAGGTCCACCAGAGGTGAAAAAATGTTCCTTCATTTTCCTTACATTTCCAACATTTGCTATCAGACGAATGGTATATTTTAGCCAGTTTAACAGGGGTCATGTACCATCTATACATCATTTTCATCACATTTTCCTTCAACGCATTACATGCAGTGAAGTTCAGCCCAGAGGTCCACAACCTTTCCCAATCTTCAAACATAATATTATACCCAATATCCTGCGCCCATTTTATCATTGTTGATTTTACCATTTCGTCATGTGTGTTCCATTTCAGCAGCAAGTTATACATTCTTGAAAGTACCTTAGTCTTAGGTTCTAACAGTTCAGTTTCTAACTTTGACTTTTCCACTTGGAATCCTAGCTTTTTGTCATTTTTAAACACTTCTTTAATCTGAGCATAGTGTAACCAGTCTCGCACTTTGTCTCTCATCTTTTCTAAACTCTGCAATTTCCAGTTGTCACCATCCTTTTCTATTATCTCCCAATATTTTGGCCAGTTGGCCTCCATATTGGCTCTTTTCCGAGCCTTAGCCTCCAGGGGTGACAGCCACCTCGGAGTTTTATTCTCCAGTAAGTCTTTATATTTTGTCCAGACATTAAAGACTGATTTTCTGACAATATGGTTCTTGAAGGCCTTATTTATCTTAGCTTTATCATACCATAAATATGCATGCCATCCAAACGCATTATTAAAACCTTCCAAATCCAAAACATCCGTATCTTCAAGAAGTAACCAATCTTTTAACCAGCAGAAAGCTGCAGCTTCATAATACAACTTTAAATCTGGCAGGGCAAAGCCCCCTCTTTCTTTCGCATCTGTTAATATTTTAAATTTGATTCTGGGCTTTTTGCCCTGCCAGACAAATTTAGAAATATCTTTCTGCCACTTCCGGAAGCACTCTGTCTTGTCTACAATCTGCAGTGTCTGAAACAAAAATAACATTTTTGGCAATACATTCATCTTGATGGCAGCTATTCGGCCTAACAAAGAAAGTTTTAGTCTTGACCAACTATCCAAGTCTCTCTTAATCTCTGACCAACATTTTTCATAATTATCTTTAAATAAACTCAGATTTTTTGCTGTTATATTTACCCCTAGGTATTTAACTTTTTTAACCACATTTAGTTCTGTCTCTTTCTGAAGCTGTTCCAACTCAATATCTGTCACGTTTTTCCCCAAAACTTTAGTTTTTTGCTTATTTAACTTAAATCCTGCCACTCGACCAAAGTTTTGAATCAGTTGTAGTACTCTTTTCAAACTAGACTCCGGCTCCTGTAATGTCAGAACTAGGTCATCTGCAAAAGCTTTAAGTTTATATTGTTTCGCTCCGACCTGAATCCCTTCCACCAACCGGTCCCCCCTAATCATATTCAGGAGCACTTCCAGAACCGAAATAAACAGTAATGGGGAAATCGGGCAGCCTTGTCGTGTACCTTTTTCAATTTTAAACTCTTCTGTAACCACATTGTTAACTATCAGTTTAGCCTTTTGTTCTGAATATATTGCCTCAATCCCGTTCTCAAACCCCCGTCCCACTCCCATTTCTTTTAAATTCCCCTTCATAAATTTCCAAGAAATGTTGTCAAAGGCTTTCTCCGCGTCTATAAAAATTAAAACTGCTTTAGTGTTTATGTTTGTTTGTAAAAGTTCCAATATGTCTATGATGTTCCTTGTGTTAGTAAACATATGTCTGCCCGGGAGAAAGCCTGCCTGGTCTTTATGGATTATCTCACTTAAAACTTTCTTAAATCTTCGTGCCAAAACATCTGCAAATATTTTGTAATCCACATTTAAAAGGGAGATGGGACGGTAATTCTTGAGTTGTGTCTTTTCAGTTTCTGACTTTGGAATCAATGTGATAAATGCTTCTTTCCACGATTCAGGCGCCTTCTTCCCCTCCATTATTTCATTACTGACCTCCAACAAGGGTTGTATCAAATAATCCTTCAATGTCTTGTAGTAGTTAGAGGTCAGTCCATCTGGCCCTGGTGATTTGCCCTGTTTCAGACTCAGGATGGCCTGTTCAATCTCTTGTCGTGTTATTTTGCCATTTAAAATTGTTCTATTTTCTTCTGACAGCTTTGCTAATCCATTTCTCTCCAAAAATTGTGTAATCTCTATTTCATCTTGTGGCCCTTGAGTATATAACTTTTTAAAATACCTCTGGAAGCACTTTCTAATCTCTCCCGGGTTCTGAATGTTCCTTCCTTCAACCTCTAAGTTTGTTACTGTATTTAATCTTTGTCTCCTTTTCAACTGCCAAGCTAGCAGTTTCCCACATTTATTTGCCGATTCAAAAGTTTTTTGTTTCATTATTTTAATCTTCCATTCTATTTCCTGATTTATCAGCTTGGAATATTGCGCCTGATAAAGTTTAATTTCTCTCAGAATCGGTTGGGACTTCGGGTTAGATCTTAACTTCTTCTCCAACTCTTTGATACTTTCCAGAATTTTATCTTTCTTTTCATTTTGCAGTCTTTTCTTTAAGGAATTCTGTTGAATCAAGAACCCTCTCATCACAGCTTTACTTGCATCCCAGATAGTTCTTTTTTCCACCGTAGTGTTCAAATTAATCTCAAAATAGTCCTTTAAGGTTTTTTGGGCCTTCTTTACAATTCTTTGATCTCTAAACAGGCCATCATTCATCTTCCATCTAAAGGAGCCGATTGGGATCAATGTCATATCCATTCTCAAGGCGTTATGGTCGGAGCATGTTTTGGGGCAGATTTCCACCTTCCTCACCTTAGGTGCCAGACTTCTAGTTATCCATATTTGGTCGATTCGTGTCCAAGTCAGTTGAGCTTCAGAAAAGAATGTTCCTTCTCTTCCCAGGGGGTTTCTAACTCTCCAGATGTCAACCCAGTCCATATTGTCAGTCATTTCAAAAAAGGTCTTAGGTAGTCTTCCCTCTTTAGTAATGTTCTGGTTCTGTGACTTATCCATATTTGTTGATACGACCCCGTTCATGTCCCCCATCATGATGACGTTGTTGTAATCCAGATAATCCAGCATGATCTCGTGCAACTTCTTATAAAAATCCGATTTTCCTTCATTTGGAGCATAAATTCCTAATATCAAAATTTTTTCTCCTTGATATTGTACTTCTATTGCGAGGATTCTTCCACTTTCATCTTTAAAGAGAAATTTTGGTGAAAGGCTTTCTTTTGCATAGATCACTACACCTCTCTTTTTAACTGTATCCGATGATATAAATTCTTGACCAAGCCTTTTATTTATTAACACCTTTCTATGGAGCCTAATCACATGTGTTTCTTGTAAGCATATAATGTCCAATTGTTCCTTTTTTAGAATATGAAAAATTTTAGACCTTTTTTCGGGACTGTTACAGCCATTTATGTTCCAACTCAAAAGCTGCAGAGACATCCTGGATAGATCTGGTTATTCTTTCTGGGGTGGTACCTTGTTCTCCGGTCCTTGAGGATCCGAGGGGGCGGGCTCCCCTGGAAGTTCTGGCGTTGGCAATCCAAGTCCTTTGTGGAGGTCTTCTCCGTGTGCTCCCAAAAACTTGTCTTTATCTTCCACTGTTTTGATTTTGATCTTTCTCCCTCTGTAGGTAAAGGATAATCCTTGTGGAAACTCCCACCTGAAGATAATTGCGTTGCTTCTCAACAGTCTTGCCAATTCCGTGTAGTTAGATCTAAGGTCCAGCAACTGCTTAGGAATGTCCTTGTAGATTTCAATTCTCTTGCCCAAAATGTCTAGTGACTTTTCGTAGTGCAGGCCCAAAATCTTGTCCCTTTCCTCCTTTGATCTCAGTGTTATCAAACAATCTCTGGGCTTCTCTGTCCTTCTGACTCTGCCAAGCCTGAAAGCAGATACAATTTTAAAGTCTTTTTCCTCTAACTTCCAAAACTTGGCAAATTCCTTAGTTAGAAATTCAGTAAAATTATCTTCTTCCACCTCTGGTATTGACCGTATCCTCAAGTTGGTCTCCCTGTTTCGCAGTTCTGTCATCAAAAAGTAAATCTGATGTTCTCCAACTTGTTTGCTGAGTGGTCTTACTTCTTTCTCAAGTTCTTCCAATCTTTGACTAGTATCTTCAGCCAGTTTACGATTTTCACCTACAGCCTCCTTTAATTCTCCAATAGACTGGGCATTCTGTGCAACTTGTCCAGTCAGCTTATTCAAGCTTTCTGTGTTCTGTTCAATTTTAGCTGTATGCAAATCAGCCTTCTTGTCCAGAGCCTCCAGTTTCTCCAAAATTTTCTCCAAGACAGAGCTACTTGTCCCTGAAGCCATATCTCCCAGGTGCAGCTCCTCTGTCTCACCCTCCCCTGCCTGTATTAGGGAGGCCGCCTCTATGTCTGGAGGCAAAGTGGAAGGCAAGGCCGGCACAGAAGATCTACGCTGTGAGGCTGCAGATAAAGTTAGAGTTGTTTGTTTAGTCCTTCCTCTTCTCCTTGCGCCACTCATTCCAAAGTTATCTGTAATCCAAGGTCAATCCAAGTTGTTCCCATGAGAAAGCAGAGTCCCAGATACAATGGTCAATCAGAGGCCGGGAAAGGGAAAGTAAAACAAAGTCACTGCTGTAAGTCCAAAATCCTCTAGAGGGAGCTTAATACGTCTTCAGGGAAAAGATCAAATCCAAGTTAAACTTATAAATTTAAATCCATGTCTATCGCCTCCACATGTATTATTTTTAGCAGAGTAAAACTTAAAGCAAAACAGTGTTTCTTACAGTGCCTTGACTGCAACAGTTTCAAAGTATCCAGTTCCAACTCAGAATGTTTCAAAATCTGAATTCAATGTATCCAAAGTTGCAAACTGGTGCTCATCCAGGCAGCTCCAGCATCAGAGATTCTTATTTATTTTATAATCCACTGGTGCCACAGAAGAAGAATATCAGTGCACCCCGAATATAACCAGCAAAAGTCAATAGCTCAAAGTCTTTCACTCAGAAAACTGCTTTAACAGGGTGCCAGCATTTAGTTAACGCATAACTTTTTGTCTCCACTCCTCCTGCTCTTTGCTTAAAGTTCAGTATAGCGGGAGATGGGCTTCCTTTACTTTTTTTTTATTCAGGAAGAGTGTGCTGCTTGGACTTGAACTCTTTAATTAGATTTTCTTAACTCAGCTTTGGGTAACTGTTTTGAATTAATTCTAATACATTTCATACAGTGATTCATGCCAAACTTGTATGGCTGGTATAAAATAAATACATCGTAAATATTTAGCTACAGAAATTTGTAAAACTTAGTTTACATACATTATGCAACTTAGTCATATTTAATAACTGCATACAAATAATTTCAGGGCCCATTTCTTTTGAAGACCAGGAAAGCGGTACCGAAGGTATTTCTATTTTGTCACTCCAAACAGCAAATAAGGATAAATTGCGATTCGAGGACCCAATCCCCGCATAGCTAATCTAAAGGGAGTGGAGGGTGGGTGACTCAAAGAAAATGTGTGTGCAATGGCGGGGATGACTGGCGCGGCCGCATTTGAACGGCAAGCCACGCCCCTGCCGAGCTTCCCTATTGGGTGCCCAACCGGGGAAGGGCGTGGCGCTCCAGCCCCTGGAGTTGAAGCAGGGGGCAGAGCGCCCCCTGCATGACGCGGGAATCGTTTCCCGCTCACAACCCCTCCCCTCCGGGAGGAGGAGACGCTTTCCACCATATTAATCTGAGATATATCAATATTTAGAATCCTGTGTACAGCTCTGGGCACACCTCAAAAAGGTACAGAAAGGAAACTTCGAGTTCAAACCTATCCCTTTTACTGAGAAGTCTCAGTCAATGGGACTTTACTTCCCACTATGTGGATATAGGTAGTGTTAACAAAAATCAAAGGCTTGGAGGAATGCCTAAAGTACTTGTGCCTTTTTATTTGAAGAAGACTTTGGGAGATAACAATTATGAATGACTGCAGATCACAAACAGAAACACATAAACAGAGATGTAAAATATGCTAGAACTTGGAAGTTGGCAGCAAGTTCAGGACTGACAAGGAAAGGCTTCAAATAATGCACAATTAATGTTTGAAATCAAAACTGATTAAAAGCTCACAGTGTTAACTCAGGTCAGTTCACCTGAGGTCAAACTGAGAAGGTATCAAGACTATTAAGCAATGGCAACCTAATGAAATGTCCATGTTTCAAGGCAGTATATGTGACACCTTGCAATTAGCAATCAAAAACTTTTAAAAAACTAAATATTCGGTTCCTGGCATGGGACACTTTTGCCCCTAGCTGTGGTTCCAGTCCAGATAGAAAGCACAGGGCACTCCATCTACAGTGGTACCTCGGGTTACATACGCTTCAGGTTACATACGCTTCAGGTTACACACTCCGCTAACCTAGAAATAGTGCTTCAGGTTAAGAACTTTGCTTCAGGATAAGAACAGAAATCGGGCTCCAGCGGTGCGGTAGCAGGAGACCCCATTAGCTAAAGTGGTGCTTCAGGTTAAGAACAGTTTCAGGTAAAGTACGGACCTCCAGAACAAATTAAGTACTTAACCCGAGGTACCACTGTACATAGGAAGAAAAGCTTCTGTTACCACCAATGGGAGCTTTTCTTCCAGTGCCAATAGCAGGCATGAGAGACACAATCTGAAATGAGACCACAGCTGGGGCATATGGTCAAAGCCCCCCATGCCAGAGTCCCAGTCCAGATCAGGCCACTTTTACAACTTTTAAAAAGCCATCCACACTATTTCTAATTAAATGAGTGGTCCCTGGTTGAGTTTGGCCATTAGAGATGCTACATGTCATTTCTCTTACAGAGATTTATCACTATATTTTCAGATGTAGTGTGATTCTTATTTTGGGTACACACACTGGGAAACAAATGGTTTTCAATAAATTTCTCGAAGGCAAATATATACTTTCTTTCACATATTACATGTTCTACATCTAATGAAGAGATGAATATTTGTATATTTAATCTTAAGGGAGGTTGACAGATCAACGATTTCTACATGTTATCAAAACACAAAGGCAATTTGTATACAGAAAATTGTATGACCTACCTTTAATGCAACATTTTTGCCAAATGTGACATCGCCTGAAACAGTCAGATGATCCAGTTCTAGCATATCTGGTATACTTTCAAACCTCTTCAGGTAATCTTGAACCTTTTCAAAAAGCAGACATTAAAGAATGATGCCCCAGGTCCCCATATATGTGTCATCATGAAAGATTTGTCTGGGAATTATTTGAAATATAAACAACTACATGGCCTACCTAGAACTATGCTTATTTAGTTGTTTATCATGGAATTTTATAACTTTCTTTTTTTCCTCACCCCTTTAACTAAAGACAATTATTATTTTCCTATAGTTTCATGCAAAATGCAAGTGATTAATGGACAGGGAATTGCAGTCATGGGGGCAGCAGTCCCTTTCTAAATTCATCTAAGTTTAAAGGTTTCTGGCAGGCATCATTGTTATCCCTCTGGAAATAAAGGTAGGCTACTCATAGCTTTAAGAGATGATTACTTGAAGGACCTCGGGTTGCAATGTTCACACCCAGGATAGAGCAAATGGGAGCTTGCTCATGCCAATTTGATGGATCAACACACCTGACTTGGATCTGGGTTAACAATGGAAAACTGAACTGAACAAATGAGATTGTGTAAGCATCCACTATCAAATATGCCATTGTCATAGGAGAATATTTATAAGAGTTCTGACAACAAAAGCAGTTTAAAAATAATGTGAAAACAAGGCACATCAACCTGCTTCAATTTGCCCTTGAATACCTACCATAGTAGGTTTTCTGGTCAAATGCTGATGTGAAGGAAGTCAAGAATATCACCTGTTGCCCAAGGGATTTTCTAGTAAGGGTCGAGATATTCCAGTTTCAAGATTTTCAAACAAATCCACAAACCAATTGAACTGTGCCACTTTCATTTAAGTACATCTAGTTCTGCTGAAGTAAACTGAGCCTAGTATTCCCAATTTGAGCTACTCTGCCAGCAACAGTGGTAAAGACATCAGATAACACAGAGCTACTCTACGGCACGCCATCTAGAGAAGGCAGATCTGGCTAAAACAAACCACACAGCTTAGATAAAAAGAATGGCTTTTTAAATCAAACCTCTCAATTAGAAAGAGACTTAACACATTTTCTTTGTTTCCTATTATCTAAGATATATAAGCTTCTTTTGGGGTGGGAAACAAAAGACGAACAGGTGAAACCAGTGATGATACACTGGGCAAGGGATTTTAGTTATAATACAGAAATGGAAGCATGGGAAAGGTTATGAAATATGGATTTGAAATTTACAGCATGTTATACATTGAAAGAAAATTATATGAAAATGATGTACAGATAGTACTTAACACCCAGTAAATCAGCAAGAATGTAGAAGTCAAAATTAGACACATGCTGGAAATGTAAATAGGAAAAGGGCACATTCTATCATAGATGGTGGTCTTGTAAGATAGCATAAGACTTCTGGGAAATTATTTATAATGAATTGGAAAAAATGTTGAAGGTAACTTCTATTAAAAAACCAGAAGCCTTTCTTTTAGGGATACTAGGGCAGGATATACTGAAAGACCAAACAAAATGGCTTATGTATGCAACCACAGCCACTAGGATGCTCTTTGCACAGAGATGGAAAGAGGACACTGTCCCAACAAAGGAAGAATGGCAAGCAAAGTTAAATAAAGAATGGCAAAATTTACGGGAAGAGTAAGAAATCAAGAAGAAAGAATAAGGGAGATATGTGGATCATCTTAAAAAATATTGTAAACAAGCACACCAGCAGGATTAATTTAAAATCAAGCAATTAAAAGGTGACTTTGGAAGAAATATAGAGAGAAACAAAAGGAATTAAGGAGGAGGAGATGCAGTTTTGAAAATGTTTTTACAAGAAACCAAGGAAGGGGAAGAAGGAAGTCAAAACAGGTAGGAATGTAATTGATTATTATTATTGTTAAATTGAAAAATGAAAATAATTTAAAAATAAAATAAAACCACACAGCTTGGTCCACCATTACATGCAAAGATGGTCAATGTTTTACTGCCAAGCTATAAACAATTAAAAGGAGCTATTCTACAAGCTAGAATGCCTAGCCCTAGGCAAATAAAAAGTCTTCTCCTGGCACTAAAAAACCATCCAATTAGGCATCAGATAAGCATGTATGTGAAGAGGATATGCCACACACAAATGCAAGTCACCACCATCAAGAAGGTCCTCTCTTCATCTGAGATTAAAGGACCTATTGGTAGCAGTGGGCTCACCAGGGGAGATAGAAGGGTTCAAGCAAGCAATGGTAGATACTAGTTGTTCGGGTAGCCACCCGCCAAGCCATTGAGTGCTTTATAAGTAATACCTAACACTTTCAATTGTACCTGAAAACAGACATGCAAAACTGTGCCTATTTAAATACTGATAAGATATACTCTATACAGCTGGTCACAATTAGTAACTTAGCAGCTGTGTTTTGCAATAAATTGGAATTGCTGGGAAATATTCAAAAGGCAGTTCTCTATAAAACAAATACTAGCAACCCATTCTAGAAGTGATCAGAGCATGGAAAATTGTCCCGGGCTCTCTCTGGGAGGAATCTCAGCTGTGCTTCATTCTTAGCTGGTGGAAGGCACTGCATGCCACCAATGCCACTTGGACTTCTAGTGATGATGACGGATCTAGAATTAGTCCTTTGCGGGGGATTGAAGCCCTATCCAGAAACCATCTTGCTGACCCACCTACCAATGGAATCTGTCTTATTTAGACTGAACTCCAGGTTTCTGCGTCTCATCCAATCCGTTACTGAACCCAAACACTAATTCAGTAAGTCTACTGGTTAACCTGACTCCAGTGAAACAGAGTAGAATTGATTGTCATTAGCATCGTGACGGCACCTCACTCCAAATTTCCAGTTCATTCAATTTATTCTTAGGGCAGCATTCAGGAACGCAACTAGATTGGCTTCTAGTCAGCCATGTGAAGGAGCTTGATAAAACTGTTTACCCATCATCTGCAATTAACATTTTTCTTGTTCCTCTCATTTAAGAGCTGTGCTTACCTTGGTGAAAGAGCTTCCCAGTTTGACCAGGGGCACAGTAGGGAATTCCCTTTTCTCACTCATTGTTAAAGATCCAGCATTAAGGCTATATAGATTGGACATCACAAGTAGAAGATCAGACGTGGTCTTGACAGGCAGAAACCTGCTACGGGGTACATTTATTCCCAGTGAATTCTCAAAACTTTTAATGGCAGCACCAACAGCAGTCTCCAGCTGAATAACATTTAAACCACCGTCTAATGTCTGGAAGAAAAAGCTTCATCAGTTAAGTAACTGTTCAAGAACGTTAACTGAATTGGTAACAATGATGATGATGATTTAAATTTCTGTTATTTCTTTAAATATCACAGAGTGGTTTACAATATAAAACACAAAAACACATACCCCCCCCACAGCAACAAACAAAAACAATACCCCCCAGTTTAAAAGGCCAGGCTGTTTAATTAGCCAAAGTCCTGGGAGAAGCTTTCACCTGGCTCCTAAAGATATGTAAATAATAGTTGCTCCATCCAAACTATAGCTCAAAGATGTACGTTTTGTCCGAGTGCACCACATTTTCAAACCACAAGAAGTATAAGTAAGGGGAGGAAGAGATCCCTAGCACTTCATCCTAATACCTCTTGTTAAGGTTTATTTGGTCCCCTAAGTAGCCTGACGTGAAAGGGAGGACCTTTAAGGACTTGGCTGGTAATAAAAATCACAATCCCTTTTAATTTGTGTACTGTCTTTCTATACTGCTGGGCACAAGGTGGTTTACAAGCTGAAGGAACAACAAAATAAACAACAAAGTTTACACATAACAATACAATACAAATAAGTCACAATAAAAATATTAGTCCATTTATTTATTTACATTAATTGCCAGTTCTTGATCCTTAAAACCAAAATTGATACATAATAATTACATTACATTTTCCAATTTAATTTGGATATATTCCTGTAATATCCAAAGCTTTTTATATCCAAAACTTCTGAAGAAGTGATAAAGAGAAGTATAAATACTTTCTGAAATACTTCTCCCACTACTTAATCCAAAAGGATATATTTTGGATCAGGCTTCCAATATTTCCTAAACTTGACACAAAGTTTTCAAGATTGGCATTTTTACCCTCTCTTTTCAATTTTGTCCCTTCAGTTTCTGACCTTTTCAGATTCTTACCTTTGGATTGACAATAATTTCCATATCAATAGCATTCTGCTCCTGTAGCCGTTTAATTGCAGAGAGTGAAATCCATAGGTTGTTTGTGTTGAATATTTTGAATTTTGAAACAGACTTGAATTCATCTACATGTGGTTTTGGCACCTGAGCTATTTCCACTAGTCGCAGTTTGTTCTCATATTGTGTGAGCGTACCACCCTGGAAAAACAGAGCAAATATAAGTGAAATGGAATTTTATGTGGGCACAAGCAAACATAAAAAAGCAAATTTACCTTGCTAAAACTAACTGTGACCTGCTTGCCTTTGGTTTCTAGCTTAAATTAGACAAGTGATCTTGGCAGCATTCAGCTAGAATGTTTTCACCAGTTCCATGCCACCTATTACACAGTTGGACATACCAAGAGTTTTCTACTTGTTTATTAAAACAGCCATTTAATAGTGGTTTTTCTATTGTGACTTTGTTTACAGAAAGATGGTTCAATGAAGTCATAGTTTAAGGTAACCTATAACAAAGTATAAATAATGGATCTTGATTTTGCTTGCATTTTAATTGTTTTGAAATTGTTAGTGTCTTGACACAGCCAAAGGAGACAAATTCTAAAAAGAAATTAAAATAGGCAAGTCATAAATAGAAAAAAGTTAGAGTCTATCCCCCGTCAGAATACTATCTGCTTTCATTCTGCAACGCACTACAAATCTTGGGATCAGATTCAGGATTTCATCGGCTAGTGGGGAAGTAACACTTCTATGGGTCCAGTTTGTTATATCAATTATTACATTCTCCAATCATTTCAGGCCTTGGTATATGATTTACAATGACAAAGACACAGTTCTGAAATAAGTATTTGTATTTACCTTAACATCTGCCCTCGTTTTATTGGTGACCTCCATAACAAATTCACACCGTTTTCCATTTGGTGAATTCATGAGGTGGTTAAGGATGTAGAGATCAACAGTGGCACCAAGGTTATCTATGTTGGACACAAAAATATACTCTTTTCCCTCACCAATAAAATTATCTAGCAATCCAGAATTATAGAAACTTGCATAGATGTCCCCATGGCCTGGGGGATACCATGCCTCTGTATTCTCTCCTGAATAGGACACATCTTTTGCTACTGGTAGTAAAGACTCTTTATTAATCCGTGGGTACCTGTAAAAGAAAATACCCTTTAAGACACCAACATGGGCTGGAGAGCAGTTGAAGTATGGAAGGGAGATAATGGACAGTTTTACAAAATATTTATGACCTACAAGGGAACTTGGGGTAGCAGAGGATAGAAGGGCCACTGCCAGCTCTGCTGAGAAGCCAGGCATCTCCATCAGCAGCCACTTTGCAGCAGCCACTATGTCAGGCTACAGCAGAAGAAAGAAGGAATGTAGTGCAATTACACACACACACACACACACACACACACACACACACACACACACAGTGGAACCTCAGTTTTCAAACATAATCCGTTCTAGAAGTCCATTCGACTTCCGAAACATTCAAAAACCGAGGATCAAAGGGCTGTCAGCAAGCTCAATGTGGAAAATTGAGAAATGCGCCTCGGAAGTTGTTCGACTTCCAAGGCGCATTCAAAAACAGAAGCATTCACTTCTGGGTTTTTGGCGTTCAGCTTCTGAAACATTCAGCAAACTTCAGAGGTAGCCCTATGTATAACACATCACAGTAACCTACCCTGAGGTTACCAGAGCATAGACAACAGTAGTTAGGCTATCCCTGTCCAGACAGGGGCATAGCTGGGTCACCAGCGGAAGCTGATTGAAGGCACTCCACACCACTGAGAACACTTGAGCCCCAAGTGACAGCAAAGAATCCAGGAGTACCCCCAAGCTATGAACCTGCTCCTTCAGAGGATGTTCTAGGGAACCACCCACTAACAGGGTCTCAGTCTTATCTGGATTGAGCTTCAGTTTGTTGGCTCTCATCCAGTCCATTATCAAGGCAAGACACCAGTCCAGCACTTCCATTGCCTCACCTGCAGATGTAAAGGAGAAGTAGAGCTGAGTGTCATCAGCATATTGCTGACAACATACTCCCAACTTCTGGATAACCCCACCCAGCGATTTCATGTAGATGTTGAGCAGCATAGGGGATAGGATTGAGCCCTGCAGAACTCCACATGGCTGAAAAGCACTCCCCAAGTGACACCCTCTGGGAACAACAATCCAAGTAGGACTGGAACCACCAGAAACCACCCACCTCTTACTCATACAGTTGCTCCAGAAGGGTACCATAGTCGATGGCATCAAAAGCCACTGAGAGGTTGAGGAGAATTAACAGGGACACATTTCCTCTGTCTCTCTCCCGACAGAGGTCACCAAAGCGGTTTCTGTGCCAAAACGGGGTCTAAACCCCAATTCTGTCAGCACAGCTGTAGACATACATACATAATTTCATTTGTATGCCGCCTTTCCATAGTTTAAACCATGCTCAATGCAGCTTACAATATGCAGGAAAATATAATTACAAACATGACAAAAGTAGGAATAAACAATAAATAAAAAATCACACAACCAAATTAAAACAATTTCCACATGAACATATAAAATCAATATACAAAATTAATATCCCCCACCAACAAAAACCCCTAAAAAACAAAATGCCAAAATACTCTTTTTGCTCCTCCTCTCATCTAATTCTTTCACCCCAGCTGGTCATTAGAAGAACTTTTAACCAAGAAGTTGTATCTGAGTTAGCTTATTTCCTCCTCTCTTCCAATTCTTTTTTTTTCTTTTTGCATTTTTAGATTGCAAGCCTAATGGCTGAGATATGTTTGTAGTGACCTAGGGGCAAGGGCTGCTTAAAAATGCCTCGAACACTGTAGAGGGATGGTCAAGCTACATAGTGAAAAGTGATGCGAGTTCCCACAACATTGCAAGAATACAGGGGAAGAGGCAAGGGAAGAGAATGACCTCAAACAGTTGTTTCAAATAGCCCAAATGGAAGTAAATTGGGAGGGGTTAAGATATAATGGATATACAGAATATGCCTTTCTTGCATCTAGTCATGTAGCTTTTATGACCTAAAACCAAGTGCTGTCAATACCTGCTTTGATTGAAAGTGTAGATTTTCACACGGCTGTGGCTGTACTTTTGCAATATTTTTTTTGTGTCTTCATCAGTGTTGAATGAGTTCATTAGAACCAGAGGAACATCTGTATTGTAGGTTTTATTTAGATGCTGTAAATGAATAAAAACATTTGGAAAGGACTACTCATTATTATATTAATTTTGCCATCTTAAAATAACTCTCTGTGTCATCCTTTACTCAAGGACCATGATCAAAGAATACATTCTTAGTTCCAATGGACAGAAGTCAGAAGAAATTAGCAGAATAGATTCCTACTGAACTGCTTAAAACACACACACACACACACAATGCCGATGTCACCACCCAAGAGAATAACTATAGGGAAAACTGTGACACATAACAGCCACAGTTTGTTGCCCAGCTTGAGACAGAGAAATAAATACCTTTCAAAGGAAACTGAAATATCCACCTTTTAAATCTTATTTTCAATAAATGTAAAGTCTCCCCAGCTTTCCATGCAAATGGTAGAAATAAAAACAAAGTTTCTGCAGGAGCTTATAAAATGCTTAAGCTAGCATTGAGAATGTTGTAACTCTAACCAGCTAAATACTTTCACATCAATCCACCGCCACACACAATTTCAATACAGCTGAAATCAATCTAAAAAGCAGTTATGTGTCACACAGTTTCATTATTTACATAAGCAGTAAAGTAGATATAATAGTTATAGCGCATGGGAAGGTATAGCCATTGCTATTTTTCTAGAAAAAGAGATGCTGGAACTCACCATAAATGCCTCCCTTCTGCTCTTATAATGGCAATGGCGCCCAACTGAGAGGTACCAGAACTTAGTTCCCTTGACTTCCAGCCCTGGGTATATCCTAGTCCCCTCCTCCATAAATACTAGAAATTAATATAATAAGGGCCACCTGGCACAGACCGTATCATCTTTTCAGCATCAATTTAAGAGTCTTCTTCCAGACATTTGGTAGTATTTGATGGGCTGCTTATTAATTTTTGCTAGGCATCTGTCTAACTAGTAACTATGTCAATATTTTAGTGTGATTTCAGTATTGTATTGTTATGGGGGGGGGGGTTAGACTGTTTCTGAGCACAATCCAAAGGGCTGGTTATTATCTATCTTAGGGCCAGGCTATCTGAAATACTGTATTCCCTCATACAAATCTGTCCAGGTTTTGAGATCTTGGAGAGGCCCTTCTGATGGTCCCAGCACCCGCACAGGCATGCTTGGTGGGCACACAGGAGAGGTCCTTCTCAGTGGCTGCTCCCAGACTCTGGAACTCCCTCCCTGGAGAAGCTAGATTGGCTCCCTCATGGTTCGCCTTCTGCTGGCAGGTGAAGACTGCTTTGGGGAACTGACAGTTTTTGTTGAACAGGCTGGTGCCATGATGTTTTTATTGTAATTACTGGTATAGTTTTAGTTTCAGTAGATTTTATATGTGTTTACTGTTTTACTTCTATCCATGTTTAACAGTTTTTTTTATGAGCTTTTTCTATGTTTTTAGCAGTTCTTATTTTTATATGCCTTGAGTCCCCATAGGAAAAAAAGGCACGGTATGTTCAGTTTGGGCCACAACTCAGTGACAGAACCTCTGCTATGCATGCAGAAGGTGCCAGGTTCAAGTTCCAATATCTCTAGGTAGGACTAGGAGAGTCGCTTATCTGAAACCCAGTCAGTGTAGACAATATTGAATGAGATGGACCAATGGTCTGACGTGGTAAAAAGCAGTTTTATATGTTTCTAGTTTTTTATTGCTGCTCCAAAGACTAAGATTGCTTCATTTTTTTTAGGACTTGCATTTTGTATTTTAGTCAACTCTAAGAGCTTTGTTAAAGGGCAAGTTATAAATATTTGAAATACAGTGGTACCTCGGGATGCGAACGGGATCTGTTCCGGAGCCCTGTTTGCATCCTGAACAGAACGTAAGACGCGACAGCGCATGTGCACGGTTCGCCACTTCCGCGCATGACGTCATTTTGACCGTCTGCGCATGCGCAAGTGGCGAAACCCAGAAGTAACGCACTCCATTACTTCCAGGTCGCCACGGAGCGCAACCCAAAAGCGCTCAACCTGAAGCATATTTATCCTGAGGTATGACTGTAATGAGATCAGGTTTCTGCTTAGGCCAGCACACCAGACCGTATCATGCTGGTTCTTTATAATCTTCAATGACTTTAGACTAAAAAAAAGCCCTAGACTCAAAGATTTCTCAGGAATCACCTCCTCTAATGTGAATGAGCCCAACAACTTCAATCTACTTCTGAGGACCTTCTCAGTCAGCTACTATCTATTTTGCTCTGAATTAGATCCCCATTGGGCACTTCACTGACCCTCCCTGCTGCCCTCCTCAAATGTTTCACTGTAACTACTCAGAAACATATTGTGATTGCAATGAAGAATGGAATCTCAGTTTCACTGTCTTTTAATTAATGTTGCTGTTTTTATACCTTTTGGGTAAGTAGTTTTAGGCACGAGAAGTTATGATGATTGGGTTTCTTAAAAACAAAGCAAGTAAAAGACACCCGGAAGGTCACATACCACAAAAAGGACACGATAGCACCCAGACTATTTCCTGCATTTCTGCCACTCTACTATGCCTTCTCAATTAATCTGGTGGTCCCCCCCCCAAAAAAAAAATTCTTAGCAGTTCTCATTCTACAACATAATACATGAAAGCTCAACTCAAAACCTATTTTGAACTGATTTGTAGAGAAGGATGAGTTTCTGCAAGCTTGCTTATATTTTGTTTTTTGTTGTTGTTTTTTTCATATAAATTTTTATTGGTTTTCCATTGATTATACATATATACAGTCTAGATTACATAAGTTGCATATAACATAGCTGTTACAAGAATCATATATATAGTACACAGTTATTTTGGGCTCCGCCGAGCCTCGGACTTCCCTTCACTTCATTGGTAAGTATCAGATAATTTCTAAAGTTACGTGTTTTATCTCCTTTACATATTTACCAAACACTGTTAGAGTTGTTCTAACCCTGCCAGAGTCATCGAAGTTCTATACTTATCTCTTATATACGTCAGATATTTGTTCCAATTTTCATGAAACTTCTGGTCATCCTGGTCTCTTAGTCTTCCTGTTATTCTAGCTAGTTCAGCATAATTTATCATCTTGGTCTGCCAGTCATTTATAGTAGGTATTAATTCCATTTTCCAGCTTTGGGCTAACATAGTTCTAGCGGCCGTTGTGGCATATAGAAACAGATTTTTATCCTCTTTTTTGATTTCCTTGCCAACTATTCCTAGCAGGAAAGCTTCAGGCTTTTTGGGAAAAGTATACTTAAATATTTTTTTAAGTTCGTTGTAAGTCAATTCCCAAACGCCTTTTACTTTACTGCATGTCCACCACATATGATAGAACTCACCATCCCCCTCTCCACATTTCCAGCATTTCTTAATCTTCAGTTTATAAATCTTGCCAATTTCACTGGTGTAAGATACCACCTATAAATCATCTTCCAGAGGTTCTCCCTTAGTGCCGTACACGCCGTGAATTTCATATTTACATTCCACAGTTCTTGCCACTTTACAAAGTCAATGTTGTAACCAATATCTATGGCCCATTTTATCATGGCCTCCTTCACCTCTTCGTCTTTTGTATACCAATCCAGTAAGAGGTCATACATCCTAGATAATGTTTTGTTTTTACCTTCTATGACTTCCACATTAAATTTAGATTTTTTATCTTCAAATCCCAGTTTCTTTTTATCATCTTTTAACAGATCATTCACTTGATAATGCAGCCACCCCGTGAGTACATTCTTTACCTCCTCATAGGGCTTGAGTTTTATGCCCTGATCAGTTTTATTGATAAGTTCTTCATAGGTAGCTTTTTTCCCCTCCATGTTAGTTTTTTTGACAGTTAAGACATCTATGGGTGAGATCCACCATAAGGTTTTCTTTTCCAGCAGGTTCTTATTTCTTTCCCATACTTGAAATAATGGTCCTCTAATTATATGATTTAGGAAGCCTCTATGAACTTTCACCTTTTCGTACCACAGGTACGAGTGCCACCCGCACCTGTTATCGAAGCCCTCTAAATCCAAGATATCAGTATTCTCTAGCTTTATCCAGTCTTTCACCCACGTTAAACAAGCCTCTTCGTAATATAAACTCAAATCTGGTAAAGAAAAACCCCCTCTTTCTTTTTTATCTACCAGTATTTTCATTTTTATTCGTGATCTTTTTCCCTGCCAAATAAATCTCGCTAAGGTCCTTTGCCAATCTTTACACTGTTTTAGTCCTTTCATTACTGGTATAGTTTGAAACAAAAATATTTTGAAAGTATAAGCTACACAACTTCATGTAGCTGCTGTGACCACAAGTGGCAAAACTGTGTGCCAGAATTCTCATTCACATACTGAAGCTTTCTAAGCCTTCATGAAACTTGTTTGTCACAAAAAACTTGCAGTTTCATTTACAGTGGCCACCAAGTACAACAGCTGCGCTCTTTGATATTATCTTATTGAAAATATGCTTCGTTTCCTTTTTGCTAACATCAAGTGTCCCACCTATTTCTGAACATGTTCCAAGTCTGAAATTAACAGAGAACAGAGTACATATAGAGTCAATAGCAAAACATCTCAAATGCCTTTTGAAAAAATGCATCTGCTAAGTGATGAATAATGGCAGGAGAATATCTCTACTCCAAAAGTTTTTTTAGACTAATGTCATACATGACATAATCAATACAAACCCAAAACCTCATCATGATATGAAATCCTTCATAAAGATAAAAACAAACTCTTGGGTTAAAAATATGAATGATGAGAGTAAAAACAAATTACAAGATGTATCTGGTTTAAAGACTGAAAAAAGGTAAAGTATTTAGGTGTATGATTAACAGCAAATAATATAAATTTGTATAAAGATAATTATTTAAAAACCTGGGAAGATATTAAAATACTTTTTTCAAATTTGGAATAGAATTAATCTTTCACTATTAAGAAGACTGTCGACTATAAAGATGAATGTATTACCAAGAATGCTATTTCTGTTTCAGTCGATTCTGGTGATTGGCAAGACAGATTGAAACACATGGCCAAAGGATATTTCTGAATATATTTGGCAAGGGAGAAAAAACCTATAATAAAATATAAAATATTGATAGATGCAAAAGAAAGAGGTTTTCCCTGCCGGATATGAGACTATACTATGAGGAATCCTGTCTTTGTTGACTGAAGGAATGGATGACATTAGAGAATTCACATATTCTAGACTTAGGTCATGACAATATTTTTGGTTGGCACGCTTATTTATGGTATGAAGAGGTGAAAGTTCATAAAGGATTTACAAATCATATAATTAGGAAAAATGTGTATAGAGTATGGGGAAAATATGTATAGAGTATGGGAAAAATATAATAATTTATTAGAGTTAAAACACCACTTTGACTCTCACTGTTGGAAGCTATAGAGGCAAAGAAAAAAAATATGATAGAAGGGTGGACAACTTATAAAGGTAAAGGGACCCCTGACCATTAGATCCAGTCGTGGCCAACTCTGGGGTTGCGGTGCTCATCTTGCTTTATTGGCCAAGGGAGCCGGCGTACAGCTTCCGGATCATGTGGCCAGCAGGACTAAGCCGTTTCTGGCGAACCAGAAGCAGCGCACGGAAACACCGTTTACCTTCCCGCCGGAGTGGTACCTATTTATCTACTTGCACTTGGACGTGCTTTCAAACTGCTAGGTTGGCAGGAGCAGGGACCGAGCAATGGGAGCTCACCCCATCACGGGGATTCGAACCGCTGACCTTCTGATCAGCAAGTCCTAGGCTCTGTAGTTTAACCCACAGCGCCACCCACATCCCTGGACAACTTATAGAAATTTATTAAAACAAGAGGGTATCAATTAAAATAATTTAAGGAATAACTTAAGGAATTAACAACATGGATACAATATCATCATTTGAATGAAGTATTTAAGAAAAACAGGATACGAGGATTTGGGGAACAAATATCCCAACTGGAGAGAGATCTGTTGGAATATAATATAAAAGTGCTGTCTATAATGTGTAAAATATTATTGGAATAGGAGACAAAGGACGAGCAAGTAAAATCTTCAATGATACATTGGGCAATAGATATTGGTCATAATATAGACATGGAAGCATGGGAACGATTGTGGAATACGGATATAAAAATTACAGCATGTTATGGTTTAAGAGAAAATTATATGAAAATGATGTATCTATGGTATCTAACACCGAGTAAACTGATTTAAATGTACAAATCTAAATCAAATAAGTGTTGGAAATGTAAATAGAAAGAAGGTTCTTTTTATCATTTGTGGTGGTTTTGTAGTAAGGTTAAGGCTTACTGAGAAATGATATATAATGAAATGAAAAGGGTGTTTAAAATGTTCGTAAAAAAAAAGAAGCTTTTCTCTTGGGAATAATAGGGACGGAACTATCTAAATTGTATAGAAACTTATTCATGCAGGCGACTACAGTGGCAAGAATGTTACTTGCCCTAAAATGGAAAGAAGCAGAAGTCCCAGCAAAGGAAGAATAAATACAAAAACTTACGGAATATGCAGAAATGGCGAAACTTACCAGAAAAATAAGAATTCAAGATAAGAAACTTTTTATAAAAGAATGGAAATGGTTTATTGAATATTTACAGATAAATTGTAAACAGATAAGAACATTGACAGGATTATTGTAATAACCTGCAGTTTCAAAAGAGTATATATTTAAAGAAGATGAATAAATGAGCAAATTAAGTAGATTAGGATATGCAGAAGATATTAAAAATAAATTTAAGGAACCACAGAAAGAAGGGAAAGGAAGTCAAGTTTTGAAACGTCAACATGATTGTAAAATCAGTGAAATGTATAAACCTGAAAAGTATTTTAAAAAAATAAGTATATGAAACTTCAAATTTCCACAAAATTCCACAAATCATTTTCAGCAGCTGCCCTCCTCACCACCCTCCTTCAGAGGGGATGATTAAACTTAAGCACTAGTATAAATCCTTGTTGCTTTCCCTGATCAACAATGAACGAGAAAGTTAACAAAATACAATGACCATTGCTTTGGAAAAGGCGTATCATCAAAACAAAGAAAAAACTAGCCTTTCACTTTCAAAGCAGGCTTATCAATTTTGGTTGGACATTTGGAGGGAAATTTTCAAGATAGAGTACCAATATTTCATAAACCATTTGTCCCAGGGAAGTAACCCTATATAACTAGCATGCTTACTGTACTATACGCAGACCAATATTAAAAAAGGAGAGTAAGTTTTGCTTCAAACTTTAATGGAAGCTTCCACATGCTCTGCCCACGGGCTTTTCTTATAAAGATTTAGAGTGACAATCTTAGTTACTTATGAGATTGTAGTAACAATTAAATATTTCTGAACAATGCAAAATTATAGTGCCTGCACAACTCACATTTTCTATAAAACAGAGGTAGCTCCAGCTCCCATCAGCCCCAGACAGCATGGTCAACTGTCTGGGATGATGGGAGTCAGAGATAATTCAGCAGCAACCTAAAGGCCCCTACTATAAAGATTTATTAACGAAGAGAAAACAAAAACAAGTTACCTCAATCTGCTGAACTGTGAGATCCAAGAAGGTATTCTCATTTCGCACACCAATAAGACTTTTGGGGCCTTTACACCCCATACTGGTGCCCAAACCACCATTCAGTTTCACTACAACCAGCTTGTTTAAGACTGAAGCAACAATATCAGGCAACCCCCTTGCTTTTATCTTCTCATACGGTTGTATCTGAAATGAAAACAATGGATTTTAAGAATTATTCATGTTATTTACATGGTTGAAGTGTCTTGTATGTTTAAAAAATAATACAACAGAGTTTTAAGTTACTGTTCAGATCTGAAATTCTTTAGAAGTATTAAATCAGGAGGAGGCTCTAAACTAAAGATACTTCTAAACGCATTTTAGCTTTGCTAGCAGTATGCCATCCTAGTTAAAGTTAAAAATCCATTGCATTTTAAGCTGGGAACTTCCACTCCACAAAGATAAGTTGTTTTTCAAGTGTGTCATTTTCAATTTCTACTAGTTTCTTGGCTACTATGTGTGTTAATTATTATTCAGATACACTAACAGACGTGTAAGAGTGTTGCCTGTCTGTATCATAAGCATGTTAATTTTTTAGGGTTTCATAATTTTACTCACTGTAGCTACTTCAGATTAGCCAATTCTGTTATTGAAAACTTTATAGTAGAACTTTAAAGACAAGCTTTAAAGAGTTTGTTAACAATAACGTTCGATACTAGATGAAATTTTCACCCTACCCCATAGCAATTCAATCACAAAGTACCTTTCCTGGCCCCAGGCTTCAATAAAAGCAACCAATAACCATTTCTTGTTAAGTATAGCTTGATTTTTCACTGCAAACTTTCATGTTTTTCCATTTGTGTGACCTTCCCTTTTCTAATCTTTTAACACCTATGTTTCTTTTTTTAAATTTTGGGTTTGTAGTAGCATTGCTGGCTTTAACTGTTCTTTTAATTTTTATTAAAATCATTTTACTGAATTATGGTGAAGGGGAGGCTATGAATCCAAACAGATAAATAAGGTCACTATGAAGCATTCAGAGCAACACAAGAACCAAACCGCGTTTCAAATACTCTCTAGGTTTCAAGTGACACACCATTTTGGCTTGTAATGCACATGATTGTGACTATCTCAAAATGAATTATAACTGGTAAAGCTCAGTGAAGCAGATCACAGCTTTTAAAATTACATGTCTGATAAAGTAGTTTCAGGCTGAAAATAAGCCATAGTTGCATATGACTTCATGGTCCATACTATTCGAATGAGGTTGAGATCTATCTTTCCCACTGCCAGAATAAAGATTCAAAACAAAGTTGTTGTTTTTTAAAAAGTTAACATTGAGATTAGAGATATGCAGACATTATTCAATTGCACATGTTTGTTTTTATTTAAAGTCACATCTAAGGCACAAAATTTCATTATAACAGTACCTTTGACGTACAACATAAAGGTAAAGAGACCCCTGACCGTTAGGTCCAGTCATGGACGACTCTGGGGGAGCCGGCGTGCAGCTTCCGGGTCATGTGACCATCATGACTAAGCCGTTTCTAGCGAACCAGAGCAGCACACAGAAACGCCGTTTACCTTCCCGCTGGAGCGGTACCTATTTATCTACTTGCACTTTGACGTGCTTTCGAACTGCTAGGTTGGCAGGAGCTGGGACCGAGCAATGGGAGCTCACCCCGTCGCGGGGATTCGAACCGCCGACCTTCTGATCGGCAAGTCCTAGGCTCTGTGGTTTAACCCACAGCGCCACCAACCAAGTTAAAGATAGAAAATTCACTGCAAACAGATGACTGCAGAAACTGAAGACTTTAAAATATTTTGTGTCCCAAAGAGACACCCATAAAATTTCATTTTTGCTATACTGTATTAGAGGAAGAAAGTAAAGGGAATCTTTGGAAGCAATGCTACACAGTGAAAAGTGTTTTCATGGATTTGAAAGGTCATACATAACCATTGTAATAATCTATTAATACTTTCATCATGCTCATAAGAAGACGAAGGCAACTAAAAACACAGACTGCAATGATGCTAAGAACATAAAGAAGCAATGCAAAGATAATTACCGTATATACTCGAGTATAAGCCAACTTTTTCAGCACATTTTTAATGCTGAAAAAGCCCCCGCGGGCAGCGGTGGCGGGACGAGCGGCCCGAAAGGAGCCCTTTCTCGCTGCTGGTCCCACCGCCGCCGCCCGCCTCTCGCAAGGGCAGGCACAGGAGCCGCAGTTGGGAGAGGCGCTGTCAGCGGAGGAGGAGGAAAGCTTTGGAAACAATCTCCACCACCCAGGGGTCAGTTGCCAATATTGGCTAAGATCTCTTAAGTGATGGAGACCACCTCACATCTTGAAGATAGTGAGCTGCTGGTGTGTCTTGCGATTTATTGACTTCAATGTAGCATGTAGAGGAAGAACACTGGTTGGTGGAAACTTGGTTACTGGAAGGTTTTACAGCCCATTCAGCAAGCAAAGGGTGTGGAGTCACAAAACAAACAAAATCCACTGCAGTGGGGTTATTCACATAATGCTGCAACTTACAGAATCTTCTGGAGGCCTCTGGATCTTTCCCCAGTCCACAGAAGGTCCCTTTTCTTGTAAGAATCTGTGAAAGAGCTTTTTAAACCCTTCTAGATCTTTCTTGGTGTGCTGAAAGAAGACATGAGAGGGCAAGTTTTTTTAAAGTAGTATTGGCCAAGAGCACAAGTGTCTATTAACTCCAATGCAAGCCACAGTGAATCCGAGTTTCTTTACAATTCCCATTAAATTAAACAGACCCTATAATGGAAAAGAGACTGGTGGGTTCTCTTCCATCAAACTTTCAAGAAACTTTGAGACTCAGAGGTATAACCAGATTCCAATAGCTGTTGATAAACCTAACATTAATATACTTGTCTATTACTTCTTTAAAGCTATCTCACCTAGTACCCGCCACATCTTTTAGGGAATTCCATGCCAACTATTAGTTTTGTCAAGAAACAAATGCTTCATTCTCACTTCTAATCTTTCATAAATGTCACACCACTCCTTTTTGATGGGAGTGCCTTAATTGTGGGACCCTCCCCCCAATGATGGTTATAGCAGACCCAACTCAGTTTTCCTTTTAGGTTGGTGGTCAAGGGGTTTTTGTTCCATTTCACTTTTTGTTAATGTTTTTTAATTTTACTTAGTTATGAGAGTGGTCAACAATCTTTATACACCCATGAACAGACATGCATTTTTGAGCAAGTGCCATGGGCATCGCCACATCTGGTTACTTCTCTCCCCTCCCCAAGAGAGACAGAAAGCGCACAAATACTTTGTTTTCCCAATATAACTGGGTAAAGTTGGATCCAGCAGAATAATTCTGAGCCCTGAAAAGCACATGTAATTTAAAAGAGGAAATGAGTGTCACTCTTCCAACTTTCCCCTTTAGCTCTGGGTAGTTTTCAAGGGAGAAAAAGTCACTTTCACCACCTCATGGCAGGAGGGAGGCAGCTCACAAGACATCAAACCACTTTGTGTTTTTTTCTTAAGAGTCAAGCAGTTTATAATTTTTAAATAAAAGCAAGGGCAAATTTGTTCACTGTATTATGGTTTGAATGCACTTCTAGGTTATGTTACAAAGGTGTTGCAAAGATTTCTTAATTTTTTTTTTTAAAAAGTGTTTTTTTACTAAGTTCAAAGATGTAACTTCTCTTAGGAGTATTTTCTCTAAACTATTAAGTCCCAGCCACCTTAGCCTTTCCTGGCAAGAAAAGCTCTCTAATTCCATATTTATTTTAGATGGCCTTTACTAGCTGTACATCATCCTTTTTGAAAATACAACCAACTACCTGAACTACACATAATATACTAAATTAACTGCATCTCTGATTTGTTTAATATTCTAATACTTGCTGTTTTAATTTCCAGTCCCTTATCTAATTTCAAATCTGGAATTTGCTTTGTTTTCACTTCAGTGAGCTTCACAGGGTAGTTACAGCTAATTAGATCCTGTGCATGTGAAGCTGGGAAATTTGTCCCCAAAGGCATCGGTCTGCACTTACACTGGTTCTCATCTGCTACTTGTTGCCCATCCACCCAGTTATGCAAGTTATACATGTAGAGCTTGTAGTCATCTTGGGATTTTCCACTGTGTAACATCCAACAATGTCCTACTGATGTCTCATAATATCCAAGCACAGATGTCTGCAATGTCAGAGTGAGGGAAATGTCCCAAGTGGCTGGGCAGGAAAAGCACACTCTGTCATCACACAGTTTGGGCAAATGTATCAGCTGATCCGGTCTTAAGACACCATTAGTTTCAACAAAATGAAAAGCAATATACTAGAGACTGTATTCTAAATAAAACTGTACTTTACTACAGTCCTGTGGACCTACATACCAAAGAACAAGAGAGTTTCTCAACAGGCCTGAATTTTACATGATTAGCAGGTCCAAAGATGTCGGTCTATAACTTCTTTCATTTATTTATTATTTATTCAATTTGTTAGTCATTTTATCTTGCCTAAGGCAACCCAAAGCAACTTAAACCAATTTAACATGAAAATGTTCATCTGCCCATATTTCAAATATTCTTCTAAATTTTTAGAAGTCATACCAAAAGCACTTCCCTCATGCACATTTAAATAATTGAAGTCCCTACCTCTAGTTCATTCTGTGGTGCAGTACCAAGTATCTTGTCCAGTTCCACTTTCATGGAATATTCCAGTTCTTGTCTAATCGCTTCCTGGAATTGGGAAGTACCGGCCTGAGACATCGCTTTGCTAAAATCTTTATAAAAAACAGAGAGAGGTAGAGAGATGGGAACAAAACGCTTGTGTGGTAAAGTGTAGGTAACTAAGAATGCATTAGAAAGCAGTTTTGTATTGTTTCAGATTTCTTTTCTACAGAATTAAAAGTCACACCATGCTTCCATTTTATTAATCAATGGACCAAAGGAAGAGGATGCACTTCCATTTGTGTATGTACTGAAATAACAGACAATGTGGCCATCAATAAAAATCTAAGAACTAATAGCAATCTTGCAAGCAAGGGCATCAGGCTGTTCAATACCCAAGCATTGCAGATTTGCCTAGCAATACAAAATATGTCATATAAAAATAGAAACCTGCTCATGAACTGTCATGCTCCATGACAGTTAGCCTCCCGTAATGTGTCTGTTATTATCTCCCTCCCTTAAAAACATCCCCTTATCCAGGTATTCAGCCATTACTAAGCAACACAAAAAGTGAATTGCTCTATCCCTCTCATCTGTATTTACTTTGTTTCTTAAAGCCACTTATTTCACACATGCAGAGAACAAAGTCAGCATCTAGTATGAAGCCTTAGAGTGCTGATTCGCCTTATATTGCTTTGGTAATTTTTAGAACAAACTCCCCTTTTTAATGCATAAATGCCTTGAACATATTGGTAGTCTCAGGAAAAAACACAAGATTAATTTGGGAATGTAGCTCTAGGGGAAAAAATTGAAGTGACAAATATAAGTGAGATTCTGAAACACACATCTTCTTTTGTAATAGAAATTGTGAACAAAGTTCAAAATCATCCAGATGAAAATGTCTGTTTCAACATGTAAACTTTGCTTTTCATTTTACAACACTCCTGACTCAACAGAAAGGCATTTCTAGGTGTTGCAATAATTGCCCAGAGCACTTTTGTTTTATGTAGAAATAGCTCTAACATGCTTAATGGCTTTCATTATATCAGAAGGTATGTGGCACTTTCTAATTCCTCTGTTAAGCATACAATAGCCACTTTTGTTTTTCAGGGAGGAAAGTGTTGCAATTACAGTGGTACCTCAGGTTACATACGCTTCAGGTTACAGACTCCGCTAACCCAGAAATAGTGCTTCAGGTTAAGAACTTTGCTTCAGGATAAGAACAGAAATCGTGCTCTGGCGGCGCGGCGGCAGCGGGAGGCCCCATTAGCTAAACTGGCGCTTCAGGTTAAGAACACTTTCAGGTTAAGAACGGACCTCCGGAACGAATTAAGTACTTAACCTGAGGTACCACTGTAATGTACTATAGCAGAAGACAAGGAGAGAGACTGACATTCCAAAATTTTTTGGTACAATACAATTATGTGCACATAGTTTGGAGTGTAAATAATCATATTTGAAAAATTATCATGAAAAATTAAATGAACATAGAAAGTGTTAATTTAAAGGCTGCAAGCGAGAGAACTAGGTATTAGTTCCCGGGGCGGAAATTAAACAAGCATGGCATCATCATTGCAAAAGCCCACCAACCAGATCAACCTTAACAGACCTTGACCAGGGCTTTAAAGGCCAATCGTAGCATTTGGTCACATTCTTGGGCATACATACACACAGTCCTTCATATCATCAGATTATATACCATTCTGAGGTTTACATGTCAGAATCAATACCAAATTGAACTTGGAAATAAATGGGAAAACAATGCAGCTAATGCAAAATTGGTGTGATCTGATCAAACCACCAGGCCCCCACAAGTATTTGGGGTGGGGGTTAATTCTGCACCAGTTACCAAACTGTTGTCAAAGGCAGACCTCCTATATAGAGGTCACCTGTGCTTCCATAGGTGACAATAGACCAAAGAATACCCCAAACTTCATACCGGGGGGCAGTGTTGAAGGAAGCCTGGTCCAAAACTGACTGCAAACCTTCATCACATCAGAGGTTTCCCACTAACTCCAAGTCGTTTGCCCTTATCCTACAACTGCCTCCAAATACCTGGTTAAGGTATCTACTGCCTCCCTGGGATAAGCAGATAAAACAAAATATATTGTGTTTTCTGTATACAAAATGTGATTTCATAGAATCAGAGTTGGAAGAGACCCCGAAGATCTAGTCCAACCCCGTACAATGCAGGAATATGCAGCTGTCCTCTGCTCTAGCCCCCAAATGACCTTTCCTACCAGTTTCACTGGAATGTAAAAAAGTGTAGATGACAGGCTGGAAATCTGACTTTCTTTTTATTCCTCTATCTAGTGCCAAATTCAGCCTAGTTAGATCCAATAATTAATCTTCTTTATGTTTCCGTCAGCTTAAATGTAGTTTTCGGAAGATCTCTGCTGCAGGGGGGTTTGAGGCTTCGCTCCCACAGAGTTGCAATACTGCCATGTCCGCAGGTTCAATCACCGGTGTCCGTCCCCCCCGTTCCTCTCAGAACAGGGGTTTGAGGGTCGCAGGAGAACCCTTTTGCAGACTGCTGGACCCCTCAACACCTTGAGAACCCTCTCAAGACTTTTAAGGGGGTGCACCTCGCCTTGGTGCTTCCCCCTGTATCTCCACGGGGCTCGAGTCCGTCAGATGATCGGACTAGCACTCCTTTTTGCCATTTGCAGAAACAGGAAGTCAAAGTCCCATTTTGTCAAAGCATGGCTGATGGAATCAAAAGCTGCTGAGAGTCCAGAAACAGTAACAGGGTTGCACTCCACCATCCATCTCTTGGTGAAATCATTCACCAGGATTTTCCAAAGTAGTTTTTGTGTTGAGTGAGCATAATTGTTTTGGAAGATGTTTAGTTGGGCCAGTTCTGGAGTGACTTCTAATATTTGCTTAGTTATTTTGCATATTTCTTGTATGATTGATGTCCAGAAGAGTTGGATTTATGGACATTCCCACCACATGTGGAGGTACGTGCCTGTGGAGGTGCATCCTCTCCAGCATTTTGGTGAGGTTCCTGAGCTTACAGTGGTACCTCAGGTTAAGTACTTAATTCCTTCTGGAGGTCCATTCTTAACCTGAAACTGTTCTTAACCTGAAGCACCACTTTAGCTAATGGGGCCTCCTGCTGCTGCTGCGCCGCCGGAACACGATTCCTGTTCTCATCCTGAAGCAAAGTTCTTAACCTGAAGCACTATTTCTGGGTTAGCGGAGTCTGTAACCTGAAGTGTATGTAATCTGAGGTACCACTGTATTAGCATTAGTTTCCGTGGTGTTAGGTACCACCTGTGAGTTTCAGATTGAGTTCTTTTCTTTTCGCTGATATGGATTTGAAAGGTTTAGACCACATTCTGGTCCATTAGGTGGGGTTAATCTCATAGCCTATGTCATTCTCCCATTGTTTTTGTATTACATATAGGGGGTTTGTGGGATTTTGGAGTAGTATTTTGTATACTGCGGATACCATCCCTTTGTTGTGTCCCTTTGTTGTTAGGAGGTATTCGAAGGTTGTCAAGTGCCCAGTTGCAGCTGATTTTACTACTCGAAACCTGGCAAATCAAAGGCTTATACCACCTAACAGACTTCTACAAAAATAACAAACCCATATTAACACAAGAAATAAAAGACAAACTAGGGGACACCCAAATGCCCGGGCTAACACATCACCAATTAATCATAGTATCATAGAATAGAATCATAGAGTTGGAAGAGACCACAAGGGCCATCGAGTCCAACCCCCTGCCAAGCAGGAAACTGAATTGTTTAAGAAGGAATTACATGCCTTCTTAAACAATTCAGAGACAGTTGTTGACTAACAATGTGATGAGTGTGATCGTTAGGCAAGTGCCATTTAAATGTTAAGTGCAAGAAGAAAGGTGGTCTCTCTCTTTTTCTAGCAATACTCTTATTAACACATGTCCCAAATTTATATTAGGGTCACATTCAGTAAGAAGGGTTTGGTTAAACAGTTGGAAATCATGCTTATGTGAGCTAAGGCCCAATAATCTGTCCAAATAAATTGCTCATGTAAAAATTAAGTGTTATCATCTGGCTGTGAATATTGAATTTAGAGGAAAACTAGGCAAGATCCAGCCCAAGTCTCTCTCATTTCAGTGGGCGGGTTAAACATGCACTTAGCTCTACTTCACTGAAATCAAAAAGGTATTCCATTCCTATTGATTTTTATTTCAAGACAATTTCCACTGAATTCAATGGGACCTCTTTGGGACAAGGTATGCATTGGATATTCGCTCCGTGTTTTATGGAGACTGATCTTTTAAAGCACCATACCAAATGTTTTATATGTTGCAATGAAAACCATACCTGCACACTTCTTAGGATTTAGGACAACAGTTCTGGCATCATGTAGTGTTTGCTATGCTATTTAGTTCAGTCATTCTTTCTCCCTTGGAATTGATGGTATTTTATCATACAAATAAGGGTAAAATCCTAAATTCTTTTCCACCCATCTACCAATTATCTGCCTGAATAAATATTAAATCCAAGTGTGCAGCTGAGTTTTAATAGCTAACGGTCCATCAAATTACTTGGCCTAAATGCTTAAAATAATCCGTAAGTATGAAACTTGAAATAAAACAGTAGTCCTAAAAACAAAACAAAAAACAAGAAAAATAGTATGTTATCATAGATGGATATTTAATACCTTAAGTATAGTTTCAGCAAAGGTTTGGACCAAACCTGGCTTGCCTGAATAGAATACGCTATACAAACTCACAGCACAGAAAGAAGTCTTGGTTACAGTTTCTTTTTAAAAACTAGTTTACAGAAATGTTAACAGGTATTACCATAGAGCAAAGTAGCCCCAAGGAGGGATTTTTAATACATGTCATACAAGATATATTTATGCAGCCAGTAACACACAGGTTTTAAGAATACTTTACTGGCTAAAGAATTAAGCCACACAGCACAAGTGTCATGTGTAGGCCATTGCCTGTTACCTCATCTGTAAACAATATGCTGTAGTAATTTAATGTTAAATAGCAATTATCTTTTTAAAATATCAAATATAATGGGAGAACAGTGCACACTGTTCCCTACAGATCAAGCTCATTTTCTTTTGCCAACACTTAGTCTATTTAGTCTACATTTTAGCCTTCTTAAAATTAGCTCACAGCATTTTATGTATTCTACTACACCCATTCTGCATTTAAGGTAATAAAATCTGACGTTCCATGAAGCAATTTCACACAAGCATACAGTTACAAACCATTTGAGCAAAAGAAAATAGGAAGCTGTTGTGCGTAAACTCCTTAGCTTCTACTCATAGTGACAGAAATCTCCAGCAGGCTGGGAAATACCATGTCAGGTTGTAAGCATAGAAGGGGACATTTTGAAGTGTTTAAATGTCTGCTAAAAATACAACTGTTTCGATTCCAATAAGGCAATTAAATTTACCTTTAACCTAATAAAACTGACACTTTGAGAAACATAAGCAACCTCCCCCTTTTATACCCAAAATGGCCTCCTCCAGTATTGGGCCTTAAAAGTGCAATAGCACACATAAGGAGAACATTTCATCGTCCCTTGTTGCACAGGGTTGACTGGCTGTAGGTAGATGACTTTCAGGTTCAATCAACCTTGCTCTTAGCTCTCTTATTAGTCTGCCTACAAGCAAGACCTAATCATACTGCACTCGTATACTATATATTCTACAGTATCCACCCCAAAAAAATCAATACTTGACTTTTTATATATTCTCTCAGTTCAAAGTACTATGTTCTGCACAATTTACACATAAGGACTGAAAATCTGATCTGTTTTCTCCAAGTAGGTAATTATAAAGTTCTTCTGGCATACAAACTTTTAATTTAAAATAATTCACACTGTTGCAATAATCCTTTTTTTCAAAGAAAATAAATGTATCAGTCATCAGGCTTCCTGAAACGTCTTCTTATGGACTTTTCCAAATTTCGCAATAGAAGTCTCCCAGAATCAAACCACTTACACAGAACCCGTGGAATGAGACAGCCATACCTTACCAGAAAAATCTCACGCTATAATTCACCAGAAACTATTACACCAAACCACAAGACATGTAGATAAAGGTTTAAAGACCACTGACTGCTGTCGACAGAAAGGCCAGGCAACAAATCTGGACGGACCCAGTTACAGACCCCACCTGCAATTGCCAGATTCAGAGGCAGCGGCTACAAGACGCTTCAGTCCGGTTTTGCAGTGTTATGTATTGAAAGAAGAGAAAAAGAAAGCCTACATACTCTCTCACCCAAGCTAAAAGAATCAGCTGAGAGAAAGCGGCAGTGCTCCGCTGTCACCCGAGCAACAACTAGAAGATATGCTTAATTAACCCAATGATACTCCTTTCAAGCCCCCCTCCTTTTACCACCCATCCCCACTGCATTTCGGCAGCCTTTGCTTGTGAAAAATAGCTGTTTTATTTAAAAACACACACAACCCCGGGCATCATGCAGCTTTAAAGGAAAACTAAGCAATTCCTACCTTTTGCAAATGACGACATTTTAGAGCTTTATGGGGGGATACTCTCGTTTTATAAATATAGAAATTATTTAAGACACGCTTCTCCCCACAAAAATTACAAGAAACGCTCGGAAAAATAGGAAGGTTGGTTTGGGAGGTTGTTGTTGTTGTTTGTCCTTGCCGCCCTGCTTCGTGTATATCTCAGTTTAAAAGCATCGAGAATAGGTTAAATATATATATATATATATTAAAAACCGAAATAAACTCCCCCACTCCCCCGCAAAAAACCGCTAAAAGAATTTTCACGTAAATTTCCTGTCTTGCCCGATTTCCCCGATCCTTCTCTACATCTGCCCTCGGAAATAAATGAATAGGGCAAGCTGGTTAAGAGGGGAAAACCACAAAGAATTTAAATTTCCTCAATGAAAGAGGCGGGCCTAAAACTGTGTCTCACCACCCTTCCGCCCTCCCCTTTCCCCGCCGAGGGCCGGGCGCCTCCCAGCCTCCCCGCTGCAGGCGGCTCCCCGATGGGAATCTCCCCTTCCGGATTCGGGCCAGGAGCGCCCCTCTCCTGCTCGGAAGGGCTGCTGCGAAGTTAGGAGGCTCAGCGCTTCTTCTCCGCGCGCCAGCACTAGGCAGGGGGCCCGGCAACTCCTCCTGCCTGGCCCCGCGTTTCAAGGGAAATCTTCGAATAGCAAGCCTGCTTTTTCCAAATGTGGTGCGTTTACTCCTGTCCCCTTAAAGCCCTGCTGCCCTGGATAGGAGTTGCGCTTTTAGAATCTGCGGGGGGGGGGCGCCTGAGCAAAAGACAAGACGAAAACACGCACGATAAAATGTCCGTCCAGCTCCCCCCTCTCCCCTGTATATCCTAGAGGAGTTGGACGGACATTTTAGCATGGGGGGGTCCCCTTGTATTTACTTGGGAGCAAGCCCCGCAGAGGTTGGCATTGTTTTACAGTGAGGCCACGTGTCCTGAATTTTAAAAAAGGATCGACTGAAAGGCTCCTGCGAAACTGCCACGGGCGGACTTTGCCGAGCGGAGGCGAACCCGCCGGCTTCCTCCCACGCGGTGCGCAAGTCCTTTCTCGCGCCGGCTCAGCGCAGGGCGCAGATATGCTGCCCATTTTCTCTGGCACCCACATCCCGGACAGTAAGCCTTGGCTCACTTGAACCATCTGTACTCAAGAAGCTGCAGAAGGCGGCACGAATGTGTGGCGGGGCTGCTGCTGTGCGTTTCGGGGGGGGGGGGACACGCGTTTCCTCCCCACGGGCAAGCAGAACGTGCCCAGCGCCATCATTGCGGAACACCAACCCCCCCCCCCCGCTAGAATTCCTTGGAGAAGGAAGAGCTCCGTTCTTGGCGGCGCCCTCCCCGGGGCAGAACCTTCAAGGCCGCCTCTGCCAAGGCGGACACGCAGGACAAGCGCCACACACAGATGCCTCTGGCGCCCGCTTCTCGGGGCTCCCCACAGGCGGGCGCAGCCACCATCAGAAGGAGGGAGAGCCGCGGCGGAAGGGAGAAGCGGGAGCAACCTTGGCGCCCGAGGCTGCTTCCCGACCCATCGCCCCAAATCCCACCCCCCAAAGGCCGCCTCGGTATTTGTAGCCGCAGAAGAGCCCGCCATGGCGGGCACCACACGCCCACGCTGCCCGCAGCCGCCTCCTCCCCCGAAGACGGGAGCTGCGTGACGGGGAGGCGCCATCCACGGAGGGAGGGGCAATGGCGGCGGAGACCCCCCCCGACCCCGCTCTTTCGAAGCCAGTAGATTCTCGTTACCTCCTTTCCGCCCCTTTTCCGAGTTTGTTTCACCTATTTCCCGGGGGCGGGCGGGGGGAGGCACTGCGTGTGGTGGGGGAAATATATTTATCTATACTGTATATCTCAACGGCGTGTTTCCGAGGCAGCTCGGGGCTGAAGGGGGAGGGCGAGGAGCGGCCGCGCCAGCAGCAGCAGCAGCAGCAGCAGCGGCTGAGGCAAAACAGCGGCGCGGCCTCCTTCCCGGCCTCGCGGCCCCTCGCGAACGGAAGCGCCCTCTCCGCAGGCCTTGAAGGGCAGCGCCGCCTGCGCGACGCCGCCAATCAGAAAGCGGGCCAAGCCAGGAGGGCGGGCGGCTCGGCGGCCGTGGCTTCGCTGCAGGAGCCCGGAGCTTCTTCTTGGCGGCGAGCTCGGCTTTGGCTGACGTGGCTTTCGCGGCGTCCGGGGGCGAAGCTTTCCCCCCGCGTGGCGGGGCGTGTGAGGGGCTGCCCGCCGTGATAAAATGGTTTTATTCCGAGACAGGCGCCTTGATTCTCCTGTCTTGGAGGAGGCTTTGTTTGCTTTACAGTCAAGCTGTGTATATAAATTTTATGAAACAAATAAATTATTGTTTATTATTTGTTTCACAAAATTTATAGACCACTTGATTATTTTTTTTAAATCCTCAAAACGGTTTACAAAAAGACAAGACAACAATACTTTAAAGAGTAAAGGTAAAGGGACCCCTGACCATTAGGTCCAGTCGTGGCCGACTCTGGGGTCGCAGCGCTCATCTCGCTTTACTGGCCGAGGGAGCCGGCGTACAGCTTCTGGGTCATGTGGCCAGCATGACTAAGCCGCTTCTGGCGAACCAGAGCAGCGCACGGAAACGCCGTTTACCTTCCCGCCGGAGCGGTACCTATTTATCTACTTGCACTTTAAAGAGTACAATAACGTTTAAAATTCAAATCATCCAGCCCATTACAGTCTCCAGACACTGATCCAACATTGCTTCATGCGACCCTGATAGAAAGGAGAAGCTGAGCTAAATGTCATACACATATTGATGATGTAACGCAATGAACCATAAACAATAAAGCAACATTTTAAAAAATTAAGGTTGCAACTCTAAAGTACACTTATATTGGAGTAAGGCTTTTAGGTAGCAATTCTATGCACAGGTTTATCGACAGGTTTTTTTACCGCTTCCTGGCAGGTGTCCTAATGTAGCTGGGCTGCTATTAGTGGAATGGATGAGAGCGAGGGACAAGTCTGCAAGCCAGGTTGTGCTTATGCAAGATTCGTCTCTTCTGAAAGCCTTTTCTCCCCCTTTCTCTTTGGCAGTAAGACGTAGTCCAGAACCACTCTCCTTGTTTCTTACTCTACTCACTAAAATAGCTGGAATGTCTTATTTATGAGACCTAAAAGCTATTCATAATATTATCACACAATATATTTATGATGTTTTTGGGCAGTGCTATGTTGCAGCAATCTTTGTGTTGGACAACAACTCTTACTGCAAACTCAAAAAATATATTTTGGGTTTTGCAATGGCAGTTAAAAGATCTCTAAACCTCTTGCCATGCCCCCCACTTCATTCTATGCTTCAGAAGAGGTGTAAACTTACTTGTTTTTTCTATATATGTGACTAAGAAAAATGGACCGTTTCTTAAAACAGTCCCAATGCTAATATTTAATGATATGTTGTAGTATTTTAAAATTTCATTAAAGGTTTAGGATCAAATTAAATGGCAGCATTCCTATTTGTTTAAAACTAATATTTAATGTGTCAATTAAATTAAATTAAATGTTTCAATTATTTAAAACCAATTAATTCATGTTTCAATTAATTATAAAATCACTGGGTTTACTGATGGATCCAGCTTGTAATTGTGGTCCATGAGGCCTTTGCGGCATGTAGCACCTTCCATCAGCTAAGGCCATTGCACCAGCTACAATCCTTTCTGAACAGAGAATGCCTGACCACAATAATATGGGCCTGCTTTTGAAGATGCCTCAGGGGTTTAGACTTCAGCTAAATGAAACCAACTTTAGAGAACATCTGAAACTGTTTTACTGGTATGTTTCCTAGCACAATTCAGACAAGTGATGCTTATCTTAAAGTGCTGTGTAGTCTGGTACACAAAAGGACTGGCTTTTCTGGGTCTCTCCACCTACTGAATTTAGACAGATGGCAAGAGTTGAGGGCTCACTCCACTATGAAGTCCTGTTTATGAAACTCATTCCCCAGGGAGGCTTACCTGGCACCTGATCTTTCTGGTCTTTTTATTTTCTCCAAGTCTTTTTTAAAAAAAACCCTCTCTCTCTCTCTCTCTCTCTCTCTCTCTCTCTCTCTCTCTCTCTGTGTGTGTGTGTGTGGTGCTGTTTTTCTGCCTCTACTGTTTTTTCCCTGCTTTATTTTTTCTGTTATTTATTGTTTAGATTGTTTGTAGTGATTTAAATGCTACCCTGAGATGGTTCTTTCCTATTCCAACTTTCTTATAATAAATGAACTGGTAAATTCTATTCAGGAAAGTCATTCAGTCCATCTCCAAGGGCAGATAGCTAAACCAGATCCCCAGCCCTGCAGAAGCTGGACAGAAGAGCCTAAAATCTAAGCCTTGGCCAGGTAACTCTCTTCCCAGGACAACAGCCCTTTCCCGACATGTAGCTCTCATGACACTAATAATTGCACCAAGCAGGAAAACAGAGCCACCCTCACTTGCCTCATCCCCACAATTGTGTCCCTGTTCTCCATGTGTTGTGATTACATCCTCTGCTTTTTTCCTTGGCGGAAGCAGGGGGATACATACCCCTAAACATCTTTGTATTTTTTCCCCATTTACTGTATTTATTTTCCCCGATTTGAACTATAAAATGATGATTTTCTTGAGTCAAAATGAGAGTACCCCTAAACATTTTTTAAAAGAAAAAACACTGGTTACATCTGTAGAAGAGTCTCTTCCATGCATGTAGGCTCCCCTTGGATGTAGAGCTCTGCCTCGTATGAGAAAAACCTATGAGGGCTATAAAGTTCTAAGTCACACCTAATTGATATTGAAGCCCAGCATCAGTAGCTGAGGTTCAGGGGGATTAGTGGTCTTGTGTGTCAGCTTTGAGTGATGCCAAAGGGCACTAAAGGGTGTGAAGCTCTGGACTGATACTCAGGACAGGCTTTTAGAGACTAGCTGGCCAATTTTCCACTCCAGAAATTTCCTTCTTCAATCAATGCTCGGTTGTCTTCAACTTTCTGTGATTCCTGTGTCTTAACCCTCATTGGAAAATTCTGGCAGCATTATTTAATCTACAAAGCTTCAGCAAAACATATGTGCCTACCTGGTTATGATTCCTTATTTGACACTGTATCAGGGGTGGGGGAAGTTGTGGCCTTCCCACCCATCCCAATTAGCATGGTCAGTAATCAGGAATTATGGGAGTTGTAATCCAACTATACCTGGAGGGCTGCAGGTTCCCTCATCCCTGCACTAAACTGTAGTACAGTGGGTTGTAGCAGATGTTTCTATTAACCCCAAGCCTGTTTCATTAAGTCACAATGATGCAGCATGTTTGTAAACCCATATTTTCCACATATGTGTGACCTCTTGTAGCCTGAAGCAGCCATTCCCATGTGCACTGTATTGATTCTGTAATTTAGGACTGTGTGAATACGCCCTCTAATTTCCTCCCTTATAAAACCTTACAACTATTCAGAGAATGGACATATGACAAATTGTTTATGCCTGTTCTTTTGGCCAGTCTACTTGATCACATCATTTTGGGATCTTGCCTGATGAGAGAAGAAGTTCCATTGAGGGAGGCTTTAAAGGGAGGAGTAGAACATTACACTGTTTACTTAGCAATTATATTTCCCAGAGAGCTAGATTCATTATGTGTGCATCTGTTTTGCCTTGCTGCAGCAATCTCAAGTGGTATATAGTATATTTATTAAGAGAATAACAAATAAAGTTTTGTGACAAATAAATGTTAAAATGTAGACAAGTTCAAATTCTAGCCTGCCTTAATATTAGATCTAGAAAGCACGTGAGTGAGGCATCTTCTGCCTTCTTCTCTAGGCACAGTTAGTCCTTTCATAGCAGATTTATTGCATGGAGGGGAAGTCCGCCAAAAAACCATAAATTTAAAAGCTACAAATTTCTACACTCTAAACTTGTCTGACACCTTGTTCATGTTTTCTTCCTTATTCCAGCACCAATTCTGTAATTAAATCTACACAGATCCTTATATGAATACACGGTAAAAGATAAATAAAACAGATCGTTGCTTTCAATGTATCCATGTGGCTACATCCCCTTATAATTTATCACCTTCTCTTCAGAAGACACATTCGCTTTTCCCCAGTAGATTTGCACACATCTTATTCAATACATAGTCACTTTGGGATTCAATACATGCTGCGGGAATTCACTTTTCAACACACACACACACCCCAATCAGTTGACTTGCTCTCTGGACATGCTGTGAATATTATACACGACTATATTGATATGTGCAAATCTACTGAAGAGTCAGCATAGGTTAGCATAAATGTATTTGAAAAGGTCATGTGAATTAGTCGTAACTAAACAAAGAAAGCTTTTCAGGCATTGTTTACAAAGGTCATATTGGACCCTAACATGGTTTAAGAGCCCCAAAGAAGGAACTCCAGGAATCTGGAGGAACTTCAATAAAAGAGGAATCCACCACATTAGCTTCAGGCACCAACTATCAAGACAAGGAAAGATTTGTATAATTTAGTGTGTTAAGGAGGTGCATGGGTGTGAGAATAGGTGCACACAGAGAGAGAGAGAGAGACAAGCAGGAGGCCTTGAAAAGTAAGAAAGTTATGAACTACAGAACTAAACCTAGTGCTGTTAAGTTGCCAGTGGTGTTGTACTATTTGTATTTTTAAAGGTTCTTTAATTCTCTGACATTTAACAGCTTCATATAAAGTACAAGCATTGGCTTTCATCTCAGTACATAAATTTTATTTTATATTCCTGAGCTATTCTCTGAGGAATCTCTGAGAACATCATTCTTGCAAACTAAAAATAGTGTCAAGGAACACTCAGACGCAAGCAGCTAACCATTTACATCCAGGTTGCTTGAATGATCCAGAATCCATTACCCTTACCATAAAGCGTGGTGATTAATAATTAAAGGAAAGCCAAATGCTATTCAAGGTTTCATATTTGAATGTGCAAGTTGTGAGATGGAAAAGTATTGCGTGTGTATGTATATATGTGTGTGGGGGTGTATGTGTGTATAAAGGTTCTGTGCTCTGTTTTATAATCCTTCTCTCTGACAGCTGAGTTAAGTGAAACACAATTTTTACACCAATAATTGACCTAAAAGTATCCACAACTATAAACAGGAATAGCATTCCTAGATGAGCCTTTATTTCTTCATACATACTGTCTGTTGTTTGAAGTAGAAATTGATTGGGATCTCTCATGTTTCTGTCTAACACCACTATCTAACTATATAACAGTTTAGGGATGTTGGAAGCCATCCAGACTGGCTGGGGAAACCTAGCCAGATGGGTGGGGTTTATTTATTTATTTATTTATTTAGATGAGCTAGTCCATGCAAAGTGGAAAAGAATATGAAGCGGGTGGAGAATCAGTTCTTAAGGCCGTCAAGAAAAGTTACTGAAGATGATTACAGATTGTTGAACATAGAAAAGAAAACATCAACATTTTCTATGTAACAGAAGGGAGCCAAAAAGGCCCGGGTGGGGGGAGATTCAGATTGTCAGATTTGTATACTTAACCGTACATACATTTTTATGCAAAGTTTTTAGGAATGTGGAGGGGGGGGGAGAACCAAAAGTAGGCAGAAAAAATGAGGATGCTAAAAATACTCATGGCAGTTTAAGCATTTATTCATCTATTGTCAATCAGCACAGCAGCATTCCTCTGATACTTAAAAACTCCCCTCCCCGGGGCCTTTTATGGCAGTTTTCAATAGTACTATAGTACATAGAAACAGTAAAACTTTTCCTCCAAGACAATCATTGGCAAAAGTAGAGTAGGAGGCTTCAGGTATCATTTGTATCATTTTCCCCTGTGAAACTAGACATTTTCCAAAGAAAGGGGCAGCAAAATACACCCGTTTGTGCTCTCTTTAACTAGAAATGCACTTTCTCTCTATCACACACTTAAAGCTGCTTAAAGCTACTCTACAGCAGTCTCTGATCAGATTAGATCAGAATTCTCCTTTTAAAGCCATGAATTTGCAAAATGAGAACAGGTTCCAGGAAGTAAAATGCATTTCTAAACTGCATATTAGTTCCTGGTTCATAGTCACCTCCTTCAAAAAGCAAATAAACACTAGTGGCAAGAGCAACTGAAAGGAATTTCCTCTAGTTTTATATTCCCAAGGGAGTCATTAGCACAGTTAATTAGAACCCCAAATCGGATTAAAGGGATCAAAATAAGCAGCGTGACTTTCAGAGTCTCTGAGCACAGCTGAACATGGTTTTTGTATGTTAACAAACCTGAAATATTCAGCAGTAGCAGCAGACTAAATCTGGAAGGCACTCTTGTTAAACTGGCAACTTTGTTTTGCATGGGGCTCAGTGCAATGGCACAGCTCTCTTTTCCCTACAAGTTTTCATTTTTGGTTTCATTGGCCATCATTCTGCATCCTCCACAATGTATGAGACCGAGTGTTCTGTGGCATAATAGTCACCCCCCACAAAAAATAGCAGAGAATATAATGGTGGCAGGGAATGCAAACTTTCATTTTCTTCTAGGGGGAAGGATAGGTAAGAAAATCTCTGACATTTTATTTAAAAAAATGTGGATTCACCATTAGCAAAAATTGGGAGTCATGAGGATGTGGGTTCACATGCATTTCCCTCCATTATTCAGCACTGTTTCAAAGTAAACATGTACAGTCTGGTTCTGTTAAGATACAATAATCCTGGAACTCTAAGATAATGACTAGGTGTGGAGTCCCTGGCAACAAGATTGCCTATTGTATCCATGGGTTTGATTTACGGAATAGCATCCTCACCATTCTGTGATTTTTCTTCCAGTTCAAACAGTTTCAGAAGGATGAAGTAGGAAGAACATTCAAATCTGACAGCGGCTGGGTAATAACACCTGGGCACTTCTGGTGCTTGGTGGGTGCTGGTGATGATTGCCAAGCACTTTTGATACCAGATGTGCGTTGGCCGTGAACTCATAGTAGGAAGAGGAAGCCACAGAGAGCATCAAGAGCAGTGTATGTGGGCCATGAAGGTGACAGCTGTGCTTTTAAAGTTGCACAGGTGACCACAGCAGCTGGGTTTGCAACAGGACACTCAAGGACAGTGAGTTTGGTAACAGGCTATCCCCTAGGGAGAGGGGACATGGTCTGGGATGCATTAGAAAAACTGAAAGGCTGTATTTTCCCACCCCTGGTGTGAGGTGTTGAAATGGTGTTGTTTCTGCAGCAAACTACAGTGGTACCTCAGGTTACATACACTTCAGGTTACAGACTCCGCTAACCCAGAAATAGTGCTTCAGGTTAAGAACTTTGCTTCAGGATGAGAACAAAAATTGTGCTCTGGCGGCGTGGCGGCAGCAGGAGGCCCCATTAGCTAAAGTGGTGCTTCAGATTAAGAACAGTTTCAGGTTAAGAACGGACCTCCGGAACGAATTAAGTACTTAACCTGAGGTACCACTGTACATGGGTGAGTGACTGTGGAGAACATAAATGCCGTAGATTAAGAGCCATTTTTTATGAAGTCACTTTTCTGTTCAGTACACTTAAATTTATGTAAGAGAGAGCCAGTGTGGTGTAGTGGTTAAGAGCGGTAGTCTCGTAATCTGGGGAACCGGGTTCGCATCTCCGCTCCTCCACATGCAGCTGCTGGGTGACTTTAGGCTAGTCACACTTCTCTGAAGTCTCTCAGCCCCACTCACCTCACAGAGTGTTTGTTGTGGGGGAGGAAGGGAAAGGAGATTGTTAGCTGCTTTGAGACTCCTTAAAAGGAGTGAAAGGCGGGATATCAAATCCAAACTCTTCTAAATTCTTTTGTGGGATAACAAATGGACAAATCTCTGAATAAGTGCAAATAATTCAGCTTGAGGATAGGGAGAGTAAGAAACATGAAGAACGTGGCACTAAAGTACTTGGCAGTACTAGCAGGGAAGGTGGAGCCATTTCTCAGAAATGAACTCATTGGAAATGAACTCATTCATGGACTAGCAGTCAATGAAGCCAGTATTTGCAGAACAAAATATTTTTTCTTCCTCAGGGAGATATTTGTACAACAAAACCAGAGTGTACAGTAGGCATAGACCAAGGAGGCAACTGAAACAAAAATAAAGTGAGGCAGAAGTTTATTTAGAAAAGGAGTTGCTGGCATTTAATTGCAACCAATTATTTGGCAAGTTTAATAATAATAATAATAATAATAATAATAATAATTTATAATTTATAAAAAGACAGAAACTAGGACCTGGCTTATATATGACAGGGGTGCCAGGGTGTGGGTGGGTTGGTGTGTGAAAGGGGGCAAACAGCCTGCAGGCTCCACTCAGCTGTAGGCCTCTAATGTATTATTTCAGTCATCTGAGAGAGATGAAAAAGTCATTATAACTTGTGCTCAGTTACTCAGTGAAACCTAGCCAATGGATCTGGCCTAGAGAATAGGGCAGATTCTCAAATTTATGTATGTGTAAATAAGAGCCTTTGTAAATCCAAAGGATGAGTCTTGTTGGTGCTATAATGTGTTAGGTAGCACTTCCAGGCCTAATTTTACAACTCAGCATAGGCAATTATTTGAAAGCACCACACTCAAAAGATTTCTTCCCGCTATGTTACTTCCAGTACCAGCACTTCACAATGGTTGTGTCCAGGAAAGCACATTAAAAAATAGAAATCAATTCTGTTTATGCATTTAAAAGGCCAGCATAGATTATTTGTGGCCTGGAGACACAGGAAGAATTAGAAATGTCTTCTGCTTGTTTGCACAGTAGACTTAGCAAACACTTTATGAACAGTGTGCTGTTTTGCTTCAAGTGTGTGGTAAAACTTTCAGAGGCTGATTTAATTAATATTTGTGTGTACAGACCTGTATTCATGTTTACAGACATTTCTGGGGAAAGTCAATATGGATTTTTATAAGCAACTCAGCAGTATTTCCCTGTTAACATACAGTAAATATATGACATTAGGACGTGGGTGGCACTGTGGTCTAAAACACAGAGCCTATGGCTTGCCAATCGGAAGGTTGGCAGTTCGAATCCCCATGATGGCGTGAGCTCCCTTTGTTTGGTCGCAGCTCCTGCCAACCTAGCAGGTCGAAAGCACGTCAAAGTGCAAGTAGATTAATAGGTACTGCTCCAGCGGGAAGGTAAACAGTGTTTCCGTGCGCTGCTCTGGTTCACCAGAAGCAACTTAGTCATGCTGGCCACATGACCTGGAAGCTGTCTGCAGACAAACACCGGCTCCCTTGGCCTATAGAACGAGATGAGCGCACAACCCCAGAGTCGTCCACGACTAGAGCTAACGTCAGGGGTAAAGGTAAAGGGACCCCTGACCATTAGGTCCAGTCGTGACCGACTCTGGGTTTGCGGCACTCATCTCGCTTTATTGGCTGAGGGAGCCGGCGTACAGCTTCCGGGGCATGTGGCCAGCATGACTAAGCCGCTTCTGGAGTCATCAGGTACGTCAGGGGTACCTTACCTTTAAATATGTGACATTATATTTCATGTTAAAGTGGTGACATTTGGATATCCCTAAAAGATCAATCCCACCTGTTACCTTTATATCCTGCCTTTACACTGAAAGACAACAGAGGTTGGAGGGATTTCATGGGAAGCTGGGAAAGGTATTTGAAGCCAATAATCTTCATTGAAACCACAACAAGGTCTAAAAGGGGCACGGAACTGGGCTTGCAAATAACCAATCTATTTTCTGACTTTATGGAGTAACATTTTCGTTAGCTGAACCCAATTCCAAACTAACCCAGAAAGTTTCTCACCACTAGAGTGAGAAAGTGTGAGTTAGAGTGCTATACTAGGCCATGGGAGACCAGGGTTCAAATCCCCACTCGGTCATGAAGCTCACTGGGTGACCTTGGACCAGTCACAGTCTCTCAGCCTAACATTCGTCACAGGGCTGTTGTAGGATTATATGATGGGCCGGAGAACCAGAAACACCACCCAAAGCTCCTTGGAGGAAAAGTAGGTTATAAATGTAACAAATAAACAATGAGAATAATTTCAACCAGTTATCTTTGTGTGGACAGAGTTTAGCACTGACACAATCCTTGTATACCACTGAATTCTGTATGGCACAAGAGTGGACAGAATAAAGGTGTCATAGGAAAGGGCATGAGTTTAGGAAGAATCCAGCACACACACCATTATTGCCCCCTTTGGTGCTGTATTGTTATGCCAGCAGAAGAGGTGGCAGACCTTCCCATCCAAGTCAAAGTGGAATTCCAATTACTAGATTGTGTACCCAATTCCAGTTCCAATTGTGTACCCTTTGGTACACAAGGGAAACTGTACTGGTTTAGCAAAGACATTGATTCATCAGTTTTTGGCAGTGTCTGCTGCACAGAGGAAAAATGAGGTTACTACTGGCCAAAAAAAATGGTCCCCTAAATCAAGTAAATAAATAAAAATACTTAGCTAACTGACCAGTTGTGTCACAGGTAACTCAGTTCTGCCCCCACAAATAAAGCCTGTCACCCCCTAAAATAAATCCTGGCCACACCCATGGATCACAGCCAGCTTTGTTGGTGAATGCCAAGCACACCACGCCACCTACTGTCCTTGGTGGCCAAATAATGCTGACCCCATTTGTCAACATCATTGTATCAGAGCTAGTGCATGTGGAGCCGAACAAACAATAATCAAGGCTGCTAGATGGATAAAGACTGTTTGAGTGATTATATTTTATTCCCAACCATTAACTCTTCATATGTGGACAATTAGGGGACCACCAAAGGAGGGGGAAGGGAAGCTAGGTTATGTGGAATAGAACCACACTGAGGTGGTGGCACTCTTTCTCAGTCACTCCCAGCAACCCTTACCGAGCACCTAGACTAGACAGAAGAACTGCCTGTTGCAACTGCTATAAAGTATTATTGCTGTACTTCAGCCTCTTGGCTCTACAGCAGGCAGGCACCCATCCAACATTCACAGGCAAGGCTTTTTCTCAAAACCCGCCGCCCCACGCCATGGAGATCACAAGCTCACAGCAGCAGCCAGTGGAAAATCAGGTGATTGGTTGTGTGGTTACCATCCTATTTAGCATTATGGGTTCCTAGGGTAGAATCCAGTCTGTGCCCTTGCACTGACTGAAGGGGTTTTTATCCAGCAGAAGTGTCTTCTAACAAAAGGGGTTGAGGGTGTCATGTGACAAAGGTATTTGAGAGCAGAAGCAGTAAAGAGGGAAGGGGAAGGTTGCTGATTCCACATGAAATCCCCAGTTGCTCACTCCCAAATGAACTCCAGGGAGTTGGGGGACCCCTACCTCCTCTGCAGTTAAGTGAAGGTCTCCATATGTACAAGGCATCAACTGAATTCCACTCATATCATCAGCCTGTTTCTTAACGAAATTGTATTGAAAGCGTTTTTAAACTACCAGTTCAGATTCTCAGGATTCTAGCAAGATACCAAGTTCTTCAGATGGATGGCCCTTCCTCTGTAATATAGTTTGTTGGTGATAACCAGTGATCATATTGTGAGTCAAACACTGACAATAAATAAGGTTACACAGCATAAGATTGAAACAAGGCAAATTGAAACTCTTAATTTAGCACAGCTACCTGCAGCAGTTATGGTATGTATCATCATTACATATCTATAAATATATAGCAAGCTGGTGTTGTGTAAACCATCTGCTGTTGCTAGGCAATAAAAACACTATGCTAATGTCAATAATAAATGACATAGGAGCTACAAGGAGAATTTGCATTAGATGAGGATAGAGTGTGTGAGTTTCCTGGACTGGATCTGGCAGATAATCTTTTGTGAGAAGGAATGTTGTGTTATAAACTACATGGCTGGGTAAAATGGCACATACTGCATTTGCTAGTCTCAAAGCCATGGCTGTTTAATACCCACCCCAATTCTCAACTTCTAGTGTGATGTTTAAAGGTGGTTTTACAGTCAAGGAGTATATACATTTTATTAAATAAATTATGAGATAAAATGTGCCGAAGTGACCAGTGTCCTGTGATTAGTGCAGAAATTCTGCACTTGCTGTCAGCTTTCAAAAGACTGTAATGAAAGGTGACAGTCCATGTTGCCTGTATCTTCCCTGCTTTCCCCCCATGTGCTGTAGTCATCCATAACTACAGATTCACAAATTGGATTCTTGCCATTTGACTACAGCATAGGTCCTGATAAATTCATTGCACACTGAAGCCATTCATTCGACAGCCATTTTTTCTCCTAGCATATGCTGACAGTTGCAAGTGGCTCTAAATTAATGCACATTAGGGAGTGGTGTCGGTGAGTCGCAACACTTCTAGCCACAGTTTTCAGCCATTTTGCATCATCAGAGCATGGTGAGGCAGTTATGTACACGCTGCAAGTGCATGCAGGATTCAGCCCCTGCATCACTGTTGAGTGGATGCAGTACATGCCAAAAGCCAATCTGAGATTAATCCTGTACATGCACAGGAGCTTCTTGCTATAGGCTGATATAGCTGGAAGATAGTTGACTATTATGACTTAGAATTACCCTAACAGAGTTACCTCCGACTTACCTCAGGCCACTGATTTTGTGTGCAATGATAGGACAGCAAGATATTTATTGTAAGTGGGATTTTCTGTCTGAGGTACCAAAATGTAAATACTTGGACATGTGATGGGCACCACTCACTGCTTAGTCTCAGGCAATAAAATATCTTGGAATGTTTTGCATGCTAATTTCAAATTATGTGAGACCCAGGCTGAGAAGATCATGGGAACAGGTCTAGAATTTGCTCTTTGACCTAACTGATAAATTGTCCCGTTAATATGACTTCCAGAAAAAACAAACAAACACAATAGATTGATGGCCAGGAGGCTCCCATGTTACACCAGTATCACAGAGAAAAGACAATTGCACCAGGTGATGTGATATTTACTACAAATGCCATCATCAATGGTGGCAGTACTGGAACAGGAAATAACTGACAACCAAACTGTTGTGTATTGAGTCAAAGGATTTTATATCTGTATTATTGTTGTCTGTATTTGCATTAGGGTAAAGTAACTGCCTTTTGGTTCCAGAGGGTACAGCTACTATTGGTTCATTTAAGCTGCTGTATTTGGATCCTCTGTCTTATTGGTTTCCTCCAAAAGGCAGGACTGTGATTGCCTGATATTGTTCCCTCCAAAATGTATCCTTTCTAGCTAGTTCCCTGTCCCTATAAATGTAGCTCTCCCCTCCTCAGTTCTCAGTCTTGTTGCTGTAATAAAGAAGCGTTACTACAGAACTGTCTCCAGCATATTATGTCAAGAGAGCTGAAATCACAAACCCCACGTCACAACAACTGGCGACGAGGATGGGATCCGGAATGCTGAGGAGCGGTTAAACGCAGCCCTGCCTCAGAGTCCGGATTGTAGCTAAGAACAAGACTCACTGGCCGGCTGAGAAGACGACCCTGCCCACAGGACAATGGAGAGTCCAAGGGTATTGGAGCCCTTCCAGCCATCAGAGCCCCACACGTGGGAAGACTACGTCGAACGCTTTGAGTTCTTCGCAGTGGCTCAAGGGATCACCGATGCCAGCAAAATAAGGGCCACATTCCTGAGCTACTGTGGGCCTGAGACCTTCAAGCTGGCCAAGGCATTGCTTGCTCCAGCGAAGCTAAGTGAGACACCTCTCAAAGATATTCTTGCCTGCCTGACAAGCCATTTGGCGCCTACTGAGACCAAGATGGCCCGGCGGTTGGAGTTTCATAAGAGGCAGCAGCGTGCTGGGGAGTCTGTATCTGCATTCCTAGCTGAACTGCGGAAGCTCGCTCAGCACTGCGACTTCCAATGTCTGGAAGAGACTCTCCTGGATCGGTTTATCGGTGGTCTGAGCAGCAAGAAAGCCAGAAGACGCATCGTGGCTAAAGAAGAGGTTACCCTTGCTTCAGCCTTGAAGGAGGCCGCTGCCACGGAGAATTATGAAAGAGAGGAGCTTGATGCCAGTCGCAAGGCCCCTAAGATAGAAGTTGCGCATGCCATGGACGAGCTAGAGGCTACTCCGAGCCAAAGCCCAGTCCGTGGGGTTGAGTCAGTGCGTCAGGCCTGCACAGTGCACAAAGATCACCGAGGCAGGTGCCCTGGTTGTGGCGGAAACCATGAGCGGAAGAGTTGTCGTTTCCGGGATGCTATGTGCCGGACGTGCGGGAAGACAGGTCACATCGCCAGGGTCTGTAGATCGGCGGCGCTGGGAGCGACAGGAGCAACTAGACTGGAGCATCGCAGACCGTCCACGGCAAACCATGTTCTAAAGGACTGCCACTACGTAACGGAGATCAACGGGAGGGTCGTGCAGTTTCCAGCGCAAGGCAAGGCACACGTCAAGGTGAAGATTGAGGGTCAGCTGTGTGACATGGAGGTGGACTCCGGATCTGGATTCACTATCGTGTCGGACCAGACCGCGAGGACATTCTTCCCCAGGGGTAAGTTGCCCCCTCTGGAGCCCTTCCCGGCAACCTTGCAGTCATACTCAGCGGGCCACATCCATGTCATGGGAATGTGTGCTGTGAGAGTACAGTTCCGGGACAAACAGGCGGTACTCAAACTGGTGATTGCGAAGGGCAGTCGCCCCAGTCTCCTGGGCACTGACTGGTTCCCCGCCCTGGGACTGAGTATATCAGGGCTTAATTCAATCCAAACCTGCCCTGAGATGAGCGAGGCATTATGCAAAGAATTTGCCGGTCTCTTTAATGGAAAACTGGGTTGTTATAAAGGGCCCCCAGTTGACTTCGAATTGGACCCTGGGGTGGCCCCAATCCGACTCAAACCAAGGCGAGTGCCATTTGCACTGCAACCCAAGATCGAAGCAGAGCTGGATAAATTGGTCAAGCAGGGAGTTCTCTCACCCGTGGACTCTGCTAAGTGGGAGACTCCAATTGTCACGCCCCTTAAAGCAAATGGGGAAGTCAGGATCTGTGCAGATTACAAATGTACTATCAATAAGGCACTCAGGGGAAACTCATACCCCATTCCAGTCGTATCACATCTGTTGGCTAAACTGGCTGGGGGCAAGGTGTTCGCCAAAATTGACCTGGCACAAGCTTACCAACAGCTGCCAGTAACCCCACAATCAGCGGAAGCACAGACTATTGTCACACATAAAGGGGCGTTCAGAGTTAACAGATTACAATTTGGAGTTTGTGTGGCCCCAGGGATTTTTCAAGGGCTCATGGAACGCCTGTTAAGAGGTCTGCCGGGGGTCTTGCCATTTTTTGATGACGTTTTGATTGCTGGAAAAGACCCACAGGAACTGGTTGCGTGTGTCCGTGCAGTGTTGCTCAAGTTCAAGGAGGTGGGGTTGCAACTGAAAAAGGAAAAATGCAGTTTTGGGGTGCCAACCGTGGATTTCTTGGGGTTTAAAATTGATGCATCAGGCATCCACCCCACAGATGCTAAGATTAAGGCCATCATCGAGGCACCACGACCACAGAACAAGACGCAGTTGCAGTCATTCCTGGGACTTATTAACTTTTATCATTCGTTCTTACCCCACAAAGCTTCGGTAGCTGAACCATTACATCGACTGTTGCAGAAAAAGAATGTGTGGCGATGGGGGCAGGGGCAGCAGAAGGCTTTTGACTCCTTGCGAGGAATGCTGAGTAGCAGGAGCGTCCTTGCTCATTACGATGAGTCGAAGCCGCTGGTCCTGGCATGTGATGCCTCTCAATACGGCCTGGGGGCGGTGCTGAGTCATAGGGAACCGGATGGGTCGGAAAAGCCCATCTCTTTCTATTCCCGTACGTTGCCGCCCACGGAGCGCAACTATGCTCAAATTGACAAAGAGGCGCTTGCAATTGTGGCAGGAGTCAAAAAGTTCCATGATTATGTGTATGGTCGCCATTTCTCCATTGAAACGGACCACAAACCACTGTTAGGGTTGTTCAACCCGAACAAACAAACGCCACAAATTCTCTCCCCCAGAATGTTGCGTTGGTCTATATTCCTGAACGGGTTCCAGTACACCTTGACCCATGTGCCGGGGAAACGGTTGTGCCACGCTGATGCGCTGAGTCGATTGCCTCTTCCTGGCGGGAGCAATGTGGATCCTGCCCCAGCGGAGCACATAATGATGCTGGAAACACTTCCGGGGGCTCCTGTAACGGCTACTGATATAGCTGAGAAAACGAGGAAAGATGCTGTTCTCTCCCGTGTGCTCACTTGGGTGGGGAGGGGGTGGCCAGGTGGTCCGCATGAAGACAAATTCAGGCCTTATGCGACAAGGCAGCATGAGTTGTCCATGCATAAGGGTTGTCTCCTGTGGGGAGATAGGGTGATCATCCCTGCACCACTGAGAAACAGGGTTCTTGAGACGCTTCACATGGGACACCCGGGAATGGTCAGGATGAAGTCGCTAGCCCGATGTTATGTGTGGTGGCCTGGAATGGACCAGAACATAGAACAATGGGTACGAACATGCAAGGCATGCCAAGAGGTGCGGCCAGAAGTGGCCAGAGCACCAGTTCACTGGTGGGAGCAGTCCAGATCTCCCTGGAGCCGGCTGCACTTAGATTTTGCTGGGCCATTCCAGGGGAAGGTCTTTTTGGTTATTGTCGATGCATATTCCAAATGGTTAGAAGTGGCGATGGTCCCTAGCATGGCATCAGCTGCCGTAATCAAGGTGTTGAGGCAGCTGTTTGCAACCCACGGGTTACCTGAGACCATTGTATCAGATAATGGGGCAGCTTTTGTGTCCCAAGAATTCAGGGCATTCTTGGCTGATAACTTCATAAGAGGGGTCACATCCGCGCCCTTTCACCCATCCTCCAATGGGCAGGCTGAGCGCATGGTAAGAACAGCCAAAGAATCCATTGCGCGCTTAATGGAGGGTAACTGGTCAGCTCGCATCGCGCAAATGTTATTTTTGCAGCATGCGACGCCGTGTACTGCGACGGGCAAGTCGCCAGCTGAGCTGCTCTTGGGTAGAAGACTGGTAACGGTGCTGGATTATGTCCACCCCGATAAAATGCCAAACCGTAATTCAAGAGAAACCCCCCAGGCTGAGGCTGACACAACAAGGTATCTCGCCCCTGAAGATCTGGTCTGGGTGAGGAACTATTCACGAGGTCCGCGGTGGGTGGCTGGTGTGGTCACCCGGACTAGTGGACCAGTGTCCTACTATGTGACCTTGGAAAATGGGCAAGTTTGGAAGAGACATATAGATCAGCTGAGGCGCCGGGCGCTCAGCAGGGAGGGGTCAGATAATTCATCCCTGGCTAACGACGCAGAGCTGCAAGACCAGAGTGAAAATGGCCCAGAGGTGCAGTCACCAGGGGCTTCAGCAAATGAACCAGGGTCTGCTAGTCCTCAGGAGGACGAGGTACAGGTAGGGGACCCTGCGATGTCTGGGACTCCATCTGTTCCTGACGAAACCCCTATAGCACCCCCCCTACCACAGGTAACATCCAATCCAGAACCGGCAACACCTGTTGTCAGGAGATCAAGTAGAAGTTGTAGGACCCCACAGTACCTGAGAGATTACGTCTGCGGTACTCACTAGGGGGGAAGGGGTGTTGTGTATTGAGTCAAAGGATTTTATATCTGTATTATTGTTGTCTGTATTTGCATTAGGGTAAAGTAACTGCCTTTTGGTTCCAGAGGGTACAGCTACTATTGGTTCATTTAAGCTGCTGTATTTGGATCCTCTGTCTTATTGGTTTCCTCCAAAAGGCAGGACTGTGATTGCCTGATATTGTTCCCTCCAAAATGTATCCTTTCTAGCTAGTTCCCTGTCCCTATAAATGTAGCTCTCCCTTCCTCAGTTCTCAGTCTTGTTTGCTTTAATAAAGAAGTGTTACTACAGAACTGTCTCCAGCATATTATGTCAAGAGAGCTGAAATCACAAACCCCACGTCACAACACAAACTATCCACATGACTTAATGGTAATCTACATGTCAGGGATACTTCCTGTGTCAGTACTGAACCAACAATACAAGGTGTGAGCATAGGTTTGTATGCCCAATGTGTGGGCATAGTTTTCCAGTAGAAACCACAGTGCAAATATAGCCCATAAATGGTGTCTTAGTGAGAGCAACATGACCACTGGGAGGATCCCATAGAGAATAAACACCATGGTGCATCTTTTACAGTGATGCTAGATGCCTTCATCTACTCGGCTGCAACAAAACATGTCTCTCCCGTATCAGTCTCTACAGCCACAGCAATGCTGTAACTCTCCAACAGTTTGACTTTACCCCTGATGGCACACTCTTCCATTGTCTCTCCAAACAGATGCATGGCAACAAGTAAAAAGTGAGTTCATGACACATGGAAACCTGACTATGCAACATATGAAGTAGATAGAATTTCTCTTTGCACTTAATTTCTTTTGGGTAGGTTAAACCTTGACACTCAAATTACAGGGAAGTACAAAGCAATTGCCATATAATACTTACATATACCAGTCATTTTCTTGTTAAACAAGAAAAATGAGTCTGGAAAATGTAAACATATTAACTAATTTCCCTTATCAAGTTTAAGTATGTTTGCCTCTTGGCAAGAAAACTAAGAAAGCATTAATATAAAATAGGGATGAGAAGGACGAAGAGGTCCTAATTTGGCCCAAGGCCATTTCCCCACGTTATACAAGATGCCCGGGGGCTGAGTTTTTGTCAACAGTGTCTCTTTAGCAGGAAGAAATGCTAATGGAAATCCTCATTATTACATATTTTACATGGCTGTTTTTGTATATATTTTAAAATTTTATATATGGATGTTTTATGATGACCTATTTGTAATGCCTAATAAAGGTTTGGCAAAGTAAGTAAGTAAGTATAATGCCAGGTGAAGTGCAGCTAAGAGGAACTATTGGGGAACAATTGTGCTCCCAAGTGTGCCTTGGCAAAGAGGGCTTGTTTTCAGCACCCTGAATGGAGCCAGTCCCTCCGGGTGTTGCTTACATCATTTCCCAACGGTGCATCTTTCTAGAAAAATAGAACCAGTCAGGGCAACCAATCCCAGTAGAGCTTGCAGACAGCTCTGATCAGCTGATCAATGTTGACTACAAACACCATTGGGCTCGGCTGCACTTGGGAGTTTCTGATTGTGAATACACAAGTGCAGCTGAGTCCCAACAAAAGCAGGATTTGCAATTGGTGCTGATCAGCTGCAAGAGTGCATTCTGGATTCTTTCCTGCGAAGTTGTGTCACTTGATGTCATGGTGATGACAGCTGAGCATTATCACTTATTTTTAGGTCTGGTCTTATTATTTGGAGGAATCAAAGGAAGGATATTTGTGCAAAAAGAAAGAAAGACAAGTTGACAGTGTTGAAAAGTGAACCACCCCCTTCATTGTTTCTTCCGTGACTGCTGTGAAAGGCATCTAAGAGCAAGGCATTTACTTGACTAGTACTATTGCTTCATCTTCTCTGGCTGTGGCACCACAAAGTTTCAGGTCTATGTGGAGTGCCCTCAACCTTTTATGGGGGTGAGGAGAGGACTGCATCCGTGGTTTGAACTGGTACCCCCATGTGCACTACACCTGCTCTATTTTATGTGGCTGTGGCTCTACCTATAGCCCTCTCCTGGTCTATACAACCGGGTCCGTAGGCCAAGGTGCTGGGGGATTACAAAAGTCCTCTCAAGTGTATTTTGCCTGTCTAGTGCTGTGTGGTTGGAGTTGCTCTGTCTTAAGGGGAAAGTATGGCTTCTAGCCTTGCCTCCCAACGTTTGTGTGAACAGCAAAGAAGGTGCTTGAAGGCTGTGTGTGTTTGCACTGCTAGGGACTCTGTGCAGAGGTCTGGAGTATGTCAGTTAGTGGGCTCCTGGCAGTCTCTTGTGGTGTTTCTGATTGCTTGGTTATATTTTGCATCTTCACTGTGTATATAATGTTCTGAGCAGGGGCAGCCTGGCCCATTTTGCCACCTGAAGTGAATTGGGAATGTGCCACTACTTACCCTGCTGCTGCTGCTGCCACGCCCCACCACTTGCCACTTCTGCTTTGGGGGCCAGCGGGGTACTGCCTCTTGTACCTTGAGTGCCTCTTGTACCTTGACTGCTTCACCTGCATGGCCTGGCTCTGGTAATATGGGGAAGGAGCAGTCTTGCCTTTTACAGCCTTAAATGGCTTGGAAACAGAATACCTAAAGGACTGCCTATGTGCTTGCCAAGTCAGGTCACCTGTATGTCCCACCTTTATCTGAAGACTGGCATATTTGGTAGAAGCATGGGAGAGGGCAAGGTTAGTGACCAGCTTTAGGAATTCCATGCCCTGGAAGATCTGTCTAGCTTTCATTGTGTTTTGCTTTCATGGCCAGGATAAGATGTCTTTATTTAGGCAGGCATTTAATTTTAGCTAGCCACTTAGGACTTCTATACAGCAGAGTTTACTGTGTGTTTGCAGCTGTTTGCAATCCCATTTAATTTGTATAGTCTGCATAGCATTAATCCTTCAACACTACCAGTCTCGATACAGTGGTACCTCGGGTTAAGTACTTAATTCGTTTCAGAGGTCTGTTCTTAACCTGAAACTGTTCTTAACCTGAGGTACCCCTTTAGCTAATGGAGCCTCCTGCTGCCGCCATATCGCCACCGCCGCATGATTTCTGTTCTCATCCTGAAGCAAAGTTCTTAACCTGAGGTACTATTTCTGGGTTAGCGGAGTCTGTAACCCGAAGCGTATGTAACCCGAGGTACCACTGTATTTTTTTGGTTGCCCAATATGAGAGTAATCTACTAAATTTGGGGAAATTGGGCTCAAACTGCTCTATTGAGGGTTTATGATTACGTATTTATTTTGGTGTTTTTGGGTGGGTGGATCAATTGCCACTTTCTGCTACTCACCTTTCCATGCCTGCAATTTGCTCAGCACTTACTTTTTTTTCCTGTGCTGGTCCCGTGCTTTTTTCCCAGGGGGTAATCAAGAGTTCGCAGTACTGGCATCTCTTTTTGTTGTTGTTAAAAAGTGTGATACTTGCTGTAACAACTTCATGGTGAGTACCTTGAGTATTTTTCTAGAAAAAAATCACTGCTTGTAACTATTTTTAGTGCTCTCCTGAATGGAGGATTCCCAGCCCCTCCATTGGATCTCTTCCTGTGGCCAGGAAACGGAGAGGTTGTGGGGAGGGGGAAGAAGAAAGGAAGACTTTACTTGTCGCCACTTAAATGTTTTTTTAAAATCACTTTTCAATATTTTTCTCATTCCTTTAAATGTCACTACTGGTTTTTAATGGTACCATAAGATACAATGTAAGCGATGCCAATATCTAAAGATGTGATGGTTGAGAGAGGCACACACATGATTTTCAGAAAAGCCGCATACTATCAGGTGCATTACAGGATAATTATTCTGAACTTCACACTAATGGTGAAAAAATGGTATTGGAAAAACTTGAGGTATATATAGACAATGGGTTCGTATAGAACTGTAGCCAAACATAATGCATCTGTATGGGGAGGTAGAATGTGTTTATTGATTTTTAAGTAATATATTAAAATATACAAATATCTGTGGCATTTGTGGAACTACAAACTTTGGTATACTTTTGCCTAGTTTGCTCAACTTATAAGCTAGTATTTTAATATTTGATGGTACAGATGTGTTTTTACATATCTTTTGGCAGATATTTTACTATTTTACTGTGGGAACTATAATGTGAATTCTGTAAAGTAACATTGATTCTCATACAGCTCTCATGACAAAGAGTTATACACCTAAAACTGCACATGCACCAAACTTTTAAAGCACCCCCCCCAAAAAAATTGTGAACTGTAATTTACCCTCTCCAGAGCTACAGTTCCCAGCACCTTAAGAAACTAGTTTTCAGGATCCTTAGGGTGTGTGTGCTTTAAATGTATAGTGTATATGCAACCTAAAGCATGTTAGAACTAATACTGAGCTTAATATGTGACTGCATCCTGCAATCTTAATCATTGTGTTTGCCACATTATACATAAAATAACAACAGTGAAATGCAATTGTAGGAAAAGCAAAACTCACTGAAGTTCTAATATAATTGCAGTCAATTGTAATTCTGCGACTGATTTGAATGGGACCACAGATTTATTTATTCTGATGCACCCATGCTGATGGGTTCACAGAAGCAGACTTCCACTACTACATACCTGCAGGATGAAAAGTACTTTCACAAATTCATACTGATAGCATTCAACAACAGAGGATGTGTGCTGCTGGAAGACAGTATCAATCATTTGTTCTGAGAGCAGGTACTATCAAGTTAAACTGCCTGAGTGTAGCATTACGCAACACCAGGCAGACACACATCAGTCCACTGCTAAATGCCCCTTGTTTTTAATTTGTTAACTCATAGGAAGACCATTCCAAGTGATTTTAGGTCTGGTTTCCTAAAAATATAAGTATGCCTTTCATTGATTATAATTCAGGGATCCTCCTTGGTTACAGCCCATAATACTTCATGTTCATTCAATGACACATACATTCAAAACTATATTAATTAACATTTTAGTCTTTCTCTAGTGTTCATCATATATATATATATGTATATTCTGTTTTCTTTTTGTTTTCGTTACGGCATTTTCCAGCTATATTTAAAGCACCAGCATAGTGGTTACTGTTGAAAAGTCAAGAGTGCACAGGAAAAGGCTGAAAGGCTTTTCAGGAAATGAAGGTAGTCTGGTACAATACCTGCATTGATAAGACTAATGAACAAATTAGAAATAGAGAAGCCTTATTGACTCTATTCTTTCATCCCATAACTTGAAGTTACCTAAGTGAAATGAATAGATTTGCTTCATTTCAAGAAAGAAGAGTCCTAGGCACAATGCATTTTCTTTTAAAAGTGTATTTTCAGATAATTGTGTTGTACTATTAATGGGGATATTATACTGTAAAATATATAGCACCTCTACTCTTGTGTAACATACAAATGCCATTAAAAATATTACATTCCCATGTTTCTCCCCCCCTCTCTCTCTCACACACACACAGCCTCCAACATTACTCAGATGAAAATAGAAACGTCCTATTCTACAACAACAACTTTATTATTTATACCCCCATCCATCTGACTGGGTTACCCCAGCCACTCTGGGTGGGTTCCAACATATATAAAAACATAACAGAACATTAAACATTTTTAAAAAAACTTCGCTAAACTGCCTTCCCCTAAACTGTCTTCTAAAGGTTGTATAGTTACTTATCTTCTTGGGGTTTTTTTTTGGGGGGGGCATAACTCCATACCCTCCAACATTTCTCCAGTGAAAATAGGGACATCTGTGAAAATAGGGACATCCAGTGAAAATAGCGACATCCCAACATTAATTTGATGAAAATAGGGATATCCTAAGGAAAAGCGGGAAATTCTGGAATCAAATCTGGAACAGCTTCTGTAAATCTGGACTGTCCTTGGAAAATAGGGACACTTGGAGGGTCTGCGCATGTCATGAAAAACAGTTAAGTCCTTTTTTACCTTTATCAGAGCATTTTCAAGAAAGACAAAATGACACTATTCCCTTCAGATTACAACCCTTTATTGATAAACAAGCAATAAGCAATAAGGACTAATTCATTCATCACTCATTCATTCATTCCTTTCATACCTACCCTACTCATAACATTATATTAACTGAGAAACATACTTTATTGAGTATGTGGTATGTCCCACTGATATTAAGCACACCAATTTATTTCATAGGAGTGTGCTAAGCACATGTTTAATTTGGGCTGAATTAGGGGTGAGACTGGAGGGCTGCAAAGAAAAGGGGAAGATAGGAAAGCTCCTTTCAAAGATTAGTTTCTAAGCCACAATGTTTAACACACTAAATAATTATAACATTAAGTGTTCAATATAATGTTACATTTGTAAGTTTCCAAATATCGTTCTTCATTCCTTTTTGAGGAATGCAGATTATTATTGTTCTAAGATTTGAGGTTCTACAAATATTTATACTTTTTAGTCCTTTTAAAAAAGTCTAACTCTGGCAAATTGTAAAGCAGAGAAATTGTGGGGCACTATGTATTCCCACATTTTATACTTATTGTTACAAAAGTTGGGTGCCTTCCCCTCTCTCTGCCAAGTGGCAGCAAGAGCCCCTGGGGTACACAGAGTCTGCGGTCCTTTGGAGAATGGAGACACCATGGAGACTGCTGTGGCTTTAAGAAATGTGGTTTATACACCTATAATGAGCAGGTGAATTCATTCAGTCTGCATGGAGGGGGTCCAATCTTACAGCATGGTCCTTTCAAGAGGGGCTTGTACCCCCACAGCCAGCCTTCGGGCAACCTGCTCAAGATGGATCTAAGACCTCCTCCCTCCTCCCTCCTCCCAGCAACCCTTGCTCCCAAGCTCCCTTTCCCGGTCAACTCAAGCACATAGTTCCTCTGGCCACCTTTCAAACACCTCAGGGGAGGGAGGGGGTTCTCTTGTATTGCGAATGACCCTCTATTGTTCTTTGGTGGCCCTAGGTCAGCCAGGTTGTTTTGCAGAAGCTAGCCCAGGACTTCCTCTGCATTTTGCATTCTCCTTTTATATCCCAAATAATCAAAATCCTAGCATTCATTAATTTATAGGATTTTGGGGGGTCTCCCCCCTTTAATCTATAACACCTGTTTTGATAACTAAAGTGCTGTATCACTTGCCTATCATAGCTCTCAAAACATGAGGACGGGAAAACAGCCATGTAACAAAGGCATCCCTTATTTAAAGTAATGAGGGGTTTTTTTTCCTGCGGAGAGAAGAATATAACAGAATACATGTGATTCTGTCAAACTTAAAACTGGGTGGCCTCCTTATATGTTTTGCACAGAATTCCAAAGCTGTATTAAAAAACTCTCCCTTTTGTTTTCCCTGTCGTAGTTTTCCCTGTCATATTTTGCTCTTCCTTTTAATGTGTGGAAGTGGGTTATATATATATGATTTAACAATAAATAAATACAAAGTTCTGGGGGAAATTTAGAGATTATTTGAAAACTGTATGTGAGGAAAATACAACGCTAGTGTGTTTCAAAGAAGCTTTGTGAAAAAAATAAGGAATATTGCAAAAAAGGCAAAAGAGGATGGGAAGATGTATTAAAATGGTAATACTATAATTTAGGAATGTGTTGATAAGAAATTAAGTATGGATGATTATCAGAGGAGTTGAGGGAGGTCGAATAAGTTAAAATAAGTGATGCTTAAAATTGTATGATTGGAGAAATTATGAAAAAACTCAATAAATATTATTTAAAAAAAAAAAAAATACAAAGTTCATCTCATAACCCTGACAGAATGTCATCATCGGTTTGGACACTGAATCCAGTTATGTTTCCTGCTTTCTATATCCCTTATCACATCCCTATCATTAGACAAGTGTTTTCTTACTGTCTACGTCTTTCTTTTTTTGTCTCTTTTGATTTAACCATTCTCCATTTAGCACGACATGGCCTTCTTTCGACAATTTTCACCCATTGTTTCAATTTCATTTCTAACAGTGGAATTTTGCACATCTCTTTCAGCAACTCTCAAAATTGCTAGCCGAGCATTTTATAAGCTTTGGCATTCTATTCATCAAGACGCCTGATTTGGTTTGTGTTTCTCTTTGAAGATGAAAGCTGATAAGACCTGGGTTAACTCCAGCTCAAAATATGAGTCAAGCTGGAGCTTAATACTGGAATCTTAAAACTCTGACTTCATCATATGATCTCAGATGATCTTCATCCCCTCAAGTGACCTCCAAAGAGCATGTCTGTCAATCATGTGAAAGCTTTTAAGATTTAAAGAACCAGTAAACCAACAAATGTAAGCATCAAAAGTTTCACTGGGGGGGAGAGCCAATAGATAGCGTGGTGGCACTACTTTCACCAACTGTGACTGATCATGCTGTCTTAATTTTGAAAAACAGTAGATTATATATTTTCAGAGCATGTATCCACACGTGAAAACTAAGTGATATGAATTCTGGCAGCTAGAGGGTTATTGCAAACATTCTTTAGTTAACCTGATAGCTTGATTTCTGCGTGCCTCCTACAAGGTTGGCTTCTGAATGTCATTGGCAGCTGATTCTACAAAGAGAGGACTACGTGAACCTTCGGAGATTGGATTTAGAAGTGGAAAGAGAAGCATGTGAGTGAAATGTGAAAGAGTACTCACTTGACAGAATACGTTTTGGCTTTATATTCGTCACTCACTCATTATGAGTAGATCTTTCATGTGCTGTTTTATTTTTAGACAGTGTTGTGCTGTTTGAGTGCTGTTGTAAAGAAACCCAGTAAGTCTACAGGTTTGTAAAGCCTGCTGAACTACTACAGGGTATATAACTCCTTGTGGAGTGTTCTATTATCATCCGGTGAATTCTGGCCTTAACTCCCCTTCCTACATTCTGTAGCCCCAATAAAAATTGCCCTTGTGTAATTGCCACCATATATAGTTACCCTCAGGTATCTGAGGGCAATCTTGGGCAATAATTGTAACCTCTCTCACAGAATTGTGAATCTAATGGAGTTGAGAAAGTGTTGTTACTCTGAACCTCCAGGATGGACATGATAGATATACAGTCAAACCTCAGTTGTTGAACGTAATCTGTTCTGGAAGCCCGTTCAGCTTCCAAAACGTTCAACAACTGAGGCGCGGCTTCCAGTTGGTTGCAAGAGCTTTCTGCACTCAAGCGGAAGCCGCGTCAGATGTTCGGTTTCTGAAAAATGTTCAAAAACCAGAGCATTTACTTCTGGGTTTTCAGCATTCGGGAGCTAAAACGTTTTTCAGCCGTTCAGGAGCCGAGGTTTGACTGCATTTTATATTTTGTATTTATTTACATTTTTATTCCACACTTCTTCCTAGTCCCAAGGGTAACATAGAATAATAGAATCATAGTGTTGGAAGGGACCCCAAGGGTCATCTAGTCCAACCCTTCAGTTCAGGAATCACAGCTAAAGCATCCATGACAGATGGCCTTCCAAGCTCTGTTTAAAAACCTCAGAGGAAGGTGAGTCTACCACCTCTCATGGGAGTCTGTTCTACTTTAGCTGGCCTGACGTTCCCCCTGCAACTGTTGGCTACTCATGTATACACCACCTTTGTGATTTCTCCTGTCTTCCATTTCTTATACATGCTCTTCTTAACTCTCAGCTCCTTATGCAGCCACACCTGTTGCCTTAGATGCCTCCCACTTTTCTTTCTTGTTGGTATAGTCTGGATTTGGGTCTTCAATATTTCTCCTTTTAGAAACTCCCACCCAGAGCCGGCTTTCCTATTGAGTTTATTGGCGCCTTGTGCCAGGGCGCCGTCTTCTCAGGGGTGCCCCAGCGAGTGGGGGAGCTGTGTGGCTTTGCCGGTGGCCTCCCCTTTCCCTGCATGCCTGCCAGCTGTGCCCCCTCAACCATGTGGCTGGTGGGCGTGCAGCTTCCTTCCCAAGCCTCCGCAGGAGAAGAGCGATCCCTGCAGAAGCTTGGGAAAAGGTCAACAACTCTGGGAAACGGAGGGGGGGCCGCCACCGGAGGGATCTTTGCACCACGGCCCTGCTCCCATCCTTCTTGGACTCCCTTCTCACTGAGTATTTCCGACCACAGGATCACACCCTGTAGCTCCTTCAGCTTTTTGAAATCGGCCTTCTTAAAGTCCAGAGTGCGTGTCCAGTTACATTTAGTTTTCCCTTGCCTTTGTATCCTAAAACCCAAGTTTCTGACCACTTCTACTTCATCAGTCAGTTCCTCCCTACTGGTGAGGACCAGGTCCAAGATAGATGATCCCTTGTTGGTTCTTCCACCTTCTGGGCAATGAAACTGTCAGCAAGGCAATGGAGGAATTTGTCAGACCTTTCACTCTTGGCAGAGTTTGAGTCCCAACAGATATCAGGGTAGTTTAAGTCTCCCATTATTATTATTTCTCCCCTTTAGTCTGGTTTGGCAGTCGATAGCAAACACTCACAATAAGGTCACTCTTGTTTCTCTCTCCTACAATTTTTACCTATATACTCTCAATCTGCTTTTCATGCTCCAAGTCATGGATTTATTAACAAGTTTACACATCCTTTATATATAATGCTACTCCTCCTCTCTTCCTGTTTGGTCTATTCCTTTTGAACAGGAATATATCCCTCAATTCCAGTCATGAGTCTCATCCCACCAGGTTTCAGTAATGCCTACCAGGTCATATTTGCCATCTTGTATTAAAAGCTCCAGTTCGTCTTGTTTGTTTCCCATACTCTGTGCATTTGTGTAGAGACAACTGAAATCATGAGTTGTTCCCTGCAGCTGCTTCCTTCCTGTAGTTTCTTGTCCTTTAGCAGGTTTCTGGAGCACCACCTCAGTTTCCTGTGCATCAATGATGCTCTTATCCCCAGTGAAAGGTGCTCTTTTATAATTCACATTGTCTTCTCCCTCCTCCTCAAGATATAGTTTAAAGCTCTCCTGATCAGATTCTCAAAACTCTTGGCAAATACATTATTACCAACTGCTGTGAGGTGCAGCCCATCTCTCACCAGAAGTCCTACCTCAGCTCCCTGCCCAGTGTCTCATAGTCCCTTGCTACATGTTGCAGGCTATGTGTGGCGGTATTACTTGTACCCACATGAATCAGAAAGATTCTGATATGCAGCCTCTTCCACATATTTTATCCTTGCAACCCTTATGAAACCGCTTATGTGCCATATCTACTGGTACACTGCGTGGAGGGGCAGCCTGGCCCTTTTGCCACTTGAGGAGAAGTAGGAAGGTGCTGCCCAGTGTGTGCGCTGCCCACCCACCCTTGCCGCCCCTGCTGAAGCCTTGCTTACCAGGGTAACGTGTCTGCAGCTTCTTTTTAAACAATTATTAATTTGTATTTTTAAAATTTGTTTGTTTTTAAACAAATACAAATACAACAACCATTGAACATTTATCCTGCAGTACATATAATGCTGTTTGTTTTATCCATTGACTCTGGGCGTAAACGTACACATTCAGCATTCAAACATATTACTTAACATAACCTCTCCACTGAGAATATTGTGTGGTTGGTATAATAAACACTTGACTTTGGCCATTAGCATAGTTAAAGAAAGGAGTCCACGTTTCTTGGAAGGTGTCTCTATTCATTATGCCTTTAATTGCCCTCCAGTGTTTGGTAAGACACTCGGACTTTGCTGTATCCCAGATATTATTCTCCCATATGTTCAGGGGTATTTTGGTCTGGTTCTTCCATTGTTAAGCTTTTGCTAATTGTGCTGCAGTCAGTAATAAGGCCTACTAGTTCTCTGTGGTGCAGGGTGGAGCCTAAGTATGTCCAAAAATAGCAGAGCTAAGGCAAGATTTAGAGAAAGGTGTTGGCCTGTAATTGCAAATATAATGGAGAATGCTCTGTTCCAAAAGTTTTTAACATGGGGGCATTCCCACCAAGATTTCCACAGCCCTTCCAACATAAAGGGGAAAGGGAGGAATTCATTTTTGCTAGCCTGACTGGTGTCCAGTGCCATCGGAGGATGACCTTGAGTGAGGCTTCCCATTTGTGATCTTCAATTGGGTGGCCTAAATGGCTGTGGCTTCTGCTTTCCAGCAAGATCTTACAACAGCCCTGTGAGAGTTCGTGAGGCCACCAGAGGCCTCCATGTCATTTTACAGGGCTCTCATGAGATCTCACCAGAACCCCAGTGCTGCTACAGCAGGTTCTGCCCACTTCTCCAGTGGGGCTGGAGGGTGCCCACAGAGGCGCCTCTTAGATTCTGCCTCCTGAAGTGGTGGCCTCATGGATAGAATGGCCCTGACTGCATGCTTTATGTCTAGAATATCCCAGGTTCAATACTTTGTCTCCACAACACCTGATTGTACCTTTCCAAGGACTTTGTCCTTGTTCCTTCAGGAAACCCACTGGGCAACAGCTCACCCACCTGATTCTGCAGCTAATGTAGCCTCACCTGCTCTGTCATCGGAGTATACAGCCAACAGTTTCCGCTAGCTGAGGCCTTTCCGCTAGATCTCAACTTTCTCTTGCATTGAGCCTTGTGAATCCTGATCACCTCTGGCTGCTGCCCAATTTCTGGCAGCATTGACTATGTGTATAGTATTTCACTGGGTTTGGCCATTTTTCTCTACTTAGCAACAAGCACTCAAACGTACTTAAACCAATTAGGGAGCTAGAATTTACTTCCAATTTAGCCACAATTTGTCCATGGCCTTTCCCCCATGCAAAATAACTTTGACATCTTTAGTAAGTTGTGGGTCTTACCAACAAATCAGCAGGAGAGCATGATGTAGTGTTGTACACTGAATAATTTCCTTAACCTACTCAAAGTGCAAGCATCCTCTTATGCAAGGTATGCTGAGTCATCTAAAGATGAGAAAAAATAACCTCTGTTGCAAGAAGGTATTCATTGCCAAGATAAACGCTGTGTTTGCCATGTCAAACAAAGGTTTATTAAAAAGCAGCTTGTGCTAAATTAAATGAGATGTGCAGCCAATTTCTAAACCTTTACTACAAAATTGAAATACGGCTGTGGAAAGTTGCTACTACCATGACTGCATCCCTGCAGACTATTTTTTCCAATTTCCCACAGCTACCTTTCTATTTGATGGTGGGCGGGAAAAGCATATGAGGAAGGAAGTTAATGGAAATATGACCTGCAGGAAGGGATTATTAACCATTGCTCTGATCAGATTCATAGCCTTCTGTAGCTGCATTTTAGTGAAATAAAGCATAACTTCAATTTCATCTAGTTTGGCCCTTATTTGGAAAATTTATCTAAATAAACTATAGTGTTTCAGCAGCACACAGCAAAAAGAGATGAAAGTTGATTGTGTCCTTTATTGATTTCTAGTTAGACTAATTTTGCAGCCTCTTCTTGGTGGAGTGATTGAGAGCAAAGCCATGACCCCATCATGACTGATCAAAACATTGCCTACTTCTGTTGTTCATGGTCCACTAGGAAGGCTACTTGTGCATCTCCAAAAAAGAGGTGGAGGGGAAGAGGCCAAAAGAGGACTTGTATTTGCACATATGCTAATTGGTATGGATAGATGCAAATATAGAAACAATTTTAATAGAAATACACCCCTCCATAGTGTTTGTATTTTATTTTAAATTGTATTGTTTAAATGTTTTGCTGTTCACTGCCATGAGCTTCTTTGAGACCAAGGATACAAATCAAATGGCTAGACAACAAAAGCAAATGTGGCCCCCAAGCTGGAAAGGGGTTCCTTAAAGGTAAAGGTAAAGGTACCCCTGCCCGTACGGGCCAGTCGTGTCCGACTCTAGGGTTGTGCGCTCATCTCACTTAAGAGGCCGGGAGCCAGTGCAGTCCGGAGACACTTCCGGGTCATGTGGCCAGCGTGACGAAGCTGCTCTGGCGAGCCAGCACCAGCGCAGCACACGGAAACGCCGTTTACCTTCCCGCTATAAAGCGGTACCTATTTATCTACTTGCACTTAGGGGTGCTTTCGAACTGCTAGGTGTGCAGGAGCTGGGACCGAAAGACGGGAGCTCACCCCGCCACGGGGATTCAAACCGCCGACCATGCGATCGGCAAGCCCTAGGCACTGAGGTTTTACCCACAGCGCCATCCGCGTCCCCAAGGGGTTCCTTAGCCCTGTTCTAAATCATGATGTCCTAGCTAATGCATCCCTGATACCTTAAAGAAACCTGGAAGGAAATATAATCTATCATCTCTATTACTCTTAAGAAGCTACTGGTTTACATTTAATCCTACATTTTCACTGCCATTTATAAACAAAAAACATCTTGCAGTGCGACCCAGGACACATTTACTTGGGGCAAGTGGCATTGAGCGCGGTGGGACTTGCATTTGAGTAGACTGCCAAAGTGGCAACTTAATTACAGATGAATTATAGTTGAATTTAAAAAATGTGAATTTGTGTTTCAAGAGAGAGAAATTGTGAGCATTTGATGAATGGAGCAACTCATTCTTTCCCCCTCCAACGTCCTGCCCTCTTTTCAAATTTGAACATCCTTCAAATTAGATGTTGCACTTCACCCATTTAATCTTAATGAGACCAAGGTAAAATATTGACTCATTGTTAATGTTTGAGCTAAGGCTGCTTATCTTCACACTTTGATCCTCAGACTGTGGCTTTTGCTCTCTTGGACATCTTCTTGTTTACTATCTGTGTGGCCTATATTTGCAATCCATCCTTTTGCCTTTGTACCAATGAAAGAAATGTTTGTCTTTTTTTCAGAGGCGTTATGTCTTTTTCCAGTTAATCAAATTTTGTCCCTGTGACAGTTTGCCCATATGATCTCAAACTTAGCAAATTTTAAACAAACAATAAAGTATATTAGTGATCTCCAGTGCTTTTTTTTCCCCTTAAAAAATGTTTAGGGGTACTCTCATTTTGACTCAAGAAAACCACCATTTTATAGTTCAAATCAGGAATAATAAATACAGTAAATGGACAAAAGTACAAAGATTCTCAAAATGTTTAGGAGTATGTGTACCCCTGCATCCCCCCAGAAAAAAAGCACTGGGGGTCTCAATATTCCTGGATTAAGTTCATCCTTTGAGCTAGTGGTTCTCATTTCCCCCCGGCCTCTGCCTTTTTGATTCCATAAGCCTCCCCCTGCCCCCCCTTACACAAAGCACTATTAAGAACAGTGGTTTGCATGACCCACTAAGGAAGATAATAACACAGTAAAACACAAACAGTAACAATCACAGATTTGTTCAAAATCCCATTAATTAATTAAAACCAAGATAATAAAAGGGTTAGTCTCTGAAATTATTAGCAACATAATGTAAAAATCTCTTCCACAGAAAGCAAGGCCCAGAAAGCCTCATAAGAATTGTTTCCACTTTGCATTCTTCCTTTTTTTTTTTTTATAATATATTTATTAAAGTTTTCAAATAAAACATATATCAAATAAGCACTTATCGTTGTCCATTTAACATCTTTCAATTGTTACATGGGACTCCCCCACACCTCCCGCATACACTTACATCATTATTAAATTATTTTCAAGCAAATTATCATTTAACTCATCTTAATTAATAATCTTAATTTGGTTTGACATATAATTCGACTTTAAATCTATTTTAATGGTAGACAATTGTCTGCACTGGCATCCTATTCAGCACTCAGCCAGATTACAATATTTTTGTAAATAAGTCTTAAATTTCCTCCAGTCTTCTTCCATCCTTTCTTCTCCCTGGTCTCGAATTCTGCCGGTCATCTCGGCTAGTTGCATATAGTCCATCAGTTGCATCTGCCATTCTTCCTCCACTTTGCATTCTTCCATTTGTACCTTTCACTGACTACGTTAAACTTTGTGGATCCACCTTCAGGCCTCTTTTTATACCTTTGTTTTCTTTTGTTCAAATAGAATCAGTTTCCAATATTAGCATACCATACATTTGTACCATACATTTTCAAGATCTAAGATTATAGAGCTAGGAAAGGAAGGGTGCCATGATTTCTATTGCCTTTTATATAAATGCATTAAAAAATTATAGTGGCCTAAACTGACAATGGAGCAAGCTTCTGAGCTTTTAATTTGCGATGTACTGTATTTTAAAACCACCCACTTCCCTATTATTTATTTCATTTTCTCCTAGTTGAGTCCTCACATTCCAGAAACACATTTGTGTTTGAAACCACCACCAAGATTATGAATTATTCAAATATATATTTATCCTTTCAGCTTTAAGCAAATGATTGGCAGCGTTGTTATCAGAGGAGAGCAAAAGAAGCTATCAACATGTATATTTATTATAAATGAGTCTGTTTTATTATATGTTGATGAAAATGACCACCATCTACTTCTATATCAGGATTTCTACATTAGTATTTTTGAATATTTAAGAATAAATTAAAATCAGGTAAAAGGTAAAGGTAAATTACAGGTAAATTAATTAATTTAAATAAGTGTCAAGAGAATAATTAGAGAACAAAAAAGGGAGACAAAAGGTGGAAAGGAAATGACTTCAATGTCTGTACACTAATGCGCAAAGCATGGGAAATAAACAAGATGAGCTTGAGCTCTTGGTACAGCAAACTAAATATGACATAATAGGCATCACTGAAACCTGGTGGGATAAGTCCCACGATTGGAATGTAATAATGGAGGGATACAATCTACTTCAGAGAAACAGACCAGACAAGAAAGGAAGAGGAGTGGCGTTATATGTCAGGGATGTGTATACCTGTGAAGAGATCCAAGATTTAGAACCTCAAAGCCAAAGTGAGAGCATTTGGGTCAAAATTAAGGGAGAGAAGAATAACAGTGACCTCATTGTGGGAGTTTACTATAGATCCCCAAGCCAAACGGAGGACATAGATGATGCCTTCCTGGAACAGATGGCCAAGCATGCAAAAGGAAGGGAGATAGTAGTAATGGGGGGCTTCAATTACCCGGATATTTGTTGGATGTCAAACTCAGCCAAGAGCATAAGGTCAAACAGATTCCTCACTGGCCTTGCAGACAACTTCATTGTCCAGAAAGTGGGAGAAGCAACAAGAGGAACAGCCATTTTAGATCTGGTCCTAACCAATGTTGATGACCTGGTTAGTGGGGTAGAAGTGGAAGGATCATTAGGCGTGAGTGATCATGCTCTTCTGAAGTTTACTATACAGCGGAAAGGAGCAGCCAAGCATACTAGGACTCAATTTCTTGACTTTAAGAAAACCGACTTCATAAAACTTAGGGAAGTGCTGGGTGAGATCCCATGGACAGTAATACTAAAAGGAAAAGGAGTTCATGATGGCTGGGAGTTTGTTAAGAGGGAGATAGTAAAAGCACAACTTCAGGCAATACCAATGAGACGGAAACATGGAAGGTGCCTAAAGAAGCCAGGGTGGCTATCTAAAGAACTTTTAACTGAGTTAAGATTAAAAAAGGATGTGTACAAAAAATGGAAAAGGGGGAAACCACCAAAGAGGAATTCAGACAAATAGCCAGTACGTGTAGACACAAAGTCAGAAAAGCTAAAGCACAGAATGAACTCAGGCTTGCTAGAGAGGTTAAAAGCAACAAAAAAGGCTTTTATGGGTATGTTCGTAGCAAAAGGAAGAACAAAGAAACAGTGGGGTCACTCAGAGGAGAAGATGGTGAAATGCAAACAGGGGACACAGAAAGGGCTGAACTCCTCAATGCCTTCTTTGCCTCAGTCTTCTCCGATAAAGAAAACAATGCCCGACCTGAAGAATTTGGAGCAAATGATTCAGCAGAGGAAACACAGCCCAGAATAACTAAGGAGATAGTACAAGAATACTTGGCTGGTCTAGATGTATTCAAGTCTCCAGGGCCAGATGAACTGCATCCAAAAGAACTGGCAGATGTGATCTCAGAACCACTGGCAGTCATCTTTGAGAATTCCTGGAGAACAGGCAAAGTCCCGGCAGACTGGAGGAGGACAAATGTTGTCCCTATTTTCAAAAAGGGGGAAAGAGAGGACCCAAATAATTACCGCCCAGTCAGTCTGACATCAATACCAGGGAAGATTCTGGAGCAGATCATTAAGCAAACAGTCTGTGAGCACCTAGAAAGGAATGCTGTGATCACCAATAGTCAGCATGGATTTCTGAAAAATAAGTCATGTCAGACTAACCTGATCTCGTTTTTTGACAGAATTACAAGCCTGGTAGATGAAGGGAACGCAGTGGATGTAGCCTACCTTGATTTCAGCAAGGCATTTGACAAGGTGCCCCATGATATTCTTGTAAAGAAGCTGGTAAAATGCGGTCTTGACTATGCTACCACTCAGTGGATTTGTAACTGGCTGACTGACCGAACCCAAAGGGTGCTCATCAATGGTTCCTCTTCATCCTGGAGAAGAGTGACTAGTGGGGTGCCACAGGGTTCTGTCTTGGGCCCGGTCTTATTCAACATCTTTATCAACAACTTGGATGATGGACTCAAGGGCATCCTGATCAAATTTGCAGATGACACCAAAGTGGGAGGGGTGGCTAACACCCCAGAGGACAGGATCACACTTCAAAACGACCTTGACAGATTAGAGAACTGGGCCAAAACAAACAAGATGAATTTTAACAGGGAGAAATGTAAAGTATTACACTTGGGCAAAAAAAATGAGAGGCACAAATGCAAGATGGGTGACACCTGGCTTGAGAGCAGTACATGTGAAAAGGATCTAGGAGTCTTGGTTGACCACAAACTTGACATGAGCCAACAGTGTGACGCGGCAGCTAAAAAAGCCAATGCAATTCTGGGCTGCATCAATAGGAGTATAGCATCTAGATCAAGGGAAGTAATAGTGCCACTGTATTCTGCTCTGGTCAGACCTCACCTGCAGTACTGTGTCCAGTTCGGGGCACCACAGTTCAAGAAGGACACTGACCAACTGGAACGTGTCCAGAGGAGGGCAACCAAAATGGTCAAAGGCCTGGAAACGATGCCTTATGAGGAACGGCTAAGGGAGCTGGGCATGTTTAGCCTGGAGAAGAGGAGGTTAAGGGGTGATATGATAGCCATGTTCAAATATATAAAAGGATGTCACATAGAGGAGGGAGAAAGGTTGTTGTTTTCTGCTGCTCCAGAGAAGCGGACACGGAGCAATGGATCCAAACTACAAGAAAGAAGATTCCACCTAAACATTAGGAAGAACTTCCTGACAGTAAGAGCTGTTCGACAGTGGAATTTGCTGCCAAGGAGTGTGGTGGAGTCTCCTTCTTTGGAGGTCTTTAAGCAGAGGCTTAACAACCATATGTCAGGAGTGCTCTGATGGTGTTTCCTGCTTGGCAGGGGGTTGGACTCGATGGCCTTTGTGGTCTCTTCCAACTCTATTATTCTATGATTCTATGTACTGGAGGCATGTCCACAAATTTGTTCCTAAATTATGGAGACAAAGACCCATGTTTTGTGCAGGGATTGAACTGCACAATGCTGGTACGTAGTTGAAAATTAAAGCTTTAAATTCTGAAAATCTAAAATTTCTCTAGTACTTTTGGAATGAGAGGTGTTACATGAACAAGTTTTAAAAGGTGCTTTGGGGCTGTTTGTGTAGTGATGTAGCATGGTGTAAAATAGGCTTTTGGCAAGGAAACGTCTTTCACAAACACAAAGGCCTCTTGGCATCTATCCCACTGAGGCAAGAGAGGTAGTGATACAGCCTTTGGGGCTGATCTGCTAAAACAAGTATGTAGAGCCCTTTCCTATCATGAAGGGTCCTCCATACGCTAAAGGTGCTATGGGTCTGCCAAATAAACCTGCCCCAAATGTGGAAGTGGAAAGCCTACACCTGTAGACCTCCATTTATCTAGGCTTCTGTGCATTCTGGAACTCTGCAATCACTGGGAAGTCTGTGTGTACAAAGGGTTGCACAGCTGCCCTGCTGCATATACCCCTGCTCAATGGATGGACATTACTGATGAGGCTACTCAATGTGCATCACATAGGTAGGGCCAGTAGCTGAGCCCCCTCAAAGTGTGGAACCCCCTTCACAAAAGTATCACACCAAAGTTTAGCATTTTAGCCATCACTACTTGCAAGGAATAGGCAAGAGAGCTGCCATGAGAGAAGGTGGAGGGCATTGCAGAGCCATCTCCATACCTCTTTACAGGTGAGGCTTGACATTGTACTGTCTCCCCTCTGCTTTTGAAAGGTTCATTGACCTAAACAGAGAACAACTCTTAGCACACAGTAGCAGGCTGCATGCAATGTATGAGGATCTCAGCATGATCACCTATGGAACAAATTATTTGCATTGGGCTGGAGGCCCTGGAAGGTAGAGTAGCTTTAGAAGGCAGGGGACAGAGTTCAAAAAGTCAGAAAAATTGGCTTTGAATGTCAGCTGTTCAGAGTTCTTGCCTATCACCACGTGGACCATTCATGCCCCACTGAAGCCTTGTGATAAGCAATGAATAATCTGGAATTGTGCATTATGTAAAAGCAGCCTGCTCAACGAGGCCAATCTGCTGTATGCTTTGGTCTGGCTATGCCTGCTCCTATGTAATGACAAACTCAGCCCATATATGCATTGAAGCATAAAACGCTCTGGATATTTTTAGAGCTCGCTTTGCATAAAATAGAGAGTTTTGAGCACAAATTGTATTTTACTATGGAGTCCTAGGCACTACAGTCTTCAAAATGCAACCTATTTTTATATAATCTGAGAAATCCACCCAAAGAGAGAAAGGGATTCTCCCAATTTGATTAAGGTAGCTAGACAAACCTGGTTAATTCTCACACAGTGATATAGACAAAAGGGAGAGTATAAAATGTTTATATAACCTTTCTTTCAGAGAGCTTAAATAATTAAATTTAATTCATTACATGACAATGACCCTTGTTTGTACTGATTTTGCCCTTGATCTCTGTCGTTAGATACCACCAACCATGTTATCCTCCTGGATGAGGGCACTGTGTTACATGGCTGAGTTCAGACAGTAGTATCGGGAGAAGAATTTTCAGCCTCTTGGCAGTTAGTACCACAGAGAACTATTTAATTCCCAATGCTATTTAATATCAATAGGGAGACCCTGAGACTAGTCATTAGGCGACTGGGGCAAGGTGCCATCAATATGCTGGTGACAATATGCTCCCTGCAAGGCCCTTTCCACCTGGGGGCAGGCTCACCCTGCCCTACCTCAGCGACTCCTGGGAGACCAGAGGGACACTTACCAGCTGTGGGGGCTGAAGAGCCCACACTCACTGGAACAACTCTGGGGTTGGGGCAAATGTCAAAAATGCTTTTAAATGTTTTTACATAAATGGTGGTTTTAAATTTTGGTTTATGGTTTGGTTTTTGTTCTGTTGGAGGTGGGATTAGCACTTAGTTGGGGCTGGGGATTAGTTTAATGTTTAATATCTGTGATTTTTTTTGTTTCTTAATTAGTTTCCATTGTTTTATATGGTTTGTATTTGGTTCTTAAGGGGAGAGGGTCAGGGAAAATGGCTGGGGCAGGTTCCACGGAGGGGAGGGGGGATGCACTGGGACAGCTAATCTCAGTGAGAAGGAGTTATGCTAAGACCAGACCATGTCATTACTAAGGAGGCAGGTTTAGTCATTGTTTGAAGACTATCCCTGCCTCCGGGTTTGGTCTTGACCGGATGGATACTGGAATCAACAAGAGAGACCCACATGACCTGTAGGTGCTGCTGTGCAATGTCAGGTCAATGATTCATAAGACCACTGCCATCCATGAATTGATTGTGGATAGAGGACTTGACCTGGCATGCATGACAGAGACTTGGTTGGATGAAGCAGATGGGCCTGTCCTTGCCGCTGCTTGTCCACCAGGTTTCTCGTATGCACAGCAACCCAGGTCATATTGGCGGGGGGGGGGGGGTGTTGCAGTGATTTTTTAGGATGTCCCTAGTTTATACCAGGCGTCCTATTGGGAAGACCCAGTTCTCTGAGTGCATGTTCTGGAAGTTGGGCCATAAGGGCAGTACAAGATTCCTTTTGGTGTACCGACCTCCCTGCTGCACCAAGGATTCCCTGCCCAAGCTGCTTCAGGTCATGGTGGATGTTCTCCTAGAGATACCTACGGGATTTTAACATCCATGCCAACATGAACTTACAAGGGGTTGCTCGGGACTTCGTGGAAAGCACAGCCTCCATGGGGCTGTCCCTGAGTAAGTTTGGCCCAACTCATAGCCACGGACATGCCTTAGACCTGGTGTTCACCTCTATTGGCATGGGTGATCTAACACTAAGTAAAAGCGAAACAAAAGAAGTGCCATGGTCAGATCACTTCCTGGTGCAACTGGATTTGTCTGTGACCCTTCCCCTCTACAGGGAGGTAGGACTGATTCGGATCGTTCGCCCCCCACCACTTAATGCATCTAAATGGTTTCCAGAGAGTGGTAGGGGATGTTTTATCCTATGTTGATGGCCTTTCAGCTGATTCCCTGATGGCCCGCTGGAATGCAGAGTTATCCAGGGCCATTGACTGTCTAGCTCCGAAGTGCCCTCTCCAATTGCATGGAGCCTGGACAGCCCCGTGGTTCCCCAAGAGTTGAGGGCAATAAAACAATTGCTGAGACAACTAGAGCGCTGGTGACGGAAAACTCATTATGAATTGGACCAGACACAGGTTAGAGCTCAATGTTGAGCTTACCAAGTGGCGATGACGATGACGGAGAGGACTTTCTTTACTGCCTCTATTGCATCTGCAGAGAATAGCAGCAGGAGACTCTTTCAGGTGGTTCGCAATCTAACGGAACCACCTTTGCCATTGGGGCCTGGTAGGGACCCCAAGATCTCCTGCAATGCTTTTGCAAAGTTTTTTGCAGATAAAGTCGCTCAGATTCAGAAGGAGGTAGACTCCACCGTGGGAGCAGGGCCAGGGTGGGGGAGTGCTAGAGTTCTGTCTAGTCTTGTTACATGGGATCAATTCCAATCTGTTGCCTCCGAGGATGTGGACAGGCTGCTTGGACAAGTGAAACCGACCACTTGTCTCCTTGCCCATCCTGGCTCATAAAAGCGAGCTGGGAAGGGCTGGCTGATATTTTTAATATTTTGTTGGAAGCTGCCCAGAGTAGCTGGGGAAAACCAGCCAGGTGGGCAGGGTATAATTAATAAATTATTATTATGACACTCAGTTCTATGTTAGTTTGTTTATTAATCCCCCGCAACTGAGGCACTGTAGGTGATTCTTATGTCCAAGAAATTGTACAACTGCCTGCTGTGGACAGATTTGCATTTCTTCTGAAAGAGCAGATGCGCAGACTGGGATGGGCTTCTGAATCCAGTATTGTCATTGAAGGCTCAGCTGGCCTTGGTGGCTAGATGCTGCTTTTATCAGCTTTGGCTGGTACGACATGTGCAGCCATTCCTGGACAAGGATAGTTTGGCTACAACAGTCCAGGCATCGTAAACTTCAAGACTGGATTACGTCAGTGCATTCTACGTGGGGCTTCTTTTGTGGCTGACCTGGAAACTGCCAGTTAATAGAGAAGGCTCCAACCTGATTTTTGACAGGAGTAAGTCCTATTTGCACAATACACCTGTGTTCGAAAATCTCACTGGCTGCCAATTTGCTACTGGGCCAAGTTCAAGGTGTTACTCTAGGTAAATAAAGCCCTTATTTATGTAAGAGCCTTACCCATAAGGCACCCATTTGATAATTTCAGACGGCAGAACTGGCACTTTTACAAGTGCCACGTGAAGTCCATTCCACATTGCAAAGCGTCATTCCGTTAAGTGTGGCAGAATCTACTCTCTGAAACACCTCCCTATTATACTAGGAACACACTTTCATTGTATTGTTTATGGCACCTGTGTAATAAAAACTTTTGTTTGGGCACAGCTACCTAGACATATAATATTATCTATATATTGGTATATTTTTGATCTACTTTTCAAAATAATATCAGTAGTGTCTTACGAATATTTTATATTGTTTTATGTAAAGCACTTAAGAGATTTTGAGTAAACACTATATCTCATTAAATAATGAGTTGTGTTTTAAATATATAAATAACTTAATTCCGTGTTGGTCAATTGTTCTGTATTAAAAAATAAATTTTTAGTTTTAATGAATTTATTGTACACTGCCTTGATGCTTTTTATGAGTGAGTGCTTTAGAAATATTCTCATTAATTAAATAAAAATGACAAGATCCTGCTGACAGATATATCTACATATAGGTTTACATGCTTATCCACAGTTCATACAAATTAGGCTTCTATGTGGTTCTATCTAATTGAAAACGGGGGTGTGCTCCTGGTTGGGTGCATTAATATCCTGATCCTGTTGCACACTCTCTTCAGTTAAGCACTTAGAACCATTGACGTGGCTAGCACTGGCATTTATGAAGACTGCCAGAGTGCAAAACACTGGTAATACTATTCATAGAATGAAATAAAGTGCACTGACAAATATCACTCACCCACCATAACCAGCAAGGGATGCGTGACAAAAACATGGCACCCCACCAATAATTTTCAAATGCAGTTTCTTATTAACTGATTGGGAGAATGGTAACAAACTGAACTGGTGCCCTAGAACATGTCATAGTATCATCAGCAATATAAAGGGGATCCTCATGGAAGTCTCCTGAAGATTTAAAAAATAGCTGCTATAGAGATGCATTTGCAACATTATAATTTCTTATCCTGTCTGTTGGGTTCCTGGAACAGACAGACTCTACAGGAAAGTATATATTTTTTTTACTTCAGATTTCCAACTCTCTATTGATTTTCATGAGTATCTACTCTTATAGCTCCATCTACAGGCTCAACTGGAAATTTTCATTTCCCAAGACCCATTGCAGGGAACTGATTCCACTTAAACAAGGAAATAGTTCAATTAAGCAATCACTAATTTTCTGACTCAACTTTTTGTAACTGAATAAATATTGCCACTACACTGGGTGACATTACAGAACAGCCTTATGTCCCTAATATTTTACTTAAGCTGTGTTCATACAGGTGGACTGTTTAGAGAATTGAAAGGGTTATTAGGAAGAACAACCCTCCTTTGTTTTACATTCTATCCAGGGCAGAGCTGCAAAATGCTGCCACTCAGACAGGAGAAAAAGTAGACTTGTACTGGTGTGTCTCTTCCATCATTCTGCCTTGCTCCATTTCTCTCCTTCCCAAGAGTGTAAGGTCCAACATATTCCTCAACTGCCTCACTGACAATTTCATTTCACAGATGGTGGAAGAAGCAATGAGGGAGTCATCTATACTGGACCTGGTCCTCACCAAGAGGGAGAAACTACTGTATTTGACAAAGTGGAAGTACTGGGAACCTTGGGAAGAAGTGATCGCGTCCTCTTGGGTTTCATTATACACAGGCAAGGGAAAGCTGAGTGTAGTCAGACATGCACTTTAGACTTTAAAAAAGCTGATTCCAAAAGCTGTAAGAACTACTGGGTGTAGTACTATGGCCAGAAATACTCAAAGAGAAGGGAGTCCAAGTGAACTACTGAAGGTACAAATGCAGACAATTCCAATAAGAAAAGTGGTAGGCATCGAAAGAAACCAGTGTGACAGCATTAGGAGCTTGCAGATGAGCTGAGATTTAAGAAGGCATGTATAAGAAATGAAGAAAGAGTAGCCAACAGTTGCAGGGAAAGGGTCAGGCAGGCCAAAGCTCCAAATGAGCTCAGGGTTGCGAGAGGTTAAAAATAATAAAAAAGGTTTCTTTGGCTATATTTGAAGCAAGAGGAAGAAGCAGCAAGTAGTAGGTCCTCTGTGTGCAGAGTACAGAGAAATTCTATTATCTGTTTGAGTTTGCCATAGAGGTATTGTATATTCTGTGCATGGTTGTACCTTCAAACCACTCTAGTTCCAGATTTGCTTTATTTTAAAAAATGCACACAATCTGCTTTATGGTGAAGGTTGTGTTTTACATACTTTCATGAAAGCAAGGTAAACAAAAAACCACAAAAGCTGCTTACTCAGCAACATTTAATGTAATTTCCAGTAAAATTTGTGCATCAATGATGGTCAACATATGGTACATTCATTGTATGCAAAATGCATTTCCTACTTAAGAGATTTTAATGGTAGAAATATAGGCTCTTGTGCACTTTGATAAAGACCAATGGTGGCTCTAATTGTACTTGATGAATAAAGTGCTAAAGCCCATTTCATAAAATCAGCTTTTAGCACTATGTAGCTGGTTTTAGTGTAATTAAAGCTGAAAGGCTACTATCCTTCTAATGCACAATGCAATAACAAGAAGCAAACAGTAATAAATCAAGAAGATTTGGTCAAGTGTGCAAACTACTTTCGAAACATGTTGTGTGATAACTTCATTACTAAGAGCACTCAATAACAGGCACAGATGTACCAACAAAGCAGGTACTGACTGCTGCAGCAGGGCGGGGAAGACAACTGACGGATACAGTAATCACATTTGATGCTGAATTTAGAGACGACTTTTAGACTCCTCTGTGTTTAAGCCATCTCCCGAAGCATCCTGAGCAGTACCTAGTCATGCACTGGACAGAAACTCCACAGCAGTCTCCTTTTCATCAGTGAGCTCTTTGGCAGTCAAATCCATCTTCTCACGGGAGAAGTCATTAACAGGAAGGCCTTCGACCAACTTCCATGTTTTATCCTGTGAAAAATGAATTGGTGACTTCTAAAGCCTTTAAACCATAACAAATTTCAACTCCACAGTGTTACAGGATAAAGGTGTGACAGGGCTATTGATTAGGTCAGCCTTTCCGGCTGACTGGGGATAATGGGAGGTGTCCTCCAAAACAGCAGGAGGGCACCAGCTTGGAGAAGGTTGGATTAGGTATTCACTAGACTCCGCACAGGAGCTTAAAACAAACTAGACATAGATATAGGGAATCATAGAGCCACAGACTTGTAATAAACAAGTTGGTCATTCCCAACCAGCGGAGGTGTTTTAGGGAACTTTAAGAATGTATTCTTCACACTTTGCCAAATTAGAACTCCAAGTATTTTTTGGAGAAAGCTACGTTAAACTGTTATGAAAACAATGTAAGTGTTGCATATGATTTGAATGACCACCCTATGTCTACAGTTACTAAGATACTGTATTCAATATATTACTGAGTTTGGGGGGGGGGGCAAACCTTGATGATACCTTTGAAAGATGTGATGAACAATATTTTAAAAACAGGAGATATCCAGCAACATGGAAAGAAGTATTTATTACTTTGATTCCAAAACAGGATGCAGATTTCTTACAAATTAAAAATTATAAGCAAATCTCATTGTTAAATAATGACTATAAACTGTTTTCAAGTATTTTAGCAAACAGATTGAAAAGAGTATTAAAAGATATAATACATGAAGACCAAGCTGGCTTTCTTCCTGGTAGTCAGATGAAAGATAACATAAGAAACATAGTTGATATAATTGAATATTTGACGACCAGGAATGATAAGCAAGCAGTGTTATTATTTATAGAGGCTATAAGTGTAAAAAAGCTAAATATGGAAAGAAATTGGGCCACCTATGAAGATTTGGTGATGGAAATAGATAATCAGTGGGAATTAAAATCTTATGAAGAAATTAAAAGTTTAGTAAAAGATTGGTTGCATTATTGTCAAATAAATGAAATATTTAAAGAAGATTAAAAAAATAATGGATTTGAGTATATAAAATCCAGGTTTGAATTAGATTTGTTAAGCTCTAAAATTAAAATACTGTCAAAAATGTATAAATTACTTTTAGAATGGCATGTGAAAGATGAAGAAGTTAAATCTGTTATGGTACATTGGGCAAAAGATATTGGTTATAATATACAATTAGAAGATTGGGAAAAACTTTGGAAAGACGGAATAAATTTTACAGCTCGCAGTTCGCTTAAAGAAAATGTAATGAAAATGATGTACAGATGGTATATAACACCAGTGAAGTTAGCAAAAATGTACTGATCAGATAATCAATGTTGGAAATGTAAAGAAAAAGATGGTACCTTCTTTCATATGTGGTGGGTTTTTAAGAAAGTGAAGGCTTTCTGGGAAATGATATACCTGTATAATGAACTTTAAAAAATGTTGAAATATACATTTGTAAAAAAACCAGAAGCCTTTTTACTGGGTATTGTAGGCAGAGAAATACATAAGCAAGATAAAACACTCTTTTTATATGCAACAACTGCAGCAAGAATATTATTGGCCCAAAAATTGAAACGGGAAGAGATTCCGACGAAAGAAGAGTGGCAGATGAAACGATTGGACTATGCAGATTTGGCGAAATTGACAGGGAAATTTTGGAACCAGCAAGACCAGACCTTTCTGAAAGACTGGAATAAATTTATGCTGTATTTGAAAGACAACTGTAAACAACTGACATTGTTAGTAGAGTTACAAGAAGTTTTATACGGTTAGATGTATCATTTATTACTACAGTTGAACCTCTGTTTACGTAAACTTTGGGATGCGCGCAAGGAACGGATCCCTTCCACAACCAGAGGTCCAACTGTAGTATGATTCTTAAATAGTTTATTTAAGATTAGGATTTAAGGGTAATAACCACAATAATAAAATGCAATATTAGAGTATAAATAGGAAAACCATTAGTCGAGGAGGAGGGAAGTCTCAAGCTGAGATGGCCAAGTGGTTTTTATATATTATATGTAAGATGTATGTTTTGCCTAAAAAATATTTGTAAAACTCAATAAAAATTATTTCAACAACAAAAAAAAGAGGTGTGGGAGGGAGTTCATCGTTACACAAAGGTGATTGTTCTGTCAGGCCAAGCATTTTAGCTTTCCTAAAATGCCCCTTGCGTGCTGTTCTGAGGGTTCTCCTGACCCGCTCCCCAAAGCCAGTTTTGAGGGGGAATGACGAGGAGAGAAGGGGAGCCCCACTGCACAAACAGAAATCCTTCACAGTGGCTCCACTTGCAGGACTCATTAGTTAAATCCTGCACTATGTGCTTTAGGGGTAGTATCTAAACTGCTGTTGCTGTTTTATAGATTCTTTAATGCGCACAGTAGTGATGTCCACATTGCACTTGTGCTTCTTGAACTTTGCACAGTATCACATTTACTTAACAAGTATTTCAGAAACTGCATATTTTTTACATACCTTTATTACAACAGGAAATGAATAGATCAGATCTTCAGGGACACCATATGAATTTCCATCAGAAATAACACCCATGGAAACAAATTCACCCTTTAAATAAGAATACAAATAAATAGTGTAGTACTTTCCCAATTATTTACTTCACATTTGGCATAAGCATATATCGTTCTGAAGGAAGGGTCTGCATCCTGTTACAATTCTTTGCATTCCAGAATATCAACTTGCCATTTTTCTCTTTACACTTATGATCAGTTTTATCACATTTGTGATATTTTATCACATTTGTGATTTTACCAAGAGATTCATGAAAGCATATATAAGATTATCAGGTGATCAGCTGTATGCCTAATATAAAGGAAGTATATACTAAACTTTAAACAGCTATTATCAAAGCTAGCTTCTCTATGGGCTGCTGCAACACTTACCTCTGGAGTGCCAAACCAAAGGTCTCTCACATGATCACAGATAGCTTTGGCTGCCGACATTGCACTTGATAGCTTCCTGGCTTTAATAACAGCTGCACCTCGCTGCTGAACAGTCTGTAGTATTGACAGAGGAAAATTACTGGACTATTTGCAGCTACTACCATAATTATTCTTTATTATAATGAGTCCAAGACAGAGAGGCTACCAATATTGTCTACATAAGGACAATGAAAAACATTTAAAGCATTTTTACCCAGTTCCTCACCCCAAAAACTCCCAGAGTAGCTTTCAGATAAATAAAACACAAGACATTCCTTGCCTTCAAAGATTACAATCTAGAACACAAAAGAACAGGGAATATACCAACTTCACATGAAGTCTACAGAACAGGCATAGGCACACTCAGTCCTCCAGATGTTTTGGGACTACAATTCCCATCATTCCTGACCACTGGTCTTGTTAGCTAGGGATCACGGGAGTTGTAGTCCTAAAACATCTGGAGGGCCAAGTTTGCCTATGGCTGCAATAGAGCTTTACAAAACCCAGGCTGAATTTAATCAGATTTAGGAATTTAATCAGATCCATGGACATTAACCTTTTATCTTGATATTGTTGCTGGGTAAGATTTGGTTTTCAACATTATGATCTATCAGCAGCTAAATACCAGTATACGCTGATATATCACAATGCCTGAAATGTATCTCGGCTGCTTCTCCTCCCCACCTTAGGGGAGGAAGACGCAGCCAAGATACACTGCTCAGCCTCATACCACTCTGACTGCTGCAAGAGCAGTATGGGGGCTTGAACATCTGAGGCGTGGGCAGTCCCCGCCCTCTGGCTCACGTGAGCTGGAGGCAGGGGGCTCCCTCAAAAGTGCCTGGCAGCGTCTCTTATTTTTTCTTTTAAAAAAGAAGATAAACAAATTTTAAACAATTCGACATTTCAAATTTAGCAATCAATCATTCCACCTACAAAATTCTCTCCCTTCCTCCATGGTTCACTCAAAATTTCAATTTGTGCTGCATATTATAGTTACCCTATACCTTCACCTTATCTCACAGTAAAAACAAAAAGTTCACCCCCACTGCTGTTCCCACTCAAATCCTCAAATCTTACTTACCAATTCTACATATTCTATCTATTTCAGCTGCCATTCTTCTTTGGTAGGTATCACCTCATCGCACCATTTTTGTGCATACAATATTCGTGCTACCGTGGTTGCGTAAAGAAATAGATTTATACAAGTTTTTTGGATATCTGCTCCAGGTATCCCTAGTTAAAAAAAAGCTTCTGGGTGTTTTTTTTTGGGGGGGGGGATTACCTTGAATATCCTTTTCAACTCATTATACTGTATTTTTCACTCTATAGGACGCACTTTTTTCCCTCCAAACATTAAGGGGAAATGTTTGTGCGTCCTATGGAGTGAATGCAGGCTCCTTGGCTTCAGCGAAAGCAACGCGAAGCCTCCAAAGCGCAGAGGCTACGCTCCTTATCATTGGTGCCCGTGATCCGGAGGCTACGTGTTGCTTTCGCTGAAGCCTGGAGAGCGAGAGGGGTTAGTGCGCACTCCTGGCTTCAGTGAAAGGAACCCGAAGCCTTTGGAGCGCAGCACGAGGTTCCGCTGTGCTCCAAAGGCTTCAGGCAGCTATCCCTGAAGCCTTTGGAGCGCAGCAGGAAATCAAGCTGTGCTCCAAAGGCTTTGGGGTTAGCTGCGCAAAGCCTCTGCAGGGCAGTGGGGTGCCTTCACCCTGCTGCCCTGCGGAGGCTTCAAAGGCTGTCCCCGAAGCCAGAACAGCGAGATGGAGTGCTGTGCAGCGCTCCATCTCGCTGTTCTAGCTTCAGGGTTAGCGGTGCAAAGCCTCTGCAGGGCAGCGGAAGCCTTCATCCCGCTGCCCTCCGGAGGCTTCGCGGGCTGTCCCAGAAGCCTCTGCAGGACACGGGGATGAAGGCTCCCCGTGCCCTGTGGAGGCTTCGCGAAAAGCTAGACCAGCTATCCCAGTGGCTATCCCAGAAGCCAGAACAACAAGAGGCTATCCCAGAAGCCAGATCCCTCTTGCTGTTCTGGCTTTTGGGATTCAGATTTTTGTTTGTTTGTTTGTTTCCTCCCCCCCAAACTAGGTGCGTCCTATAGAGCGAAAAATACGGTAAATCATTTCCCAAAAGTCCTTAGCTACTTTGCACGGCCACCACATTCCCAACAAAGATTAGATGTTGATTTATAAATTTTGGCTTATTTACTTGGTGTTAGGTACCATCTACATATCATTTTCATAAAATTCTCCCTCCAGGTATAACATGCTGTGAATTTCAACCCAGATTTCCCATGATTCTAATTCTATGATGCCCCACACCCCTAGCCCACACCCCTAGCCCAGATTTAACAATTTCGTCTTGGGTTTCCTATGCTAACAATATCTTATACATCCTCGAAATCAGTTTTCTCTATTGGTTCCCTTTCAGACTGAGAACTTTGGACATTGAAGCCACACTTTTTATGACATCATTCAGTTGGTAGTAATGCAACCAACTCATTACCTGATTTCTAATATCCTCAAACTTTTTCATTTTACATCTTTTTCGGTAAAATGCCGCAAGTCTCTCTATATTGACTACTTCTTTTCCATGTTCAAATTCTTCTGGGAGATTGCTTCCTTAGCTACAATAGCATTGAAATAAAGCACATGGGGGAATTGTGTATCCATGCAGTGGTCCCACTGGTGTAGGGCATACAGTCCTGGGAAAAAGAAAACCTCTTTGAATTCTGAATTCAGACACTCTGTAATATGACATGTTTTGTTGCTCATCTGGGGTTCTATTTACCTAATTTTAAGACCTGCTAAGGAACAGATGGTTGTTATTATGTCCTCATATGTAAAACCACAGAATTCAAAGAGGGTGTACTTTCTTTTTCCCACGACTATACATGCATAGAGTTTATCTACATTCAAATGGCAGAGCATGGCCACTGTACAAAACCGCTAATGTAGAAGCTGATATTCTGAAATCCTGACTCTGGAACATCTGCTACTCATGTTACGTTGCTGCAATAGACAAGACAAGAAAAAACGAAATCACCCACATTATTAACTTACAGTAATGAAGTCACCCTTGAGCCAGTTATCATTCTTCACAGCTTCATAAACTCCAATGTCTTTTCCTTGCACTTTCACCTTGGCATGATTAACATCTGGATATTGAGTAGAGGAGTGATTCCCCCAGATGATGCAGTTCTTTACATCCCTGGCAGTCACACCAACTTTGATAGCAATCTAGTTTTATTGAGGGTAGGAAGCAGAAAATGCCAAGATCAGATGGTAATTTGAAGCATTTAGATTCCCTACCCCTTTTAAACAAATTATTTCAAAAAACTGGTGTACATAAAGAACAAAAAGGTGTTTTCTATAACTTAGAAGAGAGTTCCTACCTGGGATTTAGCTCTGTTGTGATCCAGACGGGTTAAACAACTGAAATTCTCCTTTGGTATAGATGGAGCAGACTTTGAGGCAATCAGGCAGTTAGTATTTGCTGGATTGCCTACCACAATAACCTGATTGGGGGGCAAGGAAGAAAGTGGACTATTTACTGCAAGTCTGTCAAGTGACCAGCCAACTAAACCACAATTGCTGAGATTTCAGATGTGATTTATAGTTTAGAGATTTTTTTTTAATGCTAAGGCAGTATATAAATTGTGTAAACCAACATTTCACTCATCATGTGGAAATTGAAATCTGATAAAAGGCAAATTACTAAACTAGAAACATTTTGTAAACTGGTTAACAAGACAAATGCTACAAAAATGTCTTCCCCCCTTTTAAAGACTCAGGTAGCTTAAAACTTGGATGCTCGACTGTAATTAAAGAAGTGCCAACTTCATTTCTGTGTTCAAAGTACTTCACATGTTATGATAGCAATCCTTTTAACAGCTTAAAGGGTAGACCAGACTTAGTAGCCTTATATTATGGACAGAAGTAAGAGAGTGACGATGAGATGATATGTAAATCAGCAATCTCTTGCGGCACAGCTCATTCTCTTAGCAACCACGTCACACCAGCTGTATTCACCTTAACAGTCTTCTTTGCATACTTGTCCAATGCAGCTCCTTGTGACTTAAAAATTTTCACATTTGCCTTGAGCAGATCTTTGCGTTCCATGCCCTCTTTCCTTGGCATGGAGCCAACTAGGATGGCTATATCAAGGTCTTTAAATGCAACATCTTCTTTGTCAGTTGCAATTACCTCTGTAAGTAGAGAGGAAGAGGGCTGAAAGATGAGTTTATGGTAAAACTATGAGGGGAAACCAGTGCCTTCAGAACTAATCATAACAAGGCTGTGGCCAAAATCCCAAAGCATATCAAAAAGTCTGCTACTGCTTCTGCTCAAGTGTCAATTCTCTCTTTTTCTAATGCCTCAACCTAATGCCTTTTCTCTAATGCCTCAACCTATTAATAAATTGTGAAGTGAATTTGCTTCGTGACATCCATGATCCAAACTGGTCTAAACTTTGTTTAGATTAGTGTTTCTCAAACTTGGCTCTCCAGCTGTTGCTGGACTACAACCCATCATTCATAACCACTGGTCATGCTAGCTAGGTATGATGGGAGTTGTAGTCCAACAGCCGCTGGAAAGCCAAGTTTGAAAGCACTGGTTTAGATGCAAGCCAAAAGAAAACACAAGTCTCCTTTTTCTCCCATTTTTCCCCATTTTTTCCAAGGTTATTGAAATAATGATTCAGTGGCCACTTTATTAGGTAAGCATAACCAAAGGCAAAAGCTTTCATCACTGAAATTAACTACATCACACTAATGTACAATCACTGAATCAATGTGAAGTAGGTTTCTATTAAATTTGACTTTCTTTTAATTGACACTAGTGGTCAGTAGAGTAAAATGTGCAAGTATACTACCGGACAAGCTTCCCCAGTGCTTTGAAAATTATTTTCTTCCACCACAGACTATACCTCCCATAGTCTGCTTAATGTGTTCGGCTTATAAATCTTACATTTAATTCCTCATGCAAGCCAACATCTCTTCAATTTACAGAATGGCAAAATGGTCCTCTTTTGCCCTGACATATATGGCCACTACACTGAACAATGCTGTTAAATTTGGCAGTAATGTGTCTCTCATTTGCCTATATATTTCAAACCTAAGCATCTGCAGACAGAGCACAAACTGAATTTTCTTGTCACCTCTTAACAGAGGAAGAGCACAGTCTTGCAATTCCATAAGTACGCCGTCCAATACAGTCATCATGGGAGTGATATCCAATAGCACAAGAATAAGAGGCTGTAAAGCAACAACAGTTGTGTCAGTTACTTAGTTTATTTAATATTGATCAGATTACATGTAAGATCAAATTAAATTAGATTCCTTGTCCTGTTTGTACCACCATATTAATGCAGTACAAAATATATTTAAGAGTAATTTATAATTTGTCAGAATCTTTGTTACCATTCTATACAATGAATATATATTAAAAAACTCATTTCTGCATAATGGAATCTCACTTTCCTTCCACAAGACAGTCATTTTAATAACAATTGACAAAAAAATCAATGAGGCCCTTTTCTTGCACTGGATGTCTGTTAACAACTGCAGAGTTGACCTTTGTGCTCATATGGACTGCTTATGGGTATGCTATCATTTTATCCATTACCTGATCTGCTCCGAAGACATCACCCTTAGCAATGCCGTAGAGCAGAGAGTAGGCAATCTGTCCAGCAGCACCAGTCACGAGGACTTTGATTGGTTTGGACTGAAAGAGAAAGAATATTTGTAGATTTCCATAAACACGTTTTCTCTCGTTACTGTAGAATGAACTTTCATAAAAGTTAGCGTTTGGCAAATAATTTGTCAGGAAGGCTGTTAGGAGGTCTATGATTCAGCTAACCTTCCAACTGTGAACGAACCAGACTGCCAGGAATTCATTATAATTATTCAGTCTTGGGATAGCCAAGACACGTTTTAAACTTATAAACAGAACAGAAAAGTTAAAAGGACAAATCTCCCATGCAGAATACAGAAACATCAATATTCTGTACCAGCCTAAACATGAGCTATTTTAAAGAGATTTCTCAAAAACTACAGTCTTTTGGAAACATGGCAGTTACATGTAGAAAATGAAAAGCTGAAAGACAATTTTTATTTAAGACCACCATATAACAAGACAAGGGTGAAAAATATACTAGGTAACCTTATACTGTCAGATATATATGAGAATATAAAGTGCCTTGCAACTTTTAGTATCTACAATTAAACATCTGACTTTAGGCAATGACATAGGAAACTGACACACTGCTATAGAGAACATGCATGCACATAGTTAATAGATCTTATGGGGAGCAGTTCTCCTTATGCTTGAGCAGTTCTCCTTATGCTTGTACCCTGCCTTTCTTTCATCATGGAACCCAATGTGGCCATATGTGGTTTCCATTTAGGCACTGGCCAGATCTGCTCTCACATCAAACTCGTGGGGTAAGCTAAGTGTTGTGCTCATTTAAGGAAGGTATTTGAGTCTATTCATTGCTAGCAAAATGATGCAGGCTGCTGTTTCAAAGCAGAGAAATTTCAGCTCACTCAAGCAACAGCTCTTAGATTAAAAAGTTTGAACAAAAGAAATGATGTGGCCTCAAGAAAAACAAAATGCAAGTTTCAACAAGGGGAAAAAAAGTCTGCTATTTTATATCTGATGCACTACTTTGACTTAGCAAGACAATGTTTTTCAGGTTTAGTAGGATTTGCAACTTATGTAATGTTGGATGCCAGCTGTTTGAAGTCTGTATTAATTACAATCCCCAAGATCCTCTTCCTAAGTTACTGGTGTTGGCCAGTTTACAGTAACTGGATAAAATAATCATGGTTATCAACAAAAAGAACTGGTTTAAACTAGAGAAATACAAATCCATTTAAATGTGATGATTAATTATGAGTAAAGAACCTATACTAGTGAAAGCAATCATGAAAGACAATGCATCATACCTGTAAAGGGAAGGAGAAAGTTAAATAGACTTATTAGTACAGTGGTACCTCGGGTTACAGATGCTTCAGGTTACAAACGGTTCAGGTTACAGACCGTAACCTCGGGTTAAGAACTTTGCTTCAGGATGAGAACGGAAATCGCGCAGCGGTGGCGCAGTGGCAGCAGCAGGAGGCCCCATTGGCTAAAGTGGTGCTTCAGGTTAAGAACAGTTTCAGGTTAAGAATGGAGCACCCTTCCCCACGTGAAGTCATGACTATAAGCTCAACTTAAAATTGCTTGCAATTAATAATTCTCATAATTCTGCATATAAAATTGGATTCTTCACTGAGTGCCAGAGCCTGCAGCTGGGAGTGTGAGGGAGGTGATGTGGCACCACACAAGTTTCCAGATCCCTTCAGTTTAGGCTGGGAGTGAACTGTGGACTCCTTTCACCTCCAACCAGTGGGTATGTAGGCCAGGGCTGTTGGAAGTCCAAAACAACTGGAATGCTCATGCGGGCTTCCACAAACCTAGTAGATGCACAAGCATGTTGATCCACCTACAGTTCTTCCATATTTCAACAGCGCTGCTGTATTACTATAAAAGCTCACAGTGTTATCTGTAAAGATTTAAATGCTTTTTTTAAAAAAGGTAACTTGTATAATTTCTTACTAAGAGTTACTAAGAGTTAATTCTTTATACCATCTCTGGTTTTACTGCAGAATATGTCCTGTGCTCTGACATCATCAGGATTAAATGGTGTGTTGGGGATTATGGGGGAGATTGCTGCAATCAACATTCCTGCTTTCACGGGCGTTTTATTAATGATGCCATTCATTTAGTCTCTAGTAGTTAAAGTAAATCAATATTTTCCCTCCAGGGTTGTGCTACAAGTCAACACTGACAGTTTCTTTATTCCAGATGCTTCTGTGGCTTAGCTATACAGCACCGTCTCTTTATACAATTTTGGTGCCTAATTGCTTCCATCACAGACTGCACTAATTTAACAGCCTGATCCTGTGAGCTTTTATACCTTTACCCCTTAAGACAAAATATTTTTAAAAGCTTCTTAAAAGGTAAAGGGACCCCTGATCGTTAGGTCCAGTCGTGGCTGACTCTGGGGTTGCGGCGCTCATCTCGCTTAATTAGCCGAGGGAGCTGGCGTACAGCTTCTGGGTCATGTGGCCAGAATGACTAAGCCACTTCTGGCAAACCAGAGCAGCGCACGGAAACGCTGTTTACCTTGCTGCCAGAGCAGTACCTATTTATCTACTTGCACTTTGATGTGCTTTCGAGCTGCTAGGTTGGCAGGAGCAAGGACCGAGCGACGGGAGCTCACCCCGCTGCGGGGATTCGAATCGCCGACCTTCTGATTGGCAAGTCCTAGGCTCTGTGGTTTAACCCACTGCGCCACCCGCATCCCTAGCGCCAAAAGCATTTAAATCTTTACAGATAACACTCTTACTTGTTACCTAATAAAGTGTTATGAGCTGCAGACCATAAGGAAAAGGGTGTGTCTTATGGGACACCCATTGCCTCCTCTCAGTGGATGAGATACCATCCTCTCAGTGGATGAGATACTCAGTGGTCACATAGCATAAACCAGATAAAATTTTGCAATTGATTTGCACCATCATAACACAGTGAATATAAAGTTGCACCTTAAGTCAGTCCTTTCATCAGAAAGCATCAGACTATGGCTATGGCCCCAACCAGAATTTGGAAGTTTGCCTACTTGAAGAGCACCTTGAAAGTCATACAAGGAGACATTCCAGCAATACCAGCAAGTCACACACTGCTGAAATTGAAGACGATAAATGGGGCATTGTTATTGAGCAAGGCTGGCAGTGCTCTCTGCACCTGTCCCCTCAAGTGCTATATACCCTGGTTACTAATGAACAACAGTGACAAAATTTGAGAAAAATATTTTCCCTTCCTGCCCCATCACCGCTTGTAGGTTACCTTCCAAGCCAAGCAGATACTTTTCCAATTTACAAGAGGAGTTTGGATTTGGTATCCCGCTTTATCACTACCCGAAGGAGTCTCAAAGCAGCTAACATTCTCCTTTCCCTTCCTCCCCCCCAACAAACACTCTGTGAGGTGAGTGGGGCTGAGGGACTTCAGAGAAGTGTGACTGCCCAAGGTCACCCAGCAGCTGCAGGTGGAGGAGCGGAGACGCGAATCCGGTTCCCCAGATTACGAGTCCACCGCTCTTAATCACTATACCACACTGGCACCACAAAGGCTTATGGTAGCAAAAAGAATGTAACTGGGTAGAGCTTCTTCTCACATACTCTGTAAAAACAGAGAGCCAAGGCAGCGTGCATCACAAAACCCAAGTACAGTGGTACCTCGGGTTAAGAACTTACCATAATTTGTTCCGGAGGTCCGTTCTTAACCTGAGGTACCACTTTTGCTAATGGAGCCTCCTGCTGCCACCATGCCGCTGGAGCACGATTTCTGTTCTCATCCTGAAGCAAAGTTCTTAACCTGAGGTACTATTTCTGGGTTAGCGGAGTCTGTAACCTGAAGCGTATGTAACCTGAAGTGTATGTAACCCGAGGTACTGAAGCCCAGAAAATGTTTTCATTGCATGCACTGCAGTTGCAATATGAGAGAACAGCAGCTATGGGCTTGCTCTGATTTACCAGGACTTTCATGCATGGTTGAAGCTCTATCACTCCAACTCTCCTTTGTCCTTGCCACGTGTATTCGCAGAACCATAGGATTGTAGAGCTGGAAGGAACCACTATATCAAGTGGTATAGAAATTAAATAAATAAAGTAAGTGGGGCTTGAACCCACGACCAAGAGATTTAAGAGTCTCATGTGTAACAGACTAATCTATTGAGCATATAACTCAGCCAAGGGGACAGCTATGTCTCATCCTTCACCACGTTCAACCCCCAAGCAGTTACCTGAGCCGGTACTCAAATTCTGGTGACAAATTGCGTCAGCACTGCTCGAAGAAGGGGGTTCGTGGGCCTGGTTTTCCCCCATTAAACCCATATGGCCCAGCCCGATTAGTCAACCCCAGTCCCTGGTCAGCCTTTTGAAACGGAGGGACCCACCCCGTCCTGGGTCTCTGCCCCCCGACCCTGCATTGGAGAACAGAGCCCTCAGGCGCCCGCAGGCGGGACGCTTCCTCCCTCCCCTCCTCCTCCTGGCAAGGGACCTTGCGCTGGTTTCGACCCTCGGCCCGCTCTCCCCGGCTCCCGGGCGCTTGGCAGCTGTGCGGAAGGGCAAGCGAGGCCGCTGCCTTTGCTGCCCTTCCATTTTACGGCGGGTGAAGGCGGCTCCTTCGCCGCCGGTCCAGGATCTCGTCAGAACCTTCTGCCTCCCACCCGACCGAGGACGCCGCGCTGCATAATCTGATCCCGAGCTCAGCTTCACTGACCATGGCGGCGGCGGCGGAAGAAGCGCGCGCTCTCTCTCTCCTGGCAGGTCACCTTCTCCCGAGGAGCAGCCGGCGGATACAGCAGAGAAGGCGGAGCTCCGAAAGAGCCACGCCCCACTCTCGTCCCCGCCTCTCGCTTTGCCACCTGGAAGTTGTAGTCCGTAGCCCCGGGACGGAATGTGGTGCGGAATCAAGGTTGCGGCCCAGGAGAACTACAAGGCCCAGGACGCACCGGAGCCGGCTTTTGCCCTCCGTCGTACGTCCGCTGAGGGAAGAGGTGGGCGGAGAGCGGGAGGAGGGAAGACTCGGCTCGAGAGGAAAGGCTTTTGCCTTGACGTCGAAGTCACGCGCTTCTCGCCCGAGGAAAGGAGCTTGGCGGTTGTGGCGCATGCGCAGAAGGGGCCTGAAGGGCCCTCAAGGCTCGGGATTTGAGGCGTCCGGGAGTTTTGCTCGAAGTTCATGGATTTTAGCTGGCAGCGCGGATTTTAAGTAACAGCTTTCAAACAATTTTCAGACGGAAAACTGAAAAAAACGAAGAGGGAGAAACTCAAAAACCAGGATGAAGTTTTATGGACGACAGTACATTCCCATCAGATATACGAGCCCGGTCTTGGCTGGGGAGGGCGGGGTATAAATAAAAATTATTATTATTATTATTATTATTATTATTATTAATGAAGTGTTACTCTGAATTCCAGGTGGGGAGAGAGGAAATAATAAACAGTGACGTCCATAGCAAATTAAATGCCAAAAAGGACAGACAGAACAGTTAACAGTGGGGGCTGCAAAAAAAAATCAGTTATTAACAGCACAAAAAATCTACCTTTGGTGAGGTGGCAGACTCTCCTTTCTTGGAGGTTTTAAGCAGAGGTTGGGTTGCAATCTGTCATGTGTGATCTAGCTGAGATTCCTGCATTACAGGACTAGATGGCCCTCGGGGTCCCTTCCAGCTCTACAATTCTATGATTCTATTATAAAGATACTTCGTTCCGGTTTGGCTTGCCATGGCAGAGGCTGCTCATTTCATCAGAGTCGTTTAGCACGGAATATTTTGAGGATGAAATGGGAGTAATCCTCCTCCCAACCCTGCCAGGACCAAAGGGGAGGGAGCTTCACCCACAGATCGCCCAACACCTGCCCCCAACCCGGAAGGCATGAGGGGGCTGAGGACGCTGGGTGGAAAGCATCGTGCGTCTCTTTCGCAACTCTCCAAAGTTGCCATGAGTGAACTCCTGTTTTTTAAGATTAAAATTCGGACTTAATTAACGGGCATGCTCTGAGTGAGGGCAGATAAACTACTCTGCTAATTGATTCAGCCACTGAGGAGCTAAAGGATTCGAGTGGAAGAGGGGTTATCATCACAATGGAACTGGTATGTTGGAACAAAAGGGGGGTGAGTCTTTTTTGCTTCTTTTTGATATTCTTCGTATTTGCTATTTTACTTGGCAAATCTCCCTGGAAGGGACTGACTACCGATTAATTATGCATGCAAGTGGGATTGGAGAATATTCTAATATTTAAGACTCATTTTGACCTTATTATTAACTTTGTGGAAAAGATTTAGGAAGCTGCAATTAATTCTAATTGATCGTTAAGAATGGAAGATGGGAATTGAGGCTTCTAGCCAAAGTATGGGCTTAACTGATCTGGACAGAGATAAAACAAAGAGGTTTGGAAATACGCCTGATACAAATGGCAGAAAGTCAGATTTCCTCCATTTGGGATGTGTCGCAGTTGATAATTACAGGCACAAAGAAGTGAAAGTGAAAGACATGGAAGAAAATAAACACCCACACAGAAACATATTGTTTGATTTAACTCGCTTGCAAGATGAACTCAGAGGCTGAGAAAAATGAACAAAGGATCAACATCGGATTGATTTATGGGAATCACCTGGACTAACTTAGAGACGCAGCACAAATGTGAGATGATTGCTATCCCCCGACCTCAGAGCATGGGAAGTCAAACAAAGATTTATAATTTGGAATAATACATGAACTGTTTGATTATTTTATAATTTGGAATGTTTTTAATGTGGCTTTTATTGGATTGTTAAATTGGAAAACTTAATAAAGATTATTATATATGTATAAAAAGATACTTTGTTCCAATTCAGTCCACAATTGATGGCACTGAATCTCATGAAGAATTGTAAGCCAGCAGCTTTGCACTGTGGTCTCCTTTGTGAAGTTCCTTTGTTTTTCATACAGTTCTTTTAAAACAACTTTTCATGCTGCTTACCTGATGGAAGACATTTGGGATATAAATGTACAAAAATAGATAATGTTGATAACTGATATCCTCAGCTTGAACAGGGCCAATGAGGCAAATCTAAAAAACAAACAAACATGGAAATGCTACACAGATCAACCCTCAATGAGATGCAGAAAAAGTATATTTCAGAAAGAATTGCAAGTAATAATGACATATACAAACAGATATAAAAACACAACAAATTGAAATTTATTGACATTGTGCCCGTCCACTTCCTGCACTTGTCAAAATGAAGCAGAAGGAAAAAAGAAAGAGAATTTTTGGTCTTGAACTTTCTCATGACTATGGCTGGCTAGGACTGTGATTTTGGAGTGAAAAAGCATTGGAAACAGACAGCTTGACCTTCTCATAAAAGCTTCTGCTGTGCAGCTCCTGTGACTCTTGAATGAGACTGAAATTTCCAGGAACTCTTTCAATCTTACATTCTGCCACATTAATAGCCCAGTTTGGAGTTTTTCCCAATTCCTTTTTTGTTTTTGCTACCCTTAATAATTAATTATGCAGACACTTGGCCACCTAACTACTCACCCTTAATTTCAGATCATCCATGAAGACCCAAAACAGATCCTGTGTGCACAGGGGTGAGGGAGACAACTTCCATTCATTCACTGCGAGAACTGTCCATTTATTTCTCCTCCATGCTTCCAACTGTTAAGATGATCCACCCCCTGATAGCAGACATCTAAGTTTGCTCAGGAGCCTTTGATGGGGATTTTGTCAGACCTATAATAATAAAATAATAATAATAATAATTTATTATTTGTACCCCATCCATCTGGCTGGGATTCCCCAGCCACTCTGGGCGGCTTCCAACAAAAACCAAAAATACACTAAAGTGCCATGCATTAGAAACTTCCCTGAACAGGGCTGCCTGTAGATGTCTTCTGAATGTCAGGTAGTTGTTTATCTCTTTGACATCTGATGGGAGGGCGTTCCGCAGGGCAGGTGCCACCACCAAGAAGGCCCTCTGCCTGGTTCCCTGTAGCTTGCTTCTCGCAATGAGGGAACCGCCATAAGGCCCTTGGCGCTGGACCTCAGTGTCCGGGCTGAACGATGGGGGTGGAGACGCTCCTTCAGGTATACGGGGCCGAGGCCTTTTAGGGCTTTAAAGGTCAACACCAACACTTTGAATTGTGCTCGGAAACGTCCTGGGAGCCAATGTAGGTCTTTCAAGACCGGTGTTACGTGGTCTCTTGGTTCATTTTGCTCAGTATTGTCCTTGTCTATGCTGGCTGACCGCAACTATCCAGTGTCTTTCCCAACACTGGCTAGAGATGCCAGGAACTGAATTTAGAACCTTCTGCAAGCAATGCAGATGCTGTACGGCTGAGTCTGCATACTCACCTACATTTAAAGCACATGATTCCCCCAAAATAATCCTCAGAATTGAAGTTTGTTGAGGGTGCTGAGAATTGTAGCTTTGGGAGATAAACGAATAGTTCCCAGGATTTTTTGGAGGAAGCCATGTGATTTAAATGTATGATATGTAAGTCGCTGACATTACAGCCCTTTCTCAAATAAGTTTAAGATACTTCTAAGGAGATCTTACTCATTTCCTTTAATGTGAAATAACATTGAACTGGTTTGCAGGCAGGCAAGTTGCACTTTTGAAAATATTGTTTCTCACGAAATAAAACTTAGCATGAAATTCCTGTCTGCTTCTCCTTTTGGGGGCCTGGGGGTGGGAGGACGTGCTGGTGTCCGAACATAACTATGCTACTATCCTGATTTTTCCCATTTCTCTCTTTGGAGAGGAAAACAAGCTGTTAAATACAGATGCCCTGTACACTCGAAGTCTACGAATTAGAGTGATACAAATCAGGACCAACTTAGACCGCAGTGCCAGCCATGGGTGTAGCCAGAATTTAGGGGGGGGGACCGAGTTATCTGTGACCCAGTTGGTCAGTTAGTTGTTTTCATTTATTTTCTTGACTGGGGGGCGGATGCCCCTCTGGCTCCGCCCATGGTGCCACCTGAAAAAGTGCCACTGTATTCTGCTCTGGTCAGACCTCACCTGGAGTACTGTGTCCAGTTCTGGGCACCACAGTTCAAGAAGGACACTGACAAACTGGAACGTATCCAGAGGAGGGCAACCAAAATGGTCAAAGGCCTGGAAACGATGCCTTATGAGGAACGGCTAAGGGAGCTGGGCATGTTTAGCCTGGAGAAGAGGAGGTTAAGGGGTGATATGATAGCCATGTTCAAATATATAAAAGGATGTCACATAGAGGAGGGAGAAAGGTTGTTTTCTGCTGCTCCAGAGAAGCGGACACGGAGCAATGGATCCAAACTACAAGAAAGAAGATTCCACCTAAACATTAGGAAGAACTTCCTGACAGTAAGAGCTGTTCGACAGTGGAATTTGCTGCCAAGGAGTGTGGTGGGGTCTCCTTCTTTGGAGGTCTTTAAGCAGAGGCTTGACAACCATATGTCAGGAGTGCTCTGATGGTGTTTCCTGCTTGGCAGGGGGTTGGACTCGATGGCCCTTGTGGTCTCTTCCAACTCTATGATTCTATGAAGAAGACGGAGCCTGCGAGGACTTGCGGCGTTTCCTGTCTCTGCGCGCGCGCCAATGAATCCCAGGCAGCCGCGGGCGGGTCCATTTGGCTTCCTGGCTGGGGAGCCTCTGCTTCGCCGGTTGCCAAGTGACGCCGAGAAAGCGCGCGCCGGGTGGAAAAGAAGGGGTCGCCGCCGCCGCCTTGCCTTTGCCTTCCTCCTCCTCCTCCTCCTCCTCGAATGGTGAGCGCTGCGAGAGACATTGTGCATTTCGGAGCACCCGAAACTCGCCTTCTTTGCTCTGCTCTTTTTTCCTCGCTTGTTCTGTTTTTAGGGGGCGGGCGGGGAGAGAAGCCCCCATCTAAGGACCTGCGAGGGCAAGAAGAGGCGGCGGGCCGGGGCTAGTCCCAAGCTCCTCGCGTAGCCGGATTTTGTTTTCCTTTACCCTTTTTTATCCTATTACCCTGATTACAGCGGTAGTTTTCTGATACTCCTGCCTGCTGCCTTTCAGTTTATTTACTGCGCGTCGCTTGTGACTCCTCTCCTCACTATAGGCACCCAGAGCTGTGTTTCGTGGAAATAAATGCACTCACACCCTAGGGAACAGGTCTTTGGGGTTACATGCATTTTTATTGAAGGAATGAAGCAAAAGCAGCAAAAAGTCCTGCAGCACATTTTATCATGGCATAAGCTTTTACAGACTAGTGGCCACATTGTAAGATGCGTTGGATGAAAGCTTAGGTCACGTTTTGGTGTTTAAACTGCTGCAGGACTTCAAACTAACACAGCTGCCTCTCTGGAAATTGGTATGAAGGTGACCAAGCTTGGCTTTGTAGTCTCAAAGGCAATAATAGTTTATGGTGATTCATATGATTTAATATAAATTACTATGTTTTGAAATCTTCACTAGAATTTACAGATGTGACAAAGTTTCAGTCTCCTTCTCACACCCAATCCTGTATTTCCCAACCTTTTCCCGACTGTGGCTCCATTCCAACCTTGTTTCCTTCCTGTGGACCCCACCCGCAGGCATAGACAATGGGGCGGGGGGCGGGGGCCAATAAGTAAAAATAAAAATCAATACAAATCTGAGGTTCTGCCCCCCAACAAAAGCATGCCCCCTAACAAAAATCCTGGCTACCCCCATACTCCCCCATCCCACCAGTAAAAAAGTAGCTATTTAAATGTTTCTTTGTAAATAGAATATATTTTATTTATAATTTATACAAAATACAATTACATAAAATGAATAGGAACATAATGAAATATTGTTGAAGCAGGAAAATGTAGAATCACAGAGCTGGAAGGAACCCCAAGGGTCGTCTTTCTAGTGCAGCCCCTGCAATGTAGGAAACACAGCTAAAGCATCCATGACAGATGGCCATCCAAGCTCTGCTTAGAAGCTTTCAAGGAAGGAGAGTCCACAACCTCCTAAGGGGGATCCATCTTCCACGTATTATAAAAAGTAAACAACACTTATTTGTCCCAAGAGGGAGAAACCTACAGATACAGTCCAAAAGGCACACAGAAAGTTCTGTATATTTGGGAGAATTTTAAAAAGCAAATGGTCCTCACTGACTTGGTTCAAAAAGATCTTATTCGGAGGAGCCCTGGCTGCCTAGATAAAACTCTATAGTCCACAGGTTTTCAACCTTTTTGAGTCTATAGCTCCCTTGGCCAACTACATTCTTTTTGCAGCACCCCTGTGGGTGTCAGGAGCCCAGTTATGTCCCCCCTTGCCTGCAGAGCTGGAAGCTTCTCGCCCCTTTTTGAAGACCCTCCCTTGTGGAGTGTTCCCTCAGCCTCCTCTCTTTTCTTCCTCTCCTGGGGAGTCCTCCAGGCAGCAGCTGCCACTGCCCTTGATCTCTGAGCTGCCCCAAAGAGAGGTGCCTCCTCACACTGCTCCACAGGGGCCTGGAAGAGGATGTCCCCAGCCTTAGTAGCCCAACAGAGACTGGCCAAACGTGAGGCCAGCACCTTACCTTGGGTATGGCAGAAAGGCTTCCCTTCAGCACCAGGCACTCGGCTCCCAGGCAGGCATTACACACAGCAAGCACAAGAAAGGCCAGCGCAATGCCTGCCTGCCTGCCTGCCTGCCCAGCCTCCCACTAGTCTGTCCATTCCCACCAGCAAGGGCAGGTAGACTGGCTGGCTGGGCTCCCTCACCCATTTGCTTGCAACCAGCACCTCCTGGTCAGCCCCAGAGGTACCACTTGTGGAGTTTGTAGGCAGGGCTGCTGAAACAAACAAGCCTTTGGGAGGCAGAGACGCAATAGGACATCAAAGGGGAAGGAAAGAGGGACTGAGGCCAGTGTTGCCTGCGGCACCCCTGACCATCACTGAAGGTACTCCAGGGTGCCCCAGCCCCAGGGTGCTATAGCTTTACACACCCTTACCTGTGGCTTTCTTCTGAGTAGACACTTAGTTATTTACTAGATGCAAGTCAGCAGCACCAGGCGACCCCGCTTAGCTAGGCGGTGGGGTGGATTGCACTATGCTCCTTGCAGAGTTAGGCCCAGACTGCCATTGGACCCAGCACTAGCAGCAGCAACAAACAGCTCTTGCTCGCCCAGCCCTACCCATTGCCACTCCGCCACTGCACTTACCTGACCTGGGTGTTCAGGATCGGGAGCCTCAGCGATTGCCCTCTCCCGCTGGAAACAAACCAGGACTTCTCCAAGAAAAATGCATGTGGCAAAAAGGAGCGCTAGACCCACAATTTTTTTTAAAAAAAGAATTTTTTCTTCACTTCTCACTTCCTTCTGTGGTCTCCTTGCCTTGTGCTGTGGCCCCTCATTTATGCAGTTTATAGCTGTGCTCCCCTTCGAATATTCTGGGGGGCCATATGCCCCCCAGTTGGGAAACACTGCTGTATACTATCCTTACCAATTTCCACAGAATTTGTTCATTGTTTAAGACGAGGACACAAGTGTCAGATGAGGCAACTCGTTTACTTTTTAAAGTATCTTCTAATCTGAATGGTTCTGACAGTTACAATACTTAAATGAGGATCAGATGGCACTTTAGTATCTTAAAATGTTGTTCCAAAAGGAGTTTATAGACTTTAATTACAAGGCTTGACAACCTGATCCCACTAACTATGCCTACTTAGAACAGATTTGTTTTGCGTGGGCACTGCTTCTCTCGAAGTATGTTTTGGTCATTTCTAGATTAGATTACTGCAATGAGCTGCCCTTGAAAGCCATCTGGAAACTCCAGTTGGTGCAAAGCAGTGGCGAGGGTCTGATGGGAGCCTTATTATGCAAGAATGACACTTGGCTGTGTTGGCTTCCAGTGTTGGCACTCTCAATACAAGATGGTGATTTAAAGCCTACATGATTTGGGACCTTGGTATCTGAAAGATACCTACACACATTACAGTAATCACGAAAGGATCTCTTAAGCAGTAGTGTGGGGTGCCCCGAGTAGCACTGGGGCTGCAGGGTGCCCCAGTCACTGCCTCCTAGTCTCTCCTGGCCCCCCTTCCAGGCGCCCTCCAGACTTGCAGAATACCCTGATTTGGCCTGTAGGTAACAGCCCTACAAACAGATTCCCAATAGTGGTTTGCTTTACACAACAGACTCCCTCTTATTGTTGAAAAGAAGAATCCTTTTCTGTTGCCAGATAATAAACAGAAAGGCTGAGGCTGTAACGCCTGCAGGAGGCTTTACTAACAAGAGGGAAACCCCTCAGGGCAGAAGCCGGGAAGGAGCTCCGACTGGGTTCCTGGGGGTTTCCCAGAGTGGAGTGGCTGTGGAAGTGAAGCGGGAGCCAGAAATGTTGCGCTGGACCTGGCCTGGGCCTGGAAGGAGGTGCCTGGGGCGTCTGCTGCCCTGGAGCAGACTCTTAAGGAGCTCCGTCCTCTCACTGGGCCATGACACTTGCACCCCGTCAGCGAGGGAGTGGCCAGGCCCCATGTAGCCGCCGCCATCGTGCATGATGTCGTCGAGCCCCTGCCAATCCTAGAGAAGCTACCACTGCAGATCGACTGCTTGGCCATGTGGGTGAGTCAGCTCCAAAGGGCCCAATGCTGTCCAAAAAAGCAGTGCAGGAGGCAGGCTTTTTTTGGCCAGCACTGGGCCGGCATGTACTAGCTGGGTCCATCCTGGGATGGATGAATTTGCTTGGGCATTAAGAAACCTGGTAACTTGCTTCAATTGCATATTCAGGCAAAGGGTCAAAACAGCTAGGACCCAACTCAGTCTGATGATGGCTGTTGCTGATAACGAGGGCAGGGAAAGAAGTACAAGGCTCTTGGAAGTGGATGTGTATATGACAAGTCAGTCTTGTGAGTACGTATTTTCAGTTAGACATACACAGGTCAGGTTATAAAGGGAAAGTCCTTCCTATTTGCCAAGTATACACAATTCCTATGCACAAATAAACTGCCTATTGAGTTGTGGGGTACAGTTTGCATAATGACTGGAAAGCTGAAGAAATGCAAATGTTGTCGTATGACAATGGAGGTTTTTTTTTTGTGTGTGTGTGTGTATTCTTTGAAAGTTTTGCAATTGTTTCCCCCCTTACTAGGAAGCCTGCTTTGCTTTCACTGTATTTCTGATGAAAATTTGTGAAGTTTTGTCCTTGAAATCAGTAAGCTTTGTAGGCAAATTATTCTACTTTATTATGAAGTTCCTTTTAAAATGGCCTTCCTACTGTGTTTTGAGAAATGAAAGAATAGTAGAAGACTGGATAATTCCATGATGCTGTGGTGCATGTTAAATACCTTTATCCGGCATAATTTCCTGGGATTTGCATAGTGAACTTTCATCAGCTGCAAAAAGCATTCCAGTGACACAGACCAGGCTAAATTGAGAGGCCCAATATGCAGTGAAGTGAGATTGGAGGGAGGCAACTGCAAGAATGGAAACAATGAAATGAGTTGTTTTAGCAGGATGACTTTTCTGTGGAAATTTACATAATTGCCACTCTAGCACAGTGTTTCTCAACCTTTTCTGACCGTGTCCCCCTTCCAACCTTGTTGCCTTCCTGTGGCCCCTCCTGTCCTACCGGTAGAAAGGTAGCTATTTAAATGTTTTGTTTTGATAAAGAAAAATAGGGGTGGTTTGCTTTTGCTGCCCCACCCCCAAGGGACTGAGTCCCCGAAGTCCATGATCGGTCAGAGATGAATGGATGGAGGCAGGATGCAGCGAAAGCAAGGCAGATCTTTATTTCTCTGTTGCAGCAGAATCCCCCCCCCACCCCCCAGCAAGGAGGCAAGAGAGACCCAGAACCAAGAAGAAACATCTCTTTTAAGGGTTTTCATTTTGGTGTGGAGAAGGACATCCCCTCTACAACAGTCAGAAATTATATCACACATAAGGTTGGGGTTGTTTTTTTTTACTGTGGCTCAGGCCACAGGTGTGATATTTCTGAGGATTTAGCAAGTTTTACATAGTTCCAGAGACAGTTTACACAGTCTTGTGCCGCGGCCCCCCATTTACACAATTTTCACCTGAGGCCACCTTGAAATATCCTGGGGGTCCCCAGGGGCCGTATCTGTGACAAATGAGTTTTAATTAAAAAAATGTTCTATTTACAAATGAAACATTTAAATAGCTACCTTTCTACCTGTAGGACAGGAGAGGCCACAGGCAGGAAACCAGGTCGGAAGGAGGCCACAGTTGGAAAAAGGTTGAGAAACACTGTTCTTGGGTGTAAGCTCTATAAACTTTTGTGTTTACTTTTTAGTAAAGTTGCATAGGATTGCACTTAGTAATGTTATTAAAATGATTGCTGCAATTTTCAGTCTACCTAGAAGGGAATGAGGGTTGACCTGTACAGTAAACATCTTATAGGTAAGGAACATAAGACACGTGAAACAGTTAAAACTACAGCAAATCTACTTGGTGTCTAAATTCATTGATCCAAACTAGCAGTTCATTCTGTTAAAGTAGGAAATGGGACACAAAACAACTGTGCCCATTTAGATACCTTTTTTTTGTACTTCTCAGCACCAGTCAAGTAATCTTGAACTCAAACTGCAGGAAATACTTGGAATTCCACTGTAACAATATCCAGCAGAGAATATTTAAGTAGTATTAAGTTTCAAATACCTGAAGCAAAATGCTCTTCAAGCATCATAAGCAGTTGCAGCTTATAAGAACTAGTATAATCTAGTTTCTTTTTACCATTTCCCAAATGAGGCATAGTTTTAATTTTGTCACCAGAAATTTACTGCAGGGGGAAATGAATATTGTATTTCATTAAAGATTGTCTAAACTTTAGTATCCCCAGTAAAGCTGGGCGATATCTAATTTTCAACATATCACCAGCTAAACATCACAATATTTTAATATATCACGATATATGGGTCTAACTCTTAAACTGACAAATTTTTACTTACTTTTAACGTATTGTTACAACTGTTGTGTTATAGTACTACTGTACCAGTAATGTTTAAATTAGCACATTTTGTCTAAAAATAAAGCTGTAGAAGTAATCAGTAGCATAGATATCAACACCAGTTATTTGATTGTTTGTTAATTTTCTTTTCTACACCAGGCCAAAATAGAAAAAATAGAATGAATAAATTTTAACAAAACAAAAGATTTTTAAATAATATTTTTATTGCAAAAAATGTGCATTTCTTTTATAAACCAGGCTAAACCCCCAGTAACACCAATACGATATAATTTTTTTAACAACAGGAATCTTGTCTTCAGCTTCTCTATAGAATTATAGAGTTGGAAGAGAACCTGAGGGCCATCTAGTCCCACCCCCTGCAATGCAAGAATCTCAGCTAGATCATACATGACAGATGGCCATTCAGCCTCTGCTTAAAAACCTCCAAGGAGTGGTTGGTTGGTTGGCTGGATGCTCTCATTCTCTCTGTGCTGCTCAGAGTAGGAAAGCCTCCTGTCTGACCAGTTACCAGGAACGTGCTTTGAGACTGTGTGACAAGCTGATAGAAATATCCCCAGGAGTCCCTCTAAATTAATGTGGAACGATAGGGGTGTCTGTAGGACAAGAAAGAGGGTGGCTTTGAGAGTTTGGTGAAACCATGTAGACCATGTGAACCAGCCTCCACTGCATTGGATGGAATAGTTTCACATACACCAAGTGGAATAAAACAGGTTGATGTGATAGTATGCTAATTTTGGTGAAACCTTTGCTTTACCTACTAACATACATGAAAGTGACCTCTTACATACAAAGGGACCTCTTTATCAGATCCTGGTGAGAATAAGTTTGATCACAGTCATTCATACACTGGTAACATTCTGATAAGATCATCATACTCTGCATAGTAGAACCACCTCTGAAATGCAGTGCTATAGAGTTGTAAACAGCCCAAAGGAAAAACAGAATACTAGCTTTATGTCGATTGCTCAGGCTCAGTTCACCTTGTTTGGGCTGATATATACCGTATTTTTTGCACCGATCCCTCTTGCTCTTCTGGCTTCAGCGATAGCTGCGCAGCTGCATTCGCTCCATAAGATGCACACACATTTCCCATTACTTTTTTGGAGGGGAAAAGTGCGTCTTATAGAGCGAAAAATACGGTATATTTTGCTTATATATATTTTTTATCGAATTTAAATGTTACATCACAAAATTAAAAAGAAAATACACCACCCATCGGTTAACAAAAATATGTTGTATAGAAAGTAAAATGTTACTAAAAGATAGATGTTACCTATACATAAAAGAAAGTTCTTCCATTCTTTAAACCCTTAAATTACATCTTCCTGTATGAACCTGCCCACAATAGGGTAAGGGTACCCCTGCCCGTACGGGCCAGTCTTGCCAGACTCTAGGGTTGTGCGCTCATCTCACTCGGCAGACCAACACGGCTACCTACCTGTAACTAATAATAATGACGTTACCCAAAATGCATATGCAGCCTGTACTTAGTTGTAAACTGCTACTGTTTGATGCATAGTTTCTCAAGCCAACTTGAAGCCATTCCTAATTTGTCTCCAGCCAAGGTGTGAACACAAACAGTAGTGAATTAAAGCTGTGCTGATTTGAACTGCTTGGGGGAGAAAGCGCTCCAGGGGGAAAGAACCTCCCTGTGCTCTAAGGCAGTAATGTGAACACACCCAAATACATTAACTTTCTTCCCTTCAAAGGAAATTTCTGCAAAGAGGACATGAAAACAATAAAGTGCCACTGGTCACGCTTGGTGCTGTATTAAAAATAGTTCCCAAGAATGGGTCTCTGCTTGCAGAGGTGAGAATTAATGTTATGCCTTTTTCATACTGCCAAACGCAGTAAAAAATAAATTTTTAAAAAGCCCAGGCCCAATCATGTTGTGTTTCAATAATACTGTGATTTGTCAATCCTAAAACCTCCACGTACACACTGGTAAGGAGATTTGAGAGTGAAATGTGACCGCTGTCTTTTACCTACGGAAGAGAAGCAAGCCAGAAAATGCGTGCCAGTTACTTGAACTACAGAACTAGGCTTGGAGCCAAGACTGTGTCTGCACTCGATGGGGGAATCCTGTTGTCTTTCAGGTGCAGGAACAGCAGTTGCATAGGCAAAGGAGAAAGTCTGTTTCACTTCCATTGTCCTGATTGCAGAAGTGAACTTTCAAGGAAAATCAGTCAGCAATTTTATTCTGGCCAGTTCCAGTTGTGTTTCCATTCCTATTAACTTTCATTAAATGTCCCAGATGTTTTTACACATATGTATTGACTTATGAGTCATTGAATTTGTAATTCTAAAAGTTATAAAGAACTAGCATTTCCAATAGCAATATTGTGTCATTTTTTTATGATCCTAATCATGCATGAATGTTTTATTCTGTAAAGGTGAAGGTAAAGGTAAAGGTACCCCTGCCCGTACGGGCCAGTCTTGCCAGACTCTAGGGTTGTGCGCTCATCTCACTCTATAGGCCGGGAGCCAGCGCTGTCCGCAGACACTTCCGGGTCACGTGGCCAGCGTGACAAGCTGCATCTGGCGAGCCAGTGCAGCACACGGAACGCCGTTTACCTTCCCGCTGGTAAGCGGTCCCTATTTATCTACTTGCACCCGGGGGTGCTTTCGAACTGCTAGGTTGGCAGGCGCTGGGACCGAACGACGGGAGTGCACCCCGCCGCGGGGATTCAAACTGCCGACCATGCGATCGGCAAGTCCTAGGTGCTGAGGTTTTACCCACAGCGCCACCCGCGTCCCTTGCCCACAATAAGTGTCCAGCAAAAGACTAGCTCTGTGTCCTCTCAACTTCAGAGATATAGTGGCTGCAGGCATTGGGTCAGGTTTCCCCCTGCCCCGGACTTTGACACTCTTCTCTCAACCAGCCACATGCCAAGTTGCTTATTTGGCCATATATGCTTTCTACTTCCAACAGTTAAGTTAGTCAGGCAATAGATGGAGAGAAGCTTGTTTCTAAGACTGTAATCCTATACACTTAAACTTGGAATTAAAATCTCATCAGACTTGGCTCACACCCATAGCATACATTTAAATCACCCCTATACCATTTTAGGGGACACGGGTGGCGCTGTGGGTTAAACCACTGAGCCTCTTGGGCTTGCCGATCAGAAGGTCGGCGGTTCGAATCCCCACCACGGGGTGAGCTCCCGTTGCTCGGTCCCTGCTCCTGCCAACCTAGCAGTTCAAAAGCACATCAAAGTGCACGTAGATAAATAGGTACCGCTCCGGCGGGAAGGTAAACGGCGTTTCCGTGAGCTGCTCTGGTTCACCAGAAGTGGATTAGTCATGCTGGCCACATGACCCGGAAGCTCTACGCCGGCTCCCTCGGCCAGTAAAGCGAGATGAGCGCTGCAACCCCAGAGTCGGCCACGACTGGACCTAATGGTCAGGGGTCCCTTTACCTTTACCTTTATACCACTTTAGCAGTCATGGTGTCTCCCAGAGATTCCTAGGAAATGTAGTTGTTAAGAATGCTGAGGGTAGCTTTGTGAGTGGTCTCCTCTCAACAACCATAACAAACTGCAGTTCTCAGGATTCCTTGCAGGAACCAATGACTGTTAAAGTGGTATAGGGGTGATCTAAATGCATGCTGTGGATGTAACTTTACTGTGGCTTATGCTTGAGTATACATGGATAGGATTAAGCTTTAAATCATTCTTTTAAGATGAACATTCAAATGTTATTGGGGTTTTAATAGGTGATGTAGTACACCATCAAACTAACTTTTTCTCCATCATGGACTGGTTGAGCAAGATCCAGTAGTTCCAAGATTCCTTTTGCTGGGAGCTGTGTGATGTCGGGGATCAATAACAATGAGGCCCAAAAAGGCTACCTGATTAATTGTGGTTCCTTGTGGGCACCATACAGTTCCTCTGTTCCTCTACTACAGTGGTTCTCAATTAGCTACGGTAATTACTGAGGACCCCTTATTTTTCACAAGCCAAGCCACGGACACCCTACTTTTGAAATTTTTGATAACTCTATGGTAGTTACCTCTGCAAAGCAATTTTTTGAACAAAATGTGGGGTAGCTCCTAATAAGCAATGGATTTTAGGTGCACTAAAAAGCAGACTAGGGCTGGGTGATAGCTGGTTTTCAACATCATGGTATATCAGGAGCTAAGTATCATGACATCCTGATGTACCACGATGTGTGCTCCCCCCCCCCCCACAAAGATGGACCAGGCGTGGTAAAGGGGGGGGGAGTCGTCTAACGGAGACCTTACCCTATTGCTGGCTTGTGCTGGAGGCAAGGTGGGGGCTCCTTTAAACTTCTCCCTTGAGGGGAGTGCAACTGCACGCCTCTCAATGGAGAAGTGTGGCACAGTGTGCACTTCCCCAGCTGAGGGCTGAGGGGGTCTGGGATGCCTTACCTCCCAGCTAGCAGGGAACTACAGTCTATATCTCTGCTCTCCACAAAACTCTCCTTCCTGACTGCTGCCTCTGGACTTTTTAAGCTCAGCAGTTCCATGAGATCTTCATGGGTCCCAGGTGGTGCCATCTGCTTGCTGCTCCACCCATCTCTTACCTTGCCTGATTACACTGTTACCCCGGCCACTATACAGGTAACTCACAGCTTACGTGCATTTAACTTGTGCGCATTCAGCTTTACACACTTTGCAAAAAATGTTTAAAAAATTAAAAGGGAAAAGGAGTGGGTATCCAAGAAAAAAGATTTTGTCAATCCCAGCTGTGGAGTTGGTAAAGCTGTAGGTTTCAAAGGAAAAACTGAGAGGCTTAGAATGTACTCTTGATTGTTCCTCTATAACGGACTTCCTCAAACTCGGCCTTCCAGATGTTTTTGGCCTACAACTCCCATGATCCCTAGCTAGCAGGACCAGTGGTCAGGGATGATGGGAATTGTAGTCTCAAAACATCTGGAGGGCTGAGTTTGAGGAAGCCTGCTCTATAAGCAGGGCTGCCTTTTAAGTTCAGTGCTGACTTGAATTCAAGTCAAGACTGCAAATGAAGAATTGAGAGTGAATTTAGTGCGCTTTTGATTCTTTGAAATTATATGACTCTATAGGTCATTGACAGACGTGTGGCCTGCATCCATCTGTCAAAGATTGCTTTGTAGAGAATCACAGGTGATGTGTATCTGGAACTGTGAGTTGTGTCTCTGGAACTGTCTGAATTGTGCTGCTTAACAAGTTCTTCAAGATTTTCTATAGGATTCCACCCCCAGGGTGTAGATTAAACTGACAGGTGGGTTAGAAACTGAAATCTATCAATATTCTAATAATTGCTCAGGCTGCTTCAAAGTGTTCTTTAATATTTTCCCAGCATTAAAATTGTAGCAATAAAAATTGAATGTTACCCCAGTGCTGAAAAGAAATATGTAAAATACGTTCTATTGGTTCTGTTCTTGACTAAACTGAAACCTTGCAATTATCATGCAATTGTATGTAGTTAATTGTATAACGTATGTTTTTAGTGTAGTTGTTTCTCTTTCTTTGCAGTGAAATCATTTTCCATTTTAGGTATTGACCTACTGACCCAATGGAACTTGATTTTCACCTTCAATTTCCCCCCTCTAGTTCTCTTTCTTCTCTTTCTTCCTGCTGTGATCAAAGGGGTCCCATTATCTTGAAAGGGGGGAGAAGGACATTCTCTTGGCATTTTACTGATGCTGATTCTCTGAAGCAATGTTTTGTCTCTGAGAAGGCATTCAGTGGTGTAGTTAGCACGTCACATTAAACTATAGTTTAAACTATACTAAAGTTCAATGAGATCTTCAAACCAGATGTCAAGTGTGCCTTTGGGAGAAAGATCAAACTTTTTTTGTTTTTAGGCTGACAAACACCAAAATTTGCAAGTGATATGCAGTTGCTTTCACTTCAAAAAGTGGGCAAAGTGAGTTTATATTTTAAACATATTGGCATCTTCAGTAGTCTTTACGAGATGTGCTTCAAGGAATCTTATTTTTTTTAACCATAGAACGAGTGATCTTGGGACAAGTTCTGAGGGATTGTTTTGAGAACCTTCTACTATGTTGAAAGATATTTTACCTGACAGCATGAAGATTGACTGCTTCATTTGTAAAGTGAAGGATTAAAAGAGTTAGTCAGAAGTCATTACACTGAATTACATTTTCTTGCTGACAGTGATTGAGATATGTTAGTAATAACTCGAATGTGTAGGTGCCTTTTTCCTCACAATGTGTTTGGTCTTTTATGAATACTTGAAGTAGGCCCAGTAGTGGGTCATCTAAGAAAATAGACAGGGTTGTATCCATTCAGGGCCAGCCTAAGACATTTTGGCACTTGAAGCAGACCCTAAAATGGCACCCTGCTTCACCAGGGTAGAAGGGGTGAGGGTCGATCTACAACAGGAACAAAGGGGGAAAGGAAGTTTGACATTGGGTTCCCAGTGGATCCTGCTGCCTGAGGCTGGTGTCTCATGGGTGGGCCGGCCCTGTTTTCTGCAAACAGAAGGAGGCCTTCTGCTCATGGGAGAGTCTTCAATCATGCTGAGGCCTCTGCTAAGCTAAGCAAAGAGAAGAGAAGAGAAGTGGAGACGATTTCTGTCCCTTACTCCAGCAGTAATTCCCCTCATGTCACTCTTCCATGTTGCCACTCTTCCATGTTAGAGATGGATGGGACTATACAAGGAAGGAGGAATTGGGAACAATCACCTTCTGCTCTCTTCCATTAGCTGAGGCATTTGCTGGCGCAAAAGGCCACCTGTGAGCATAATGTGTCTTTTCTAGGGATCAGACAGATATGGAATTTGGGCCTATCTCTCTGCCGCTGACAGACTTCCAGCGCCAAGGCAGTAGGGAAGCTTGAATTAGCCACACCATCCCATATTGCCCAAACAACACACGGGTTAAGCGCATGGCTCTTAACAGCTGCATTTTCTTGGCAGTTTGAAATCTGAGTAAACATTGAACTTAGCACAACATGCTAACTGGAAGGTGGGGGGTTTATTTGCTAATTGAATGTTCACATATTATATGTAGCAGAAGAAGCCTTTGAAATAATTAGGGTTGGACATTTGACCTGTCAAAAATACTAGAACAAATGATTAAGACTTAACCAGGTGTTTAATTTTTAAAGCCCTAGGCAGCAATTAGTTTTGCTAGAGGAGAGGAAGATAGTAAAGAACCAGGCCTTTCCCATGCTCCAGGGTAGACTTCTGGCAGGCTCCTTGCTATAGTGATTGCTCCAGTTGTTGATTCCTAATTTAAAGCATTGATTATTCCATGTTGCAATAAGAAAAAAAGAAAACTAGGCTGCCATCTTCACAAAGTAGAATTCTAGATGATTTTTGATTGGTCAGATAATAAACAACCACAACTGGTCAATTGATTGGCACCTGAATCCTAGAAGAAATACTTGAAGATCATGGCCACAGTTACCACAAAGTCTTCAGAGGATGATGGGCTAAACCAACTAAAGCATGCTTCCCGAAACTCGGCCCCCCCAGATGTTTTGAGACTACAATTCCCATCATCCCTGACCACTGGTCCTGTTAGCTAGGGATCATGGGAGTTGTAGGCCAAAAACATCTGGACGGCCAAGGTTGAGGAAGCCTGAACTAAAGCAAAATAAAGCTCATATCAAATTAGGCTTCATTTAATCATTTGTTTGCAAAACCTTGTTAGAAGCATGATCCATGTTTGGGTTTTAGGCATGTCTGTATTGGACCTTCTTATGGTCCTTGTTGGCATGAAAACAACTGTGGGAATTGTTATGTACTGAAGTTCTCACCCTGGGCCAGCAGGGGGATACTGTAGATAGTTCAGGTCCACATATGCAAATAAGGGATCGAAAGTGACGTTCAGTGATTGGATAGTTACAGAAAATGGTTACTGTTGCGTTCTAGTGGAGCTCTATATAAGCAGGCTGGCTGAACCCTTCAGTTCAGTTCAGTTCTATGAATAAATAAGAGCTGTTTGAAGAATCGCTGTGTCGTCTGATATGTTCACCCACAACTTAACAGGAATCAACTGAGAAATGAGAGTGGTGTGTTGTACAGGTCTCCTTCCTATGCAGTATGAAAAGTGCTGTTTTATATTTACATGATCTGCCATGGGTTCTGCCTCTGATTATTTAGTGGTATGTGCACAGGTGTCAGAGTTTGTGGTAACATTTCAGAATTTTTTTAGAATCAAACTTATTGTTTATGATCAGTTACATGGAGAAGATTTGCTTGTTCATTCGTGTTAAAGGGTTATTTCTTTGTGCTGCAGGCAATACCAATTCATGTTTATATTTCCCTGTCTACAATTTATTCAAAGTCTCTCCAACCTTTTTTTCTTCATTTCTGTAATGAATGAACCTACTTTCCTGAAGAACAGCATAATATAATTTAATATATACCTGTTGAAATCCAGAATGTGTACTTCATACACTTTTCTCCTTCTGAATACATCTGGGGTGACTAACCTGTGGTCCTCCAGATATTGTTGTACACCGGATTCCATCTGCCCCAGGCAGTAGTAATGGGTAGTGGGAGCTGTACTCCAGCAGAATCCAGAGGGTCAAAGGTTAGTGACCCATTTTCTAAAATCAGTAACAGGTTGCATATTTGTTGGATTAGCTTTTTCATGTTTGTGTTCTGTAAGAACCCTCAGATGAGTGCTCTCGAGATCCAGTTGTTAATATTAAATTTATATTTTATCCTCAAAATGTGGGAACGTTTCCAGTAATTTCAGTGTGCATTGGATGGCATTATTGACTTAATAATATTTATTTGGTGGGAGGCATTTACACTTCTCTCACAATTGAGGAATGGTGGTCTTTTTGTCCTGGGAAGCTTCTCTTGCTGCATCACCATATAAATTTAATTATGTGTAATCTGATGTCATTCAACATTTTATAATACACAGGGTAACACCTGAAAGATGGCTGTTGGCAGTATCTTTCTTGCTCGATTTGAACACTCACTTTTCACTATATTTTAATGTCTCTTAAGAGGCATAACAAATCTTTGTGTAGTTTTTCCATTTGTGCTGGAATGATCATTCCATCACATATACCATCATATCAGTTTTCTTGCTATTTTAAATGTAAAGGGATCTTCTAATTGCATATTCTGTGCCTGTGGTAGTTCTGTTCCTATGGCCTCCAGTTTCTTATGATATGCTTTGGATTTTCCTGGAGAGCTAATTTTCTGTGTTGTGAATGGGAGTGAAAGCCTCAGGTTCTCTGTTACATTAACAATTTAGAAATATATGAAGAAAAGTTGTTCTTCTCTTCCTGGGCAAGATGGAAGTTACTTGGAATTAAGTAATCCTTTAACTTAAGTAGATATTTATACAGTGGTACCTCTGGTTAAGAACTTAATTCCTTCTGGAGGTCCATTCTTAACCTTAAACTGTTCTTAACCTGAAGCACGACTTTAGCTAGTGGGGTCCCCTGCTGCTGCACCACCGCCGCATGATTTCTGTTCTCATCCTGAAGCAAAGTTCTTAACCTGAGGTACTAATTCTGGGTTAGTGGAGTCTGTAACCTGAAGTGTCTGTAACCTGAGGTACCACTGTACATGCTTGAGAACTGGACTGTTCGCACTCTAGCTGTAACTGCTTGAGAGGAAACTTGCGGGATTTAAGAAATCCACCACCAAAGCAAAGAACTCCCCCCCCGAAGGCAGGAGGGGGGGGAAGAAGATTTTAAAAGTGTTTCCCTGCCAATTTAAAAGAATTGGATTAAGTACCGCTGCTCTTTAACCTGGGATCGGACTGCCGGAGAAAAGGAACCGGCTAAGGACTGTTGCTATAAGAAGCTAAAAAGTATCTTAAATTGACTTTGGTTACTTCCAATTTGAAACACTGTTTCTGTGGTATTACAAAGTTACTTACAGGACACTATTGATTGGGATCCCCTTGAAAGAGAAAAGAAAAATTGAAAGGGACTAGGAAACTTTTATTCCTTCTTTTTTGAAGAGTGTGGGATTATTTTGAGAAGCATAGAACTGACTTTACGCCCTCTAGAGGACCTACAAATTGTTTCAGCAACAAGTGGAGCTTAAAATTTGAGAACTTTTGTTTGTGAGCTCCAAAGTCTGGGAATGACCTTGACTAAAAGACTTTGTTATGGCAGATGGTAAAGAGAAAGGGGATTTACAAGAAACAACCTTGAGATCTGGCAGACAATACAAAATTGACCCTTTCATGCAAAGAAGGGCTTCTGTAACAGGAGCCTCTGGAACTATAGTGGCTGCAAAGCCAAAAGTGAAAGCAATGTCTACAGAAGAATCATTTGCTAAGGTATTGGAGAAGATAAATGACTCTTTGGAGGAACTAAAAAAGCAAGGTGCGGAGACTAAATTGCAAGTTGCTGAAACTAAAGTACAAGTTGCTGAAACAAATAAAAAAATTGAAGAAATCTCTGGGAAAATTGACCTAAATACTAAAAGTATAACTGACCTAGGGAACAAAGTGAACTCAAATGCAGAAGCAATTGGGAAATTATTGGAAGATTCATCTATAACACGAAAGATAGCTGAGGAAGCTAAGGAAATTGCAACTGCTGCGGAGGAAAAATTTCCACCAGTTTACAAGAAATTTGACGAATATGAACTGGCACTCTCTATGCAGGATATGCAACGCAAGGAGAGGAACCTAAGGATCAGACTTGTGCCGGAAAAGGAAGGAGACAACTTGGTGGATTATTTGACAAAAGAATTCTCTGATTTTTGGAAGCAGGAGTTGAAGAAAGAGGACTTTAAGATAGAAAGTGCATTTAGATTGGGAATAAGACAGAAGAAGAATCGACCCAGAGATTGTCTTATTACTTTAAGATCAAAGGAGGAGCGAGATAAAATACTGAACCTGCACTACCAAACAGCCCTTCGAATTGAAGACTTTTTTATTGAGATTTTTAAAGACATCCCTAAGAGTATCTTGGACGCAAGAGGACATTATAAGGACCTGGTGACACTGCTGAAGAAGAACTACATACCATTCAGGTGGGAATTTCCCCAAGGCTTGTCTTTTAAATATAAGGGAAAGAAGAGAAGAATAAAGACTGTAAGTGATAAAGACAAGTTCTTGGGAGAGCACGAAGAAGACCTACAGAAAGAGACATTTCCAGGACAGGGGCATCCATCATTGGACACGAACACGGCACCACCGACGGACGAGGAACAAAAACAGGGAGCTGTAGGAGGAAGGAGTAAATAATCCCATCATGGCTCTGCAACTTCTAACCTGGAATTGTAACGGCTTAAACATTCCCAGGAAGAGAAAAAGTATATTTCATGCCTTAAAGAAAGACCAATTGGACTTGATTTGCCTACAAGAGACCCACGTGACAAGAGCACACAGAAAATTACTAATAAATAAAAGACTGGGACAGGAATTTATATCTTCAGACAGAGTAAAAAAGAGAGGAGTGGTGATCTATGCAAAAGAAAAATTGCAACCGAAACAAATCTTTAAAGATGATCAAGGAAGATATTTGGCAATTGAAATTCAATCTCAAGGAGAGAAGTATTTGATAGTGGGAATCTATGCACCAAACGAAGGGAAAGCTGAATTTTTTAAGAAGTTGCATGAAATCTTGATGGACCATATGGATTACAACTTAATTTTGATGGGAGATATGAATGGAGTAGTTTCAACAAATATGGACAAGGCACAAAGACAGGTAATAACAAAAGATGGAAGACTACCAAAGACTTTTTTTTGAAATGACTGACAATATGGACTTGATTGATATTTGGAGAACAAAACACCCATTAGAAAGAGAGGGAACCTTCTTCTCTGAAGCCAAAATGACATGGACAAGGATTGACCAAATCTGGGTGACTAGCAGTATGGCTCCGAACATAAAAAAAGTAGAAATCTGCCCAAAAACTTTCTCCGACCATAATGCTGTAAAGATGGTGATGAGGCAAACAACAACTGGTTCCTTCAGATGGAGAATGAATGACACCTTATTCAGAGATGAGGAGATCTGCAAGAAGGCCCAAAAAACCTTGAAAGACTATTTTGAAATCAACTTAAGGTCTGAAGTAGAAAAAAGAATAGTATGGGACGCAAGCAAAGCCGTGATGAGAGGGTTTTTGATTCAGCAAAATACTTTAAAGAAGAGAAAGCAAAATGAGAAAAAGGAGAGAATTTTGGAAAAGATAAAAGAAGGGGAAAAACAATTAAGATCGAAGCCAAAATCCCAAGAGATTTTAAGAGAAATCAAATTTCATCAAACACAATATATGGAACTGATGAATCAAGAATTAGAGTGGAAAATTAAACAAATGAGACAAAAGACCTTTGAATCTGCTGATAAATGTGGCAAGTTACTGGCTTGGCAAATAAAGAAGAGACAAAAACTCAACACGGTAACAAATATAGAAGTGGAAGGAAAAAACATAAGCAACCCAGCGGAAATTAGGAATTGTTTTCAGAACTACTTTAGACAACTTTACACACAAGGGCCGCAGAAAGAAAGGGACATACAACAGTTCCTCGAGGAAAATGGGCTGAAAAAGGTTTCGCAAGAAAGTAAGACAATATTGAACCAGGAGATATCAGCACAAGAAATAGAAGATGCCATTCAAGGCATGACGCTGGGCAAATCCCCCGGACCGGATGGACTGACTTCCAAATATTACAAAGTTTTGAAGGAAGGGTTGACACAACCTCTGAAGGAAGTCTGCAATGAGATTATGGAGGGGAAAAGGGCACCCGATACGTGGAGAGAGGCCTACATTACACTTATACCAAAGACAGAGACTGAAAAGACCCAACTTAAAAACTACCGACCCATCTCGTTATTGAATGTGGATTACAAAATCTTTGCTGACATTTTAGCAAAGAGACTGAAAAGAGTTTGGATGGAGGAGATTCACGGGGACCAAGCGGGCTTTCTCCCCAAAAGGCATTTGTCGAACAATGTAAGGAATATAATTGACATTTTGGAAAAGCTGGAAGTGAACATAAACACTAAAGCTGTTTTGATATTTGTGGATGCCGAGAAAGCCTTTGACAACATTTCTTGGAGTTTTATGTTGAAGAACCTCCGGGGGATGGGGGTAGGCCAAGGGTTTGAGAATGGTATAGGTGCAATATACTCTGAACAGAAAGCCAAACTAATTGTAAATAATGTGGTTACAGAAGAGTTCAAGATTGAAAAAGGGACACGTCAGGGGTGCCCTATCTCCCCATTACTTTTTATATCGGTCCTGGAGGTTTTGCTTAATATGATTAGGAGGGACCAGTTGGTTAAAGGGATTCAGGTCGGAGCTAAACAATATAAACTGAGAGCATTTGCAGATGATTTAGTACTTACATTACAAGAGCCAGAAGCTAGCACGAAAAGAGTTTTGGAAATAATTCAAGAGTTTGGTCAAATGGCAGGATTTAAATTGAATAAGTCTAAGACAAAGGTTTTGGAGAAAAATTTGACACAGATAGAAAAGGAAAGGTTTCAGAACGAGACAGGGTTAACTGTGGTTAAAAAAGTGAAATATTTGGGTATAAATATGACAGCTAAAAATGTGAATTTGTTTAAAGATAATTATGAAAAAACTTGGAGAGAAGTGAAAAAAGATTTGGAGATTTGGTCCAACTTAAAGCTTTCCTTGTTAGGCCGTATTGCAGCTATAAAAATGAATGTATTGCCAAGAATGTTGTTTTTGTTCCAAGCATTGCAAATAATTGATAAAATGGATTGTTTCAAGAGGTGGCAAAAAGACATATCTAAATTTGTCTGGCAGGGCAAAAAGCCCAGAATTAAATTTAAGATATTAACGGATTCAAAGGAAAGAGGGGGGTTTGCCCTGCCAGACTTTAAACTTTACTATGAAGCGGCAGCTTTCTGCTGGCTGAAAGAATGGCTACTTCTTGAAAACACAGACATTTTGGATTTGGAAGGTTTTAATAACATTTTTGGGTGGCATGCATATTTGTGGTATGACAAGGTTAAAGCACATAAAAGTTTCAAAAATCATATTGTCAGAAAAGCACTATTAAATGTCTGGGTCAGATATAAAGACTTGCTGGAAAATAAAACTCCAAGGTGGCTGTCGCCAATGGAAGCTAAGGCAGTTAAAAAGTTAAATATGGAGTCCAAGTGGCCAAGATACGGGGAAATTTTGGAAAAGGAAGGGGACAAATTGAGATTGCAGAGTTTTGAGAAATTAAAAGGGAAGGTGAGAGACTGGTTGCACTATCATCAAATAAATGAAGCGTTTAAACTGGACAGTAAAATTGGCTTCCAGGTGGAAAAATCAAAATTGGAGACAGAACTGTTAGAACCCAGTACTAAGAATTTGTCCAAAATGTACAATTTGCTGCTGAAATGGAATACACAAGATGAAACGGTTAAATCGGTCATGATTAAATGGGCTCAGGACATTGGTCATAATATTTTGTTTGCTGATTGGGAAAAGTTGTGGACCACCGGGATGAAATTTACGGCATGTAATGCCTTAAGAGAAAACATTATGAAAATGATATATAGGTGGTACATAACCCCAGTCAAGCTTGCAAAGATTTACCATGTGCCTGACAATAAATGTTGGAAATGTAAAGAAACTGAAGGTACATTTTTTCATCTTTGGTGGACTTGCCCGAAGATTAAGGCATTCTGGGAAATGATCTATAATGAACTTAAAAAGGTATTTAAATATACTTTCCCCAAGAAACCAGAGGCCTTTCTCTTGGGTATTGTCGGCCAAGGGGTGTTAAAGACGGATATAACTTTCTTTATGTATGCTACAACAGCAGCTAGAATACTCATTGCGAAGTACTGGAAGACGCAAGAGCTACCCACACTGGAAGAATGGCAGATGAAGGTGATAGACTACATGGGCTTGGCAGAAATGACGAGCAGAATCCGAAACCAGGGAAGAGAAGCAGCGCAAGAAGAATGGAAAAAATTCAAGGACTATTTAAAGAAATATCACAAAGTTAATGAAAGTTAGAATGATGTTGGACTGGAAAGTAAATGGTTACTATTAGCAATGGTTAAGACAAGGAAAATAAGGAAAAATAGTCTAAATTTAAATTAAAATAAGGGAAGATTTGCTGAACAATCGATAAGAATCTGGAATACAGAAAGGGGAGGCATGAGGAAGTCGGGGAAGATAGGATATGAAATTAGGATATGAAATGATACATGTTTTTTGTTTTGTTTTTGTTTTTGTATGTTTATGTTTGTTGTATTGTGTTTATATGGAAAAATAAAAATATTATAAAAAAAAAAAAGAGAACTGGACTGTTCATTTATAATGTCAATGCTTACTGAGATGGGTAGGGAGGATCTCTCTTTTTCAAAACCTGGGATGGGGGTGGGGGAAGGGATATAATCAGTATTAAAAACTCAAATATACAAGCTAGGTGCCAAATGGCTTCTTCAGCCAGGGTTTATAATCGCCAAAATGGAATGCCTAGTAGCCGTTTTGGGGACAGATGGCTCGAAAGTCTTGTTTTTCAATAAAACTTTTTGGTTCCTAAAATTCTGATTCAGAAGGGGAAAGACAATAGTTTGCTTATTTCTCCTCCCCCAGCACTCTCTTTTATCCCCGTAATTCTGTTTGGCAGGGCAGGGGAACCCCCTGGAACAGGGCCATTGTTTGGTGTTGGTTTCATTGAAAACCACATCCTCTTTGCTTCCAGCAGAACTCCCCACTACACTGGAACCCATTCTGTAATAGAAGAAAACCTTCCATTGCTGGAAGAATCCAAAAAATTGCATTTTAAATGTTGGAAAATGCAATATATCCAGAAGAGATGTTCTAAATATTACCTTGAAACACTTTCATCCTATAAAGGATAGAATTTTACAGGATGTGTTGCTAGTGTGTGAAAACAGTCAAGATCCAAGGATCCCCAGGCATGCAGCTCCAGATGGAGATATCAGGTGCTATCCTGGCAAGCATCTTCACTTGATCATAAGTGGCTAATTGTTTTCAATTACATGTTTGAAAAGAGTTGTTACCAATTAGGCCTCTTCTAAGTGCCAATTCTCCACTGTGAAAATGGACAAGAAGATTCCACAATGCCACCTTTTACTGGTTAGATTTATACTTACCGTATTTTTCCCTGTATAAGACGAGCTTCTTTGACAGAAAAATGAGGTTCAAAATTTAGGGGTTGTCTTATACACAGGTAGTGCTGAGGGGGGACGGGCAAATGTTTTTTTGGCGTGAGCCCGAGATTGTAAGCGGCGATTGGCCACTTGATTGTTTGGAGGGGGGGAGGGATGCTGAAAATCACTCACCTGCCAGAACGCAGCAAACAACTGCTGCATGCTTTTTAAAAAGAAGAATTGTGGCACACACAGCTTTATAGTGGTCCATAGACTCAAAATACACAGTACAAACAATGGTATATATCACTGTTAAGGCGTAAGAGCCGCCTTGCTAGCCAATAGAGGAGCTTTGGCCTGTACAGTGGTACCTCAGGTTAAGTACTTAATTCGTTCCAGAGGTCCGTTCTTAACCTGAAACTGTTCTTAACCTGAAGCACCACTTTAGCTAATGGGGCCTCCTGCTGCTGCTGTGCCGCAGGAGCACGATTTCTTTTCTCATCCTGAAGCAAAGTTCTTAACCTGAGGTACTATTTCTGGGTTAGCGGAGTCTGTAACCTGAAGCGTATGTAACCGGAGGTACCACTGTATATACTGATTTCTGATTCTTGCTGCCTCCGAGAGAAAGTTTGCTACAGCCTTATCCTCAAGGAGAATCTTATCATAAAAGGAGTCAGCAATTCCAGGTTGTTCTGTTAATATTGGTTTGACAAATGCTGTCTAACCTGTTTATACAGACTAGATTATAATAAAATGTGTTTCATACATTCAACATCCTGGGAACATGGGCACAGCCTATCTTGGTATGGGAGGCCAGCCACTCTTCCACTCAACATTTCAGATGGAAAAACATTTAATCTGACCTTTAAAAACGGACAGTGATAGTTTGGCACGGTCAGATTCTTAAGGTAGGGAGGTGACAGAAAACCCTGCAGATACTGAATTCCTAATGCAGATGAGCCACAGGTCACATATGAGTGATATTGTAAATCACTGAGGGCAACATCCCATAACCTCTGTTTCACAGTTTTGAGGGCAGTATTAGAGTTGCCATATCTTGAAGAGCAAAAAAGAAGCCACTGCCAGCCCGAGCTGGGGAAAGAGATGTGAAGGTACGCGGGGCCTCATTCCCCAGCTTGGGCTGGCAGGGGCCGCGGCACGCAGAGCAGCCTGTGCCTGAGGAGCCCAAGCCCAAGCCAAATCCCCCCCCAATAAACAACCAAACCCACCCCCTGGACATTTCTTTTAAAATATAAAATTCCCCCCGGATGGGCATGATGGCCGCCCAAAAGAGGACATGTCTGGGATTTCCTGGACGTATGGCAACTCTACCCCTGGGCTATTACAAGGGCGGTAGTAGTTCTACCAGACAACTGGAGAGATGCTTTAACATCACATTGCCCAGGCATCTCTCTTGGCTACGCTACAGACAGAGTTTAACAGCTTTGTATTTGAAAAGTTAAAATCTGCTATAAATTGGATTGATGGAATTAAAGGTGGGATTATACATCTTTCAGATAAATCAAGAAAAGCCTAGTCTACTGGCATGCCTTGCAGAGGGGTGTGAAACTACTGTTTTCTAGAAGTCCCGTACTTACCCGTCCATTAGACGCCCCCATGTTTAAGACCTGCCCCCTATTTTGGGGGACTCAATTTTAATAAAATGAGGGGAGATTGCCCAAAGTTGTTGAGCCTCTCCCCCCCCAGCTGCGGGCAGGAAACACTCCCTAGATCATTTCCCGCACGCAGGTAGAGGGAGTGTTTCCCTCGTGCAGCAGCATCAAGGGAAGTTGTGCTCCATCCAGCTGGTTGGCAACTTCCCCTGATGCCGCTGCATGCAGGAAACGATCCAGGGAGTGCTTCCCGCGCACAGCGGCATTGGGGGAAGCCGCACGCCGCCAGCCAGCGCTCCCAAATAGCTCCCTGCGCGCAGCGGCTTCTTCCCCCCAATGCCACTATCCATGTATTGGATGACCCCAGTTTTTTGACATGATTTTTGTGTCACAAAACCTCTTCCAGTGCACAGAAAAATATGGTATATTGAAATATTTGTTGTTCTGTTTAGTTGTAAATGTATAGTAGTAGTTTAGGTCAAGGGAAAAAATACTTCATAGTGTTTCTGTGTACTTATTCATACAAGAGATGTCTCTAAGGGGTAGCAAATTCCCCCCCACACACATATTTCACATATAATGCCATTCACTCCTCCAATTTTCACTCACAGTATACCACTGTTCTATATAGTATAGTAAATAATTGCTCCCTTAATAATAGCCTTCACTGTTGTGATTTTGCTCCACATCAATCCAGAGCAAGTCACAGCTCATAGGTAGCAGAGTAAACAAAGCTTAAACACTATGCAGGGTTCCAAAAACATTCAGACGCAATCAGCTTCACCCAGTATTATTTACTGAAGGCAAATGAGCAACAGTCACGAATCCAACTCTTCCGGATTGGCACAGTCCTTAAGAATCCAGTTGCAGCAAAACCTTAAACTTAAAATAAGACTAAAACTTAGCACTTAAACATAGTATGTACAGATCACCACACAGGAACGAAGTAGACAGAACCAAGAAAGAAAAATAAAGTGAAAGCCAGGCTCCTTCTGGCCCGTTATTATAGGCAGCATTACCTTGGGAGAACGAACTAACAGGACCAGTTGTTTTTTATAAATAATTTTTATTAATTTTTCATTAATAACAATCAAATATGAGCCACATTAATACAATACCATATCATAATACAATTAAAAGAGCCAATTATCCCGTTCCAAATTAAACATATTTGAGTGACTTGCCATGTTCTAATTTAGGAGATAATGTTCCTTCGTCCTGCTCCAATCCTCTTATTTAATCCAAATAATACAGTTCCAGTCTTGATCCTGTACTTTAACAGCCACTGATGTGATGACTTTTGTTCGTATTTATCTATTCCATATCCACTAATTTGCAAGAGGAGTTTACCGTATTTTTCCGTGTATAAGTAGGTTTCCCCCCTAAAAAATAATGTCAAAAATTAGGGGGCATCTTATACATGGGTACATCTCGCCCCATTTTTTAAAATCTGAGCCCCCAAAATAGGGGGTGTTTTATAAATGGGGGCATCTTATAGACGGAAAAATACGGTATACATTGGAACCTTGGGTTGCGAACATGATCCGTGCGGGAGGCACATTTGCAACCCGCACCGTTTGCAACCCGCAGCACCGCGTCTGCGCACACACGGGTTGCAATTCAGCGCTTCTGCGCATGCGCAAGCGCTGAAACCTGGAAGTAACCTGTTCCGGTACTTCCAGGTTCAGCACAGTGCGCAACCTGAAATTGCGTAACCTGAAGCGTCTGTAATCTGAGGTACCACTCTCCAGATTGAGACCTTGGCACTAAGTGGCATCTTGTCTCCTTCATCCAGAACATGCCTGTTTTTTAAGTCCAAAGTCAGATCCATCTTAAAAAACAGAAGAACCTCTGCTCGTGGTGGCTGCGTTGGAGAGTTTCCGATATGTGCAGTGCTGTGCACTCAGCATTTCCTGTCCCCCGCATTCTGTGGGAATGGGAGGCAGGCATTGGACGATCTACGAGTGTAAATTCACCCCCGACCCTGGGGGGGGAGGGGGGCGTTGCTGCAAGGATAATTACTCTCAAATTATCCTTAATTGGCTGCACTTAACTGTCTTCCACTATCGTGGGAGCTGCTGTTCACCATGGCGGCAAGCACCAGAAGTCCTAACAGGACCAGTTTGAACCAGCTTAAACCAAAAGAACACTTGCTCTCAGCATAGAGGAAACTTGTCAGCAAAAAAAGGTTTCAGCTTGCACCAGCTAGAAAGTGCTAGCTCAGGGTTAGGCAACCGAAGGCCCAGGGGCCGGATGTGGCCCAATCGCCTTCTCAATCCGGCCCCCGGATGGTCCAGGAATCAGCGTGTTTTTACATGAGTAGAATGTATGCTTTTATTTAAAATGCATCTCTGGGGTATTTGTGGGGCATACAAATTTGTTCATTTTCCCCTCCCAAAAAAATATAGTTGGCCCACCACATGGTCTGAGGGACGGTGGACAGGCCCATGGCTGAAAAAAGGTTGCTGACCCTTGTTCTAGATTGTAACACAGAGAGAAGTTTCCAGAACCTTCTTCAATCAAACAGAATAGAAAATATATCTACACTTTAAACCAATACTTTCTGTACTTCAAAAATGCAAGTCATGACATTTATACCCCCAAATTAGTTTTTTTAGTCACCCCAGATTCATACAAAAAACTTCCTGCTCATTTCTAGTCAATTAAATCTTCAGTTTTTAAGCTTACTGGAATCTAATTTGTAGAAGAACAGTTTGGATGGGTAGTGATTAGTTGTTACAAGTAAAATTATGTACAAAGTTAATATGTCTGCTTTGAAAATATTTGTAAAGTCTGAAACATTGCCATGCATATAATACAATGATAATTCTGTAAGCAAGTCTACTTTTGAGGACAGTAAAGGTGAGCCTAGAGATTCACACTAAAAGTACCTAAGATCACTTACTCACCTCCTTTGTCTGTAATGGGGATTGCAGAGTAGGTATCTCTGCTCCCTTTGATGTTTATATAAAACAGATAAAATGCATAAATTGGTTATAATCAAAGATGAATTAAAGCCAAATAGCATCCCAGAGGACAAAGCACCCCAGGCGCCCATCAGCAGCCTCACCAAATGACAGACCTAGAGGAAACTTCAAAGCTGCAAATATAACTGCCAGTGATATCCACAAAGAATCTAGATGCTAATAGAAACCTAATTTTCACAGTTCTGAGATACCCAGGTTTTAGAAAAGTGATGGATACTACTCATAAGCCACCTACTTCGTTAAATGTTTTATTTTGCCACTCTTTCAGAAGTACATCATAATATAACAATTGATTAGTAACACAGAAAGGAAAAGCATTTGATATGAGATATACTTTTTTGAAACATTAGTATGTTACAAAAGTGTCTGAGTCTTCATATGTTTTAGTAGGAAATTCTTCATTTATTGTATTTGATGTAAAATTATACCCGATTACTAAATTGCATATGTTGGGGGGGGGGGGAGGTGAGGGAAATCATACCAAGATTTCAAAAAAGTTTTTTGGGTGGGAGGGATACCCACAATTGTTACTGCATAATTTTTCTTCTAATATAGTGGCTAAAGTATTAAAAAATAGGTAATTTATGAAATTTTTAATTTATATTTGCATTTCATTATGGATGACATGTTCTAATATAAATATCTGGCAATCAGCTTTGCATTAAGTACACTTTTACACACATTATAACAGGTAGTAGAGCAGTAGTATTTAATAAGCATATTACTTAACTAGATGCTACTCTTTTAAAACATGCAGCAGCAGTGTGTGCATACTTCTTGACTCTAAACTGGCGTAACTCTAAACTTTGCATTATGGCTAAGCAATGTGAAAATTGCCTTCTAGGTAAAAAATTGTTAAGCAAAAACGTCTTAAGTACATTTTTACTAACTAAAAATTAATTCCTATGCATTTGTCTTTAACATCTGGCTCTGTTGTTCAAAGATGGTGTTGTGCAGATTTTTTTATATACTTGTAGACCAAAAAGAAAGGGGGGGGACTTTTACTGGCAAGAAGCCAAATCCAATTTTGTATGCTTACAAAACATACTTTTTCTTTCCATTAATATTCCTCTGGGGCATTCCTTATTTGACAAAAGTATGTTTGTTAGCCTTATTCCAATAACTCCCCCCTTCTGTATCTTTCCTGAGAGTCTTTGGGACTCCTGGTGGGGCAGGCCTTGGCCAGAGGGCCGTAGTTTTGGCCTAAGAGCAGAGGGCGAGAGACCAAGCTTTTGCACTGAAAACTCTTGTATTCGGTCATTCAGTACTGTCTGGATTCACAGATTGACAAAATAAGACATGTCTCCACAGACTTGATGTGCTCGTATGCATAATGCGGAGACTGAAATGAAAGTGATTTGAAGAAGAGTTACAATCTAAACTAGAAGTCCATAAGGGATCATAAGGGAAGCTTACTTTCACATCCACCCATGGGCATAGCCAAGGGGGTGGGCAGGGATAAAAATACATAGCTAACTGTAATAAAAATACAGTGGTACCTCGGGTTGCATACGCTTCAGGTTACAGACTCTGCTAACCCAGAAATAGTACCTTGGGTTAAGAACGTTGCTTCAGGATGAGAACAGAAATCGTGCTACGGCAGCAGCAGGAGGCCCCATTAGCTAAAGTGGTGCTTCAGGTTAAGAACAGTTTCAGGTTAAGAACGAATTAAGTACTTAACCCGAGGTACCACTGTACATAGGTAACTGAGGTTCCGCCCCTACTAACGAAAGGCTTGCTCCCCCCTTAACAAAAACCCTGGCTACGTCCATGCATCAACCCCTTTAAACTCCATGATACCTTCATGATGGTCCGTACTTCGGTCAGATGAGGTAAGAGATGTGAAGGTTCAAGGAAGGGCCTTTTCAGTGATGGCTTTGTGTATGTAGAACTTCTTTCCCACTGATGTGTCTTACCACTTCACTCCATTCTTTTTGATGACGATAAAAGACTTAACTCTTCCACCAAGTTTTTCTACAGGATGGATTTGATGAGTTTCCCCCTTTGTATTGTGCCATGATGCTCTTTTAAATTTTTGATTCAGTTTAATTTTTTTAAAGCTTGTACTTTCCCCCCCTGACCATAGGTGACCATAGGTGAAGAGTATTATATAACTATTGACACAAACAAATTATGATGCAGCAGTTTGAGATATAATGCTACCTGTATTAACCTGTATAGATTTTTGGTAGTTACTTCAGGAAGTCCCAAGTTAAATCCTTGGCACCTTCAGTTAAATGCTTATGTTGCAGCAAAAGCAACAGAGTCTTGTGGTCCCTTAGATGTTATTTCATTGTATTTCATGGTCTGGAGTTCAGTTCAGTTCACCTGATGCACACATAATTTTTTTATTTTAAGCTGGCAGGGTGGTTGGTGGTTGGAGTAGACTGCAAATAATGAAGTCAGGGGAAAATAAAATGCAGAAATTACAGTGGCAGTTGTATTCAGTTTTACATGTATTGAAAATTGTTCTGATGAGCAATTGCCAGGCAGTGTTGATTATAAATATCCTGGCATCAATAATACAAATATGATAATACAAGAATTGTGTAGGTGCATATTATATAGAAAAGTTCTGCATTAGTTTTAATTGTTGAAAAGAAAAATGAAGAGATTGTGCTTTGGAACAGTTACCGTATTTGTACATTGTTTGTAGGCTACTTGTCTAAGACAGGCTCACTAACTTTTTTGTACCAGTAGGCACGTTTTGAATTTTGAGTTCTGTGGGGCATGATTAGTGCATACATTTTGGGGTCCCCTCACCGCTGAAAACCTCATGATAATTGTGGAAAGTGAACCCTGTCCTACCTGATCCTGATTGTAGAGACAGCATAAAATTGACACACACACCCACCAGGACAATATGATGTTGTTGCTGTCTTAATAACATAGTATCATGAAAAATATACCAGGTGGCCACTCCGTTTTCTCACGCTCACCCCTCTTTCTCTCTGAGCAGCTCACTCGCATACATGCATGCACAGATCTGTCTCCACCGAAGTGCTGTCTCTCTCTCTTACACGCACAGAGCATACTTTAGCAGCACCACATGTTCAGAAAAGGCGACAAAATGGGTGACAAAAGTGTCTGCTGCCAGGAGACTGCTGGCAACAACTGGCTGGCCGAATGGGGCAATCCCTGTCCCTCCTTCCTCTCTCTGTAATATCTTGGGGGCAGGAGAGGGGAAGCAAGCGCCACTGCCAGCTCCATGTGGGCAGCAAACAGGATGGGCAAACATCTGAGGGGGGGGAAGCCATCCCTGCTGCTTTTCATCTCCCAAACATTCTTCCAAACCAGCTAGAGTGCAAAGGAGTGGCCTCTCCCAGGTCTCCACAATTGCGCTGTACTGCCGTTTCCACAGCATATAATATTTATTGCAAAGAAAAGCAGATGAATGCATGCAATCAGGTTAACATAAAGTGGTTGGTGCACTGGGAGATATGTAGCACAACAACAACTACCTAAAACAGTAAATTTTATTTTTTCTGTAATGATATCAAAGCTTTTAGTAGTTTAGTTATTCTGGAAGGATCCACATCAACGTCTCATTTGGAAACTGTCCCCTATCCCTTAATGTCCTCTAGATAAATTATACGGGTTTGTTCCACTTCGCTAGTCTCCAAAGAAGCTATCTATTGCTGAACAAACAACACTAGTAGTCACATATTATAAGGCACCATCCTGGAGCTTTCATCATGCACTTTGTAATAGTTTATAGTCTGAAAATATCAACATCAAATGCAATAGCTAGGCCATTATAATTCTGAGCAAAAGGTTCAACATAAATGGTGTGCAGATGGTAAATAAGGCTGCACCTATCACCTCTGCCCTGTAAAAACTTTGTTATGGACTTCTATTTCAAAATAAATTTCCCCCACTGAATACAGCATACTTAACTAGGGCCACACATTTGAAAGAGACAGAGGAACATGTTCATAGCAGAGCATACAAAATACTGCTAAATAGTTTTAACCCCACTCTAGAGTGGGGGTTCCTGGTCCCTGGTATAAGGAAATAAATCTAGGGTGCCTGAGTCCAGAATCTGAATTTATTTTGAAAACACATGATACAACAACTTTGGCTGAAGCACAACAAGTATGTGTCTGGAAAATCAACTGTGAACCTTTTGTGTTCCACCTTGATTTTTGTTGGGAAAGGCAGAGACATAAATGAAACAAAACTGTTTAGTTATTTAGTTATCGTAAGACTCAAAAGAGGAAACCAAATGGGCTGCCTTGGAGTACCTTTTAAAAAAATTATTTGCAGTCTGATCTATTCCTTGTACTAATATTCCCAACCTGCGCTAGTGTTTTATTTCAATTCTTTAATGCGTTCAGTTTTATTTCATGTAGAAATGAGGAAGAGTATTGTCTGTGACTGACAGTCCTAAATTAGGCCTGGAAAAAGTGAAAGGTTTTTCTTGGAGTATGTAGAAGTTAAGTGGATAGAGATACATATATACAACAAACCTGGTGATTTTTTTTTTTTTTTTTAATCTATACATTTCTCACATGGAAGGATGAAAGGACAATAGGTCATCCAATAAATGGAATAAAATATTATGTTTCAACACTAGATGGCACTATTGTGTAAAGCTGTGTATTATTATTTTTTTATGAACCTTTCCTACCTTTTGAACTGTGAATGTTTATTTAGAAGTTATTTAATTCTGTTTATTTGCAAGACTCCATAGTATGCCCATCTAATCATTTTTCAAAGCATAATTAAGTGCATCTTTGGAAAGTACTGGTATCACCAAAGTCACATGATGTTATTAAGATATTTGTATGAAAATTATTTACCTTCTAGATCCCGGGGGTGGGGGGAAGAGAGGTCATTCAGCCAACACTCTGCAAAACAGGGAGCAGGTAATTTCAGATTCGTTGTGAATATAGTAAAACAGACTTCCCTTGTATTACTTCAAATACTCCTTAAAATGCCTTAGGATTAACGCAATTATGTGTAATACAATATTGTCTAGATTTGAAGCTGTCCATGGATTGGGTGAAAACATGAAATTCAGCTTTTCCTCCTTCTTTGAATAGTCAATGTGGTTTCTCTTCCCCTTGTCTACCAAAATTTTCCATTCTTCATGTGATCCAAGGATATTAAAAAAATTAAATTGTATATTCACAATTTTAATAATGAGCCATAATTGGTGTTTTTAACACTTTGATATTAAAATTAAAAAGAGCAGAAGGAAACAATTTTCCTGAGAGTGCACAATATTTTCTTGAACTTTTTGGGTTAATGGGCGTCTTGCTGCAGTAAAAGATTAAAGTCACTAATCAGTGGATGGGTCTCTCTCTTAAAGTTTGTGTGCCTTGTAGAATACATGTTTAATCTTGAACAAGCCTCTTAAGCGTAGCCAGGATTTTTGTTAGGGGGAGCAGGCTTCTGCTGGGGTGGGGGGCAGAACCTCAGTTAATTGAGTGCTTCAATGCTTTTCAATATTTTTTGTGGCTGGCTCTAGGGGGGCAACTGCCCCCTTGCCCCCCCCCCCCCCGCAGCTATGCCCATGTGGGCTGAACCATATTGCAAACTTTATATTTTAAGTTGTTCACTTACTTGCGTGATTAATGATTCTTACTTTCCTGGAGCAACCTGTGAAACTTAATTTTGGCACAAGTTCCTAGAATCATAGAATTGTAGTGTTGAAGGTGCCCCAAGAGTCATCAGTGCAGGAATCTCAACTAGATTATACTGTATATGACAAGATGACCATTCAACCTCTGCTTTAAAAACCACCAAAGAAGCAGAGCCCATCACCTCTCGCTGGAGTTCATTCCACTGTAGAACAGCTCTTACTGCCAGAAAGTTCTTCCTGATATTTAATCAGAATCTCCTTTCTTACGACTTGAATCCGTTGGTTCTGATCCTTGCCTCTGAAGCAGGAGAAAACAAGCTTGCTCCATCTCCTATGTGACAGCCCTTGTGATATTTGAAGATGGCTATCATATCTCCTCTCAGTTTCCTCTTTACCCGGCTAAACATACCAACTTGTCAACATCCTTCTTAAATTGTGGTGCCCAGAATTGGACACAGTATTCCAGATGTGGTCTAACCAAAGCAGAATAGAGAGGCATTAAGACTTCCCTTGATCTGGACACTATACTAGAATAGCATTAGCTTTTTTAAGCTGCTGCATCACACTGTTGACTCATATTAAGCTTGTGGACTACTCAGACTCCTACAGTAGATACTTTTCACATATACTACTGGCAATCCAGGTGTCCCCCATCTTATATTTTTGCAGCTGCTTCTTCCTGCCTAATTTTAGAACCTGATATTTGTCACTATTGAAATTCATTTCATTACTTTGGGCCTAGTTCTCCAATCTGTTAAGGTCAGCTTGAATCCTGATTCTAGTGTGTTGTCATGTGCAAATTTGATCAGCAATCTCTCAGTATCTTAATTCAAGTTGTTTATAAATATGTTGAACAACAATCGGGCCCAAGCTAAGTCTTGTGCTTCACAAACAATAATCAATAAGGACTTAGATGACCTTCAAATTGCAGAAGAGTTGGTGTTGGTGTTGTGGCTCTTTACTTGCATCCATAGCATTCCCTTAAAAGGCGTTGATGCCACTGGTGCCCTATAAGGATCAAACTTTCACACTGAAAGAGTAATCTGTCACACAAGCCTGCTTATTATATACATTGCATGCACATTGAGTAGAACGCACCTCTCCCATTTAATTACATAAACACATTTTAATTAATATGTCTCATATTACCATAATCAAGCAGAAGATCACATGTTAGAGGTGTGTTTTGCAATCTTGAAAAAGATGACAAGTCAGGAGGATGTTGTTACTAAACAGCATATCTTGCAAGTGAAACAACAACCGAGAAGAAACCAGGGTCATACATCTAATAATTTTCATCACACAAAGTTGCCTCCATCCAACTGTTACAACAAGCACTGAAGTGTGGGTTGGTGGTGTCCTCAGTGAAATATGTACTGACGGCTAAGGGATTAGCAAGTCAGTTCCATTTAAACTTGCTTCCATTCTCTTAGGAGATGCAGCCACACCAAGAAAAGCTAGATCCCTGTGTGTGTGTGTGTATAGTCCTGTATCTTCTACGACACAGAAGAAAACTCCAGGTGATGAATAATATTCGCCTTTGTCCTTCCTAAGTCAACTGAGGGAGAAATTTAGGATTTTGCTGTGGACTGTGATGTGGACCAAGTTAACCTTCTGTTTCTCCCCTTCTCTCAGTCTACACTGGGTAGACCTTCAGCATGGTGTTTTGTGAAGAACAAAACAATCCATTAAAGGAGCATGACTCTCCTGCATGAGCAATTGAAGAAGCATTTCTGAATGGCTCCCTTAGTAGGAAGAAGCATTCTTTGAAATTACACAGTCAGCAGTAGAAAAGCATATTGGTGCAGCAGCTCCAAAGCACTGCCCTTTGCCTCTATTGTGCACAGGGGAAATAAGAGTTCAGCTTTTGGTGCTGAGTAAATTGTGCTTTCACTTTGATGGTAGGAGCTCTTTAGCCTAATACTGCTTCCTCGAAGAAGAAACTGCATGCTTCCTGAACACCATTCTGTCGTGTCACCAAACAGCTGCTGAAAAATTACACTTTGGATACCCTCAGTCTAAGCTAGAGGAGTTGTACTTTTTGCAAGAGCCAGCCTTGGGCCGGTTTTAAAGTTTAAAATGTTCAGTATTTTAGGCTTGCTTTTTTATTATAGTGAAGCTGATTTTGGGTAGTAGGCCCTTCTGAAAGGATCATGTAGTCCGGTGTTAAATGCATTGTTGGATCAATGGAACACAATTCCTTCTCCTAGAAAGCACAGCTGCTACTTTTCTTGGGGCTGTTAGAGTTTCATTCATCAAAGCCAACTGAGCGTTATCTCGAAATCCTAGTGAAGCCATTGAGACTTGAGGGTGTGCCCGGGGCATACTCAGCCACCAAGCAGCCTAAATCCTTCATTGGAACAGCATTTTGGAATGGGGAAGCGTTAGAATAAGAGAATTGTAGAGTTGGAAGGGACCCCAACTTCCAGCTCCCTACAATGCAAGAATCTCAACTAAAGCATCCAGGATAGGTGGTCATTTAACATCTGCTTTAAAATCTTCAGTGAAGGAGAATCTATTACTTTCTGAGGGAGTCCATTGCACTGTCAAGCAGCTCTTACCCTCAGAAAGTTCTTCCTAATGTTTAGTCACAGTCTTTCTTCTTGTCATTTGAATCTGTTGGTTTGGTTTCTACCCTCTAGAACAGCAGAAAACAAGCTTGCTCCCTCTTCCACGTGCAAGCATGTTGAAGACGGCTATCGTGTTAAAGCAGGCCAGACCCCTGAAACAGAGCAAGCAACCCAGAAAGAGCTGCAGCTCCATTTAAGGCTCGGCCTGGGTTCAGTCTGGTGCAGCAGCAACATTGTACTAGCCGAATCCTGAACTCTTGCCTTGGAATTCCTTTGCTTGGACTGGAAGCCCTGAACCACTGAGACCATCACTTGGAGCAGAATGAAATGGCACCCTGATATTGGGACCTCAGAGAAATGTGCCGTCAAGATGGCGGTCATATTGGTTGGCGACCCAGTCAGGCTTCCCCTCCCAAAGGCCGCACGCCACGCCCTCATCCCTTGCTGCAGGGCCTCCGTCTTCTCTTGATAGGCAGCCAGCTGCTTCTTCCGCATTCCACATTGGCATTAGCTTTGTGCAAGGTGTCCACCAGCTTGTTGCTGTTGTTGTCTTTCACGGTGAAGAATTCTGCCTCCCACTGGACTTTGCAGACAGATGATTAGGATTACCTAGCAGCTGAGACAGTGTTAGGATCTGAAAGGAATTTTAAGGAATATAAGTAACAAAAGGTTAGAGCAAAGCCAGGAATGTAGAGCCCAAGCCATCTCAACCAAGGTGCAGGGGAGGGGTTGCTTCATTTTACACAGAAGAAGAAGACTTATCACAGAGATTTGAAGGGGGCCGGCCCGCCTGCTCACCCAGTCACCTGGGCCTGAGTAATTTCCCTCTTCCCTACACTTCTGGGCTGTCAGAGTATACCTGGCAGAGACAAAAAAAACCATCTTGAGCTGCCAGCAAATAACTGCTTCTGTGGGAGCTTTCATGAGGCACTTCCCTCTGTCTGTTCCTCTCAAGCTCTTCCTTGTTATGGCTGGCTAGTTTGATGCTGGGGAAGATCTAGTTGCTTGTACAACTAACATATATAGATGTCAGGGTACTGCCAATGGCTCTTGGCTCCCACTGAGGAAATCAAGGACGCAGAGAAAGAGAGTGCTTTCCTGTTCTTTTATTTCAATTAAGGACTCATGAAATGCAAGCAAACCCAGCTTATTCTCAGTCTGATGTTGCCCAGAGTAAAGCTCCACCCCCTCACCTTTACTTCCTGTCAATCAGATTCCTGCTGCCTACTGCGAGTGTGAAGGGCAGATACCTTCTGGGCTCTTTGGTCAGAGATTCTCATCGAACGCCTGCGTCTTGGAGAGGGTGGGAGTTCTGGCAACCCCCCCCAAGACATCAAGTCACTTGACTGCTGCAGATTCCAACATATCTGACTCCTGTCTTGGGTCAATGTTACTTCGCTCCTATCCCTCACCACTCAATATTTCCCAACTCCCTTCTTCTTCTTCTTCTTCTGTATGACCTGTCTGAAACTACAATTTGTCCGCCCCCACCTCCTCTCTGAAAGGCTCCTGGGGTGGCCATCACTACCCATCTTCCTCATTTGCTCAGTCTGTGACAATAGGTAATCTATCTGGTTTTGGTCATGTGGTAAAAAAGCAAAATATTTTATTATCTTATAATTTCCCCTCCTCTTGTAAGGATTCTTGAATCTATATTTTATTCTTTCATTCACACACACCCCGGCCCTCATTATGCTTTTAACCATATATCAATTCTCTTAATTCTGTCCTGTCCTTTCATTTTAAAGTTCAGTGTCTTGTTACCCAGATGAACTGAAAACTTAAGCTTTGCAGTTGTTCTGTTAGTAATCTTGATACTAAGCCAAAATGTCCTTAGCAACTGGTTAGCGACCACATACCAGAAAGGATACATTTGTCTGCATTTGTTTGAATGTTATTTGCTTACAGAGCCAAAGAACAAAGAAACAGGGTGGGGCTTGCACATGGGAGGTGTGGAGATCAAGCTTGAACTGTGATGCAAGCAATCTGGACTTGGCTGCTTTAACATGTGGAAACTCTGCGTTTACGTAATGGATGTTCCCATGCAGGTGAAGAGAACAATGTTGAGACAAAGCTGAATTTTTGGCAATGGATTTTGTCACTTTCGCAATCTCCATCACATGTCTCTTAAAATACAGCTCTTTCTAAGCAGCAGTTGAACCCCTTCTCTCCAATTTCTGTTTTCCTTTTTTCAAGGGTAACTTGGAATTTCCTTTTTGGTCTAGTTACCAGTATTTGTCCATATACTGCCTTGCAAACGAAAGACCTGAGACTGTGGTTGTTTACTGATACATCCTTGCATTCCCTTGCCAAAAAAAAAAAAAAAGGGATCTCAGGCTGTTTATCTTGGGCATGATCCCCTTTGGCATATGTAGCAAGGCTGTTGTTTAAAGTTACAAACTAAAGCTTAATCTAGAGTGGTTCCCTAGGTTGGATGGGTGGGATATGTCCAGTTTTTAACAGGGTTATTATACTCCTTCTGAAAGAGCAAGTGGATAGTTTGGGGCAGTTCTGGATCAAGTATTGTGGCTTGAGGATTCATTGGTGCCAAGTTCCTTCTAGTAGCTTTAGCTGGTGGACCAGCTACAGCCCTATCTGGACAGTCTGATGTTTATGCTCTGGTAAACTCTAGGTTAGATTACTGCAATGTTTTTATACGGTACATGGTGCTTGAAAACAGTTTGCAAACTGCTGATACAGAATACAGCTGCCAGATTGATCACTGGGGCAAGATGATCTGAACACATACCACCAGTCCTGGACCAACTGCAATGGCTGCCAATTAGCTGCAGGCCCAATTCAAAGTGAGCCTGTAAAGTTTTCAAAGCTTTCACCTCTAAAGCCTTGTGTAACTCAGATGCCCAATAACTCGAGGACCACCTCTCTTCACAAGAACCAGCTCAGACCCTGTGTTCTTCATCTGAGGCTTTTCTCTGTGTGGCACCTCCTAGGCAGGTGCAGAGGGTGGTGACAAAAGAACGGGCCTTCTCAGTGGTGGTTCTCTTCCAATGAAGAAATGCCGGGCACCATCACTGTTTTTACTTTCCAAGCAAAAACATGCTTATTTACCCAGACCTATGGATCTTAATTTTCTGCTTATCTTTTGTGGTAGAGTGGTGTGTGTGTGTGTGTGTGTGTGTGTGTGTGTGTGTGTGTGTGTATGGCTGGATTCAACTAAATAGTTGAGCTAGTAGGAGCTAGTTCCCGCTAGCACAACAGGGTTTGCCCCCTTTCCTCCCCTCACACACTTCCTGTCCCCCCCACACGATTGGTTCTGGGGAAGGGGATCAGGAGAACCTCCAGAACAGTGCATTGAGGGGGAAGGGGGGGGGGAGATTGTTCTGTAAGGCAAGCCGAAATCCTTGCACTTACAGAACAATCATATTAGCACTACTTTGAATTCCATCCACCACTTGTACATTTTTAATTGTCTTATACTTTTTTATATACTTGCCTTCAGTGTTCACTTTTGTAAGTAAGGCTGGGCAATATCTGGTTTTCAACATCGTTAAAACTAAACATTGTACTGATATATCACAGTGTCCGAATGAATGAATGAATCTTTATTTGCATCAGCCATCGGCCATAGCAACAAAACAGCAATGCAATATACAAAGAACAGAAAAAAAGTCGATTATTAGAACACACTTGAGGGTCCTGAATCAGCAGTCAAATAGTGGACCTTATTCTGATTGCCCCAGCTAAAAACCTTGCAACCTTTGCTGTCATCTGCTCCTCTTGATCTGCCAGGAGAAAGGACACTGTGGCAGAGGTTGGGCGTCCCGGAATGGACAATAAGAGAGGGGTGATAATCTTATTACTCAAGTCTTTATAAAGAGTGCAAGCCAGAAGGGCATGTGCCACTGATTCGGTACTGCCATCTCCACAGGGACATAAGCATTTTTCATGTGGAATCTGTAGGAATCATCCCTCAAGTGCAGCCGAGGGCAATACATGAAGTTTTGCGAAGGTAAAAGTGTGTCTACATTTTGGGATTGCTAGGTTATGCAGATAGGGTGCCAGAGAGTCGAAATGGGAAGGTGGAAAATAGTCATATCATGGGCAAAATTTCCTTCTTGTAGCCAAGTTGTTCTGATGCTCGATATCATTTAGCCGCTGACAAGACCTCTCCTCCTCCCACAGGGGAGGGGTTGTGAGCGGGAGCTGGTTCCCGTTAGCAGGGGGGCATTCCCAGCCCCCTGCAGCAGCCATTCCGGCTGCCGTGCTGCGCCCCCACCGCCAGCCAATCGGCCTGGCTCGGGGGCTGGGTTTAGCCGCCCCTAAGTGGCCGCGGCAGCGCGGCGCCCTCACTTTGCTCCGGATTTTCATCGGGTCACCCGCCCAACCCTCCCTTTAGGTCATATCGTTATGGTTGACATTGCTATAGACCTTGGTTGCTTGCCTTGGTTGTCCAAGGAGCCTGGTAGGAATTTTTATCCATTTGGCTAATTGGCTTTTCGCCTACCTTGTAGCAAACCGTCACAACATTTTGGGTATTGGCGGTTAGGCACTGGAATATGTGTGCTGTGTTGGCGGGCAGGTCGTGGCCATCACCTACCCCTCACATTTTGGGTATTCCGTTAAAGGAATCCGGCGGTCGTGGATCCTGTCCGATGCCCTGCTGGTGGCTAGGGCCATGGCACGACCCCTGATGACGTCAGGGGGAAGCTTTCAGTTGTATTTGCATCAACAGGCTCTTCCCATTGGTCGTTAACCCTTAAAATGACTTCCTGCTGGATGGGGTTGAGTCATGTATAGATTGTCTGATCCAATGCCTAAGCCAATACCACTCACATGCTGCAACCAATAAAGTTGTGGCCTCATTTAGCCCATTAACCTAAAATACATGTGTCCTTGTGTCTTATTTATCCCCAAGCGGGTGGCGGGTCCTCGACTCACAAATTAGACTGTTTGCTTTACTAAAACCCAAAATGAGTAGCTGTTGTGGTGATAAACCACAAGAGTGAAGTTTTTGATAGACAATTTTAGACCAGGCACTGTTGTTTTACCTTGTGGGCTTATAGCCGAATAAAGTATTATCTATCTATCTATCTATCTTGTGACAATCTTGCATCACTAGGGATATTAGACTGGGGGGATTTGAGTTTAGGTGAAGCCAAAAGTTAAGTGTCTTACGCCAGATCCATAATTCTACCAAGGGAAGATTAGGCGTAATGATGCATTTGGGACACATGGTGGTACAGAAAAAAATTGCCTTAAGAACTTTGATTGGACAGCTTCCGGAGATCCAAGGTGAGCGCCTGTCCAAATCTGAGCCCCATATAATAACTCTGCTAGGGGTTTAGCTTGGGACACTTCCAGGACTGATGGTACCACCTTTTGTGTAGAAGAAGCATGCCAGAATTTTGGTGCTTTGGGACGCTTTTTCTTTTACACATGTCTGGTGTGCTCCCCATGACCCTGTAGACTGGAAAAATAAGGCCAAGATATTTGAAAACTTTGACCTGTTCAATTGGCTGGTTGTCCATGCGCCATCTATGGGCCCTATAGTTTCTTAAGAAAAGCATGACTTTGGTTTTCTTGTAATTCACGGCCAGCTGTTCTCTCTGAAAATAACCTGAAAATGCTCTGATCAGTCTTACTTTTGTTTGGGACAGAAGAACCGCATCATCTGCATATAATAGAATTGAGATGACTTTTGTGGCCAGTTTCACAATGTCCGAAATAAGAATGGAGCTAAAAAGAGGCATTGGCTGGCTTCATGGTTTTTACCACATTGTGATTTTTGCCAAGCACACACACACATCCTGATTTGCGATATATTTCCAGGTCAGAAATTATGAAACCAATATAACGATATGGATGTATAACAATATAACAATATGGACCTGTTTTGGATGATATTTGTAAGTCACTTTGAGTTTAATATTTTTGTGGAAGGGGAGCTACTAAAAAAAATAAGAAATATAAAATAACAACCTGTAGTGGCTCTCTAGTAGGTATCTCTCAGTCCTCTCTGGAGATGCTGGGGTTGAACCTGGGACTTTTTACATGGAAAGTATGTTTTCTACCACTGAGCTATGGTCTTTCCCCAAAGCATTAAAGTTTGGGCTTGACTGTGTGTGGTGGAAGAATATTGGGATATTATTATATAACTTGTTGTGTGCCTTAGTGAGATACATGGTACCTGTATTTGTAATGATTGCGTAAGAAGCAGAATTTCAGTTGTTTGAGCTTTTTCTAGCTCTTTTTAGCCTGGAGATGTGGGAAAGTTCACCTATTAGATTTCTGCTTCTCGTGAAGTGAAAAGGGCACAGGCTATAAATAACTGCTTAGTTTTGTGCAACACACACTAGCTTTATTTCTCCCTTTTTGTACTGAACACTCCAGCAGTAATTCTGTGCATGTTCAAGTGGGTGCATGCTGGCAGATCAGCTTTTCCTTACGTTCTTTTCAGCTTTCTTCAGGATCATAAAGCTTTGTAGGTTGTTCTAGCATGTAGGCCACTTTGCATCCATTAGAGGGTGCTTCTGTATCAATGACCTATCTTGCTTCTTGGACTCCAGTCTTAAGTCTTTTGTACCTGTTACAACATAGATGAATTGTGCTTTGTAGCAGCACTCCGGAAATACATTTAATCCTTTTTTCTGTGAATACCATTTACATAAATGGTCAAAATTATATGAATATGTAGAAATTAAACATTACTGCACAGTTTGATATACTGCAAATTTGCAAGCAAGGTAGCTAACCAGATATATGTATTTTGTACATAATAGGGTTAGGAGAAATAAATGCATTTTGAAAGTTAATAATTTGACCCACCAGTAGTGCTTTCTGCTTTGGAGAGAGTTCTGTTGCCCTCCTCCCAGCAGTTGGCATATTTTAGGCTAGCCATGTGTCTTCTTTTTCCAGCACATGTCCTCTTTTTCAGGGTTACGATTTCTGTCCGGGTGGATTTTTTAAATTTGCCAACATGTCTCTGGCTATACTTTCTGGAGGAGACATAGACATAACTGGTGCCTGAAGTCTTGCTTTCGTCCTCTCATCTGCCCCCCCCCCCAGCAATATATCACAGCTTCTATAGCCTACATATAGCAGGGGTATTTAAAACGAGAGTTGTCATAGCGTCCTCTTTTTTGCTCTTCAAAATATGGCACCCCTAGCATATTTCTGCAGTTTTACTAGTAAATATAGTGGTGCTTTATTCAGTTGTTTTGCTTGATCTAGCAACAGATCTAGTAATATAGAGAGTTTTTTCTCTTATGTTGCACTCCCCCATTACGAATAAAAGTGGTAGAATCTTACCTAGAAATGCATACAGGAAAACTCAGTTTGTTGTAGTTCAGTGTAGTACTTCAAGTTTAATTCTATTTGGTATGAGAGGTCTAAATGCCTGGCAAGTACTTTACATCGTAAAGGACAGAAATATGTTTGGTATCTTTGAGTTTAAAAAAATACAGTTAAAACATGTTCTTTTGGAAAGAATTGCCTTCTACTGAAGATGGTTCTTAATTATAAGCTTTTAAAATGATGCTAAAGGGCTAGATAATGACATAAGCTAAGTGCATTTTTTTGTGTTTCTGCCTCCAGACTGTCTGAAAGAAACAGAGACTGTGATTGCTTTTCTATTTCTTTTGACTTTAGTATTAAACCATGAAAGATTTGCTGTAGAACCCCGACTTAAATTTTAATATTCCCATGCAGAATGGGGCTCTAGCCCAAATGGTACCTCAGAATAATGTGGTTCACAAATGCAGATAATGCTTAATTAAGCTAGTAAATTCTACAATATATTTTTCTACTAAATACTGTAATGTTTTTACACAGACAACTGGTGGTAAGGTGTATGACTCCCTCCTGAGCTGCAAATTAAAATGTTAGAATATGCAGACAACAGGAAGAACAGGTTAGCTTAGGAAGCTATTCCTGACTCTTACTTAATTGGAAAAGTGTTAATTGGATAATAAATATTCTAAGATATTCTTTATAGACACAAATTCATTGTTAGAGGACTGGTCTTACAAGGTGGCAGAAAGCCAAACTTCCTAAGAGTGACCGCTATCAGTCCATCAAGAGACCTAATGATAGAAATTGAACTAATTATTTCAGTCATACAAACAAATGGTAAAGGTATAATATAATAAATGTGGTAATAGATGCCTGGGGTGGTAAGATTACAGGTGTTCTATTTATTTGAAAACTCAGGTGTCTGATCAAGATTTTTGTGACTGCTGTAACTATAATACCAATTTGGAAAACAAGACAAAGAAAAAGTGAAACCCAGATTATTCTGTCATTTTCTAGTTAAAATAGAAAAGTATAAAAGGAGGAAGTGCTGAAACAAGCGCCAAGAGCAAATGACATAGCTAGACGTTACTTTCCAAACCCAGCCTATATGAGGGAAACTTATGTTCCCCTTATTGGGTATTGAATACCCTTAGAGGGTATTGAACAGTGGCGTAGCGTGGGTTGTCAGCACCCGGGGCAAGGCAAGTAATTTGCGCCCCCTAACCCTAACCCCCAGATGTTGCGCCCGGTGCGGCCGGCCCCCCCTGCACCCCCCATGCTACGCCACTGGTATTGAACTTTAATTTCTAACAACTTTAAGAGATCTTTAAGCATCACTCATTTACCTCGTCCAGGAGTGATAAATTAAGTTGCCATGTTCTTTATAGCCTGACAACTTTATGGGGATTGTGTGTAAGTAGCCATTATAGGTTTGCTATTATATTCATTCATTAAAATATATACCACTTGATTGTAGGAACAGCCCTCCCCAAAGGTTAATATATTGATGAGTGGCATTATAAAATTATGCTCTTTCTTCATACCAAAGTATCACTAATATGGAGGAGCTGGCTTCTACATCTCTCTGTATAGAAAAAGCTAGGCCGTTTAACCCATTTCACGTGTTATAAGTTGCATCATGTTATAAGTCTCTTGCCTCGGAAGTATTCCAAACTCCTGGAGACTTTCCACATGGTCAGGCCGGCACATGTGGACTCCATCACTTCGAAATGAGCCTTCACATGTGGGCTGTAAACACACAAATCCCTGCAATCATATATGTGCTTAGTGAGCAATGATCAGAGCCAAATATTTGTGTAGACTAGGAATGTTTTCATATTCATGTTTTCATGTTCAGATGGAAGGAGTCTGTCTTGAGCTGCTAAGAAAAGGTGCATATTAAAATTAATGTATTAAAATTACAACATTTACACTTATGCAAATGCTTTATTTTTGGTACTTAATTATTTTAAATGTGATTACTGAAATGTTTGAACAAGTGCATATGTTTCTTCAAAGTCATTTTGTCCTCCCTATCTGTACAAGGACACACAATAAACCTAAACAAGTAGTGGAGCAATCTTGAATTATTAGAATGTAAACGCTGATGGTTCTTTTCTTTCCTTCAATGGAGGTGGGCATATCTGAAAATAAAGTGTTTTTCCTAATGCAGTTCTGTTTGAAGATCAGAAAAGAACAGAAAGGCAGAAATAGAAACGTAGTGTTTAATTTAAGTGGATTATTCTTACAATTTTTGTGAATTTTTAGAAATGGTTTCTCTTTAATTAATTCTCATTCATATTTAAAATAGTTTTATCTTTTCTGTAGTAAATAACGTCTTAAAACTGTATGATTCTCAACACTTCAATTTATAACTTATTGAAATAGTGTTCTTAAAAGAGTTGGCAGTTCAGATTCCTATAGTTATCCTGTGTCAAGTGTCAAGAGATATCTTTAGTTTGGATCACTCATCTGCTATCAAATAAGCGACACAGGCCTTACGGTTTTTGTGATGTTTTTATTGTAATGTTTTCTGTTTATTTTTATACTTTGCATTTGGCTTTAATCTTTTGTAAGTTGCTTAGACTAAATGACTAATAAGTTAAATAAATAATAAATAATTCTCTAGTAAAATATGAATGTAAAACTTTTAATCCTCTTCAGAATCTAACAATTTGTACTTTGATCACTTTGCATATCCTTTTTGATAAATATTTCTAAGGTTTGTAAGCTAACTTCCAGCATCAGTTGAACACTGAGTGCCAGCCCTTCATCAGGGTTGTCGCAGGTAAAATTGATATATAAACTATATGTATCCTCTTTAACAAATAGCATTGCCTTAAGTTATTCTGTTGCTCTGTTTAATCTTATTACCACTTACTTCAGTTAAGCTGTTTTGAAAGTCATAGCTTTTATCAGTGATAGAGATAGGAAACAATACCTTGTTCAATCCAGTGGTACCTTGGGTTACAGATGCTTCAGGTTACAGACGCTTCAGGTTACAAACTCCGCTAACCCAGAAATATTACCTCGGGTTAAGGACTTTACCTCAGGATGAGAACAGAAATCGTGCTTTGGCGGCACAGCAGCAGCGGAAGGCCCCATTGGCTAAAGTGGTGCTTCAGGTTAAGAACAACTTCAGGTTAAGAACAGACCTCCAGAACGAATTAAGTTCTTAACCTGAGGTACCACTGTAGTAGACAAATCAGGGAGATATAAGCCCGCTTCATGTTATTCAATGCAGGAATGGGGATCCACCAAGTAGCCATGCCCCAAGTGGAGGGTGAGAGCCAGTTGGCAGGCCAGAATCTTATTTCCATACATCTCTGAGGGCCAGGGCCATCATTTTTTGCCCATGCGGTTTTTGGGAAGAGTTGCAGACAGGATCATTGGTGTCCCCAAAGCCCCTTTCGTCCAAGCCCCCCCTTTAGCTGCCCAATACTAGATGTTGTACCTGAAGTCAGGTGTAGCAGGAGGTGAGCTTGGTCAAAATGGCCTGATGGAACCCAGGGGAAGACCTATCAGGCTTAATGAGGCCCACTGGCTAGAGATTCGGGACCCCGCTCTAGGGTGTGCATGAATAGTGCAGCCATCTGTATAAAAGTGAAGACTCTGTCACTGCAGCCAGCTGTGATCTTGGCATGGCTGCTCAGTAGTGAGGCTACTCCACTTGTCCTTGATCCCACGTTAAGTGACTTGGTGCTAGGTTGCTTAAGCAAGTTTTTTGAGAAAGATGTGTAACGTCTGAAGCAAGTGTTTGCAGGATTACGCTGAAGCCTGGAAAGCGGGAAGCAAAATCCCACTTGCATTGCCGGTTCTTCTGTCAAATCACCTGAACACTTCTTGGGTTTGATAGACAGAATTTGGGCTGATTCTCATACTGTCTGTCACAGATTGCTTGTGACATCTTGTACAGTATATATGTTCACACATTGTAACGTCTGAGTAATGGAACTTTACTAGCTTGTAGCTTTTTTGGGTGGTTTGAAAATGATTGATAAAGTTCACTAGCAGCAGTGAGTAATTTGGGTGGGGAGGGGAATTCTTTTTCTTTTTCAGAAGACTGGTATTAGACTTTGAGAGCTAACACAATTAATGGTACTTTGAGTCCCAGCTTCTGCTAGCCTAGCAGTTCAAAAGCATACCAGCGCAAGTAGATAAATAGGTACTGCTATGGCGGGAAGGTTAATTGGCGTTTCAGTGAGCTCTGGCACTCATCATGGTGTCCCATTGTTCCAGAAGCGGTTTAGTCATGCTGGCCACAAGACCTGGAAAACTGTCTGTGGGCAAACACCAACTCCCTCGGCCTGAAGCGAGATGAGTGCCCTACCCCTTAGTCACCTTTGACTGGACTTAACTATCCAGGAGTCCTTTACCTTTACCTTACTTGGAGATTTTCTACACTATGGACTTCTAGCAGAATGAACATACAGTTAGAATCATAGAGTTGAAAGGGACACCAAGGGTCATCTAGTCCAACCCACTACAGTGCAGGAATCTCAACATGTGATCCTCCATCCAGTTTGAAACCATACTGGAGCCTGCTTGGTTTTTGCAAATGTGCTAGCAGTTTTATTGCTGCACCACAATTAATTTTATTATCAGGATGAAAGTGTTTCAAGGTAATATTTAGAACATCTCTTCTGGATGTATTGCATTTCCCAACATTTAAAATGCAATTTTTTGGATCCTTCCAGCAATGGAAGGTTTTCTTCTATTGCAGAATGGGTTCCACTGTAGTGGGGAGTTCTGCTGGAAGCAAAGAAGATGCGGTTTTCACTGAAACTTCCTCTAGCTCCCAACACTGCCCCTGTTACAGGGGGTTCCCCAGCCCTGCCAGACAGATTTTTGGGGATACAAGAGACTGCTGGGGGAGGAGAAATAAGCAAACTATTGTCTTTCCCCTTCTGCTTATGGAAGCATATTCTGGGCAAAACTACACCTGGGAAAAATATCGATGTCATCACTGGAACAGCATGGATCTCCAACTATTGTGTCAATTGAAAGTGATCTTTGGAATGTGGGAAAGGGAGAGTTAGATCCTTCCTATCACAACCCACAACTTAGGGATCTTGCAGTGCACGAAGGAGAACTCTTGTTGATGATGAGGTTCAATCTACATCCTTGGGGGAGAACTACCAGTACCTTATTCACAGGACAACTGGCTGGAAGATACAAGCCTCCAGCTGCACTGTGCTCCTTTGGGAGGGAGGGCAGGTGTGATGGACAGCAGAGCCAGAATAGAGTCTCGTGATGCAGTTCCTCTGAAACTCCACCAGAGTGCTGAAGAATAAAAGGAGCAGTTTCTGAGGGAGAGAGTTAGGTAGGGCTGGATTTGAGCAGAGGGATAATATTTGATTTGAGATGTTAGACAGGTTTCAGGTTGGGAGATAGGGAGTGAGCTAGGGAGAACTGGTTCTGAGTTAAGTTAAACATACACACTGATTAGACTATCCATAGCTAGAGGAAGGAGCCTCATAGCTTAGGCATTAAGACCGTGTTGAGGGTCTGGGAAAGGTAAACAGACAGGAGTATTCTGGGAGGTAGATCCTGTGGGAATTCAGGCTACCTGGGTCTTGGTATAGCCAGGAGGGGAGAGTTTTTCTAGGTACAGAAGACTCCCAACCCAACAACAAGGAGTGAGGTGACCCCCTGGGTCTGTTATACCATCTAGAAGAGCTCAGGGTTGGGATGGTTAAGAGTGGGCAACTGAGGAGATGTGCCCCTCGCTCATGAACCAAACTATTAAGCTGTGAAGGAAACTGTATGGTGTTGAAAGTGTTTAACTGTAATATCTAAGTAATAGAAACTGAGTTGAGCATTTTCCTATCTGTTCTAGAAACCTGAACATCTATCACCTGAAGTGTAACAAGTGATTTTTAGTAACTGAAGTTTAAGAAGAGCTTTGCCTATAGTGGTATGTTTAAGCCTGAGACATCTTAGAGTTAGTTAAAGTAAACAAGTTAACTTCTACCTGAACGAATGCATTTCCTGACCCATTTTGTTTCATAAACTTCTTTAGTTTAATAAAACTTTTCTTGTTTGTTTAATCAACTCCTGCCTGAGACTCTAATCCAGGCTTCCTCAAACTTAGCCCTCCAGATGTTTTGAGACGACAGTTTCCATCATCCCCGACCACTGGTCCTGTTAGCTAGGGATCATGGGAGTTGTAGGCCAAAAACATCTGGAGGGCTGAGTTTGCCCATGCCTGCTCTAATCACTAAGTTTTCCCTCACACAAGCCCCCCAACAATAGCCTGTGGTAAATGGTAGAAATTCGTGTAATTGGTGCACAGTGAGGTGGGTGCTCTATATTTAATAGAGGGCAGATAGTGGGAGTGGATCTGCCACATTATTAATTGGTGGTATTAAGTGGTTGCTCCGCTTCAGCAGGATATAAATATAAAAACAAATAACAAATAAACACCGCCACCATCCTCTGACAGAGGACGAGTCCTCTGCTGTGCCTCACAGAATTCAAAGGCTACAAAATAACATGAGATACCTTTAACTAGCCACCCAGTTTCTTTAGAGAAGCAGAGCCTACCACACTTCAGATCAGCCTGCGCGAGGCTTCAGTTGGCTCCATTATCATCTCATGTACCTTCCTTCGCAGGGCTTCTTGGAGCTGTCTAAGGTCCTGTTCCTGTTTGCTCCCTGCTTCATGACATTTCTGGTTTCACCATGAGCCGCTAGCTCTCATGGAACTGGACTCTTCCATGTAGATCCACAGTATCCACTTTATTATCATTCTATTTAAAATAATTTACATTGTTGAGATCCAGGGAAAATTTATTTATCCTGCTGCCCCCCACCATCAAAATAGTGATGCACAATGGCAAAGCTATTTATAGCAATACATCATGGTTTTGTATAGTTTTTGCTAAGATATATATATAGTTTGTGTGTATAATTTTTTTAATAGAAAGATTGCAATCAGCATGGCTGTTCCTTTGTCACAAATACATCTTTCTTTCACATCCAGTAATTTGCATCCCTTTGGGGCAGGATATCTCTCTCTGGTTCTCACCTGTACCAGGTGCTGTTTTTAGGGATGGAGTCTCTGCCACAAGCTCACCTTGAGGACTTTGGTGGCAGCAGTGTGAGGGGCACAAAGATTACCAGAGCAGAAAGGATAACTTGAGAACATCTAGCTCCTCTGCCGCCAGAGGTTGCTGGCCACCTCAGCTCTTTCAGAAAGTACCTGTCGAGTGAGAGGACCAGTAGAGCAAAAGGGCAGCTGCTGAAACATCAATTAGCCATGTGTGTATGTGCAGAAGTAATACTATTATTTTTAAAAATAATTTATATGCCACCTTTTATTTCAAGAAGAAGCCTCTCAGTTGAGAGCTGGAAGGAACTGTTGTCAGGGTGATAGTTCTGGATTTCTAGTAGCTGGAATTTAGGTAATGTTTCTGGCTATGAAGCACTTACTATGAGGAAATTATGAGCCTGGGTGAGTTGCAGGCTGGGTGTGTGGAAAGAAAGGGGAATAGCATCACAACATTGTTGTTCCTATGATTTCTTTGAGTGCTGCATGTGTGTTTTACTTTTATTCTGTGTGGGGCTGGGAGGTAGTGGATTTAGTATCTGCATAATGGCAATACTTTGATATTGAACAGATAATTCAACAGTTGGTCTGTGATTACTTAGAAAAGGACGCTGTGATTCCTAAGACCCAGCATGGGTTTCTCAAAAATAAGTCATACCAGACCAATCTGATTTCTTTTTTTGATGGAGATACAAGTTCAGTGGATTAGGGGAATGCAGTAGACATAGTGTATCTTGATTTTCACCAAGTCCCCCATGATATTCTCATGAGGAAGCTCGTAAAATGTGGGTTGAACGAGGGAACTGTTGGATGGATTTGTAGCTGGTTGACTGACTGAACTCAAAGAGTACTCATTAATGATTCCTCAACATCCTGGGGAAAAGTGACAAGTGGGGCGCCGCAGGGTTCTGTCTTGGGCCCCTTGTTGTTCAATGTCTGACTTGGATGACGGAATTGAGGGGATGCTCATGAAGTGTGCAGATGATACCAAACTGGGAGGGGTAGCTAATGCCACAGAAGACAGAATCAGAATTAAAAATGACCTTAATAAATTAGAGAACTGAGTCCAAGCTAATAAAATGAATTTAAATATAGACAAATGTCAAGTTCTACACTTAGGCGGGAAGGACCAGATGCATAAATATAAGAACGGGAACACCTGCCTTACTAGCAGTACATTAATAGTATTATTACTATTCTTTTTACTATTTGAGACCGCAGGTCTCAGGGTGGTTCACAATATAAAAACACAAAATACATAATCAAAATAAAATCAAGAACAACCCAATAACCCCTCCCCCATGGGAAAAGGATCTAGGGATGGACTCCAAGCTTAACATGCGTCAACAATCTGATGCAACAGCAAAAAAAAAAGCCGATGCTATTCTAGGCTGCACCAGCAGAAGTATAGTGTCCCAATCAAGGGAAGTAATAGTACCACTCTGTTCTGCCTTGGTCAGACTACATCTTGGTAAAATCTACACACATATAAAAAAAGTTCTGAAAATGCTTTTTTAAGAAGTGTTTTTAAAACTACATTGAATTTTTCATAAGGCTCACCATCGCCATTTAGTATCACATTGTATATCACACTTAAAACATACTTAAAACGTTTTATTTGCATAGCTGAGTCCCTGGAATACTGTGTCCAGTTCTGCACACCATAACTGAAGAAAGATGTTGGCAAGCTAGAACGTGTACAGAGGAGGGCAACCAAGATGATCAAGGTTCTGGAAACCAAGCCTTATGAGGGTCAGTTGAGGGAATTGTTTGGAAAAGAGGAGACTGAGAGGAGAAATGATAGCCATCTTCAGATATCAAGGGCTGTCACGTGGAAGACAGAGCAAGCTTGTTTTCTCCTGGCCTGGAGGACAGGACTTAATAGCTTCAAGGTACAAGAAAGGAGATTTTGACTAACATCAGGAAAAACTTTCTGACAGTAAAAACTGTTCGACAGTGGACCAGACTGCCCTGGGAGGTTGTGGACACTCCTTCCTTGGAGGTTTTTAAGCAGAAGTTGGATGGCCATCTGTCATGGATGCTTTAGCTGAGATTCCTACATTTCAGGGGGTTGGACTAGATGACCCTGGGGTCCCTTCCAACTCTATGACTCTATGATATTGAGGATGTCTTTCCTTTCATTGGGTTATTTTAGTTGCCTGAGTGTGTGTATAATTAGACTGATTTTGTGTAACTGTAAAAGTCTGTGGGTTTGTTTTAAATTGCTTCAGTTTTTAGGTCGAAGATGTTTTTATGGTTTCAGTTGGTTACGTATTTGAGAGTAAGATTTGTGAACTGCTCTGGGATTTTCTACATTAACACACACCATACACCCCCCAAGGTATCAGTCTTGAAACACTGTAGAATAAAAAAAGTCTTGATTCCATGTCTAGAGGCTGGCAAAGCGGGGATTTGACCAAGCTCCCAAAGAAAGCCAACATCAAAAATATCTTGTCCCTTGTTTTCAACAACTTAACCTTAAGGCCTGGATAGGTAGTCTAATAAGTGTCTAATAAAAATAGTGGTTGAATATTGTTGAGGTAAATTAATGCTTTTAAAAGTTGTGACTGCATGAGTGGATGTCTATAAAAGCTGGACTACGGTGTCTCCCAACAATTTCATTGCAGAGCTCATGATATTTGATATTTTACTTAAAGACCTAAGGACATGGAATCTATTCAGTACATGAAAATTGAAGCCTTAGTTAAATAAAGCATTTTCTATTTCTCATGTTTGCCCAGAAGAAAGGACTAACCACCTGATATAATTTTGGTACTGTTACACATGTAAATGTCTTAAAATTGAAAGCTCTGTAGCTATAACATGACCACTTATAATTGCAAAAGATAGGACTTATTTCCAGACTTCTTAAAAATGTGAAGAATTAATTCAGTGGAGCATGAAACAACTTCTCAGCAAATGGAAATAAGTTTACAGTGTGTGATTTTCATGCCACTATTCTTTGGTTATCAGATAATGTATTTCTTTTCAGCGATTATTATACAAGCCATAGTTAGGCCTTTTTGACAATATGCACTTCGGTGTGACTTTCAAATCAATATAGAATATTTTTAGTTTTATATCCATCAGTGTGTTGCTGTTCAAAAGGCACATTTATAAGGATAATACTGACGCACATTAAAAATCTTCACAAAGCCCTCACTTTGCCACCACATTGTTATCTTTGGCTTGCATGCTATAGTTTTAAACAAAAAGAATTTGAATATATTCTTGTCTTTTGAGTTGAGGAATTTTCAGAGCAACAAACAACTCCCTACCTTTTAATGAGTCATTCTAGCAACTTGAATTTAAGAGGGAAAGCATTAACTGAGCACAGTGGTTCAAAAGTAAGTTCAGTTCTTCCCCAAACCACCTTCTCCTGGCAGGGCTGCTTCCAGAGCCCCATTTAGAGAGAAAACCACTTAGGACGTGAGGACTGCATCTTCACTGATGAATAGGACACTATTTAGCATGTTTGAGAAAGCATAAATGTATAGTGAAGACAGGAAGAGCAGAGCAGGATCATAAATATGGATATGAAGTTAGGATGCTGCTGCCCTTCAGCTCTGTGTGAACACAGAAGATTTTTGATGTCTTTCTTTCTTTCTTTCTTTCTTTCTTTCTTTCTTTCTTTCTTTCTTTCTTTCTTTCTACCTCTAATTTGTTAAATGAATTCCAATAAACCCAAGTTTCTGTTCTCCTTCTCTTCTTTCTCTCACTTTTTCTTTCTATTTAACTTATTTACTGCACAAGCTTGCAATCTTGTGTCCACGTTGGTAATATCAGCTGTTTAAAATACATGTTTTAAATTGTCGGCACCTGCCCTGGAACCCTTTGGGTGAAGGGCAGGAAGTAACAACAACCAATTTGCCTGTTTTCTCTTTTGAGGCAACTAAAACATTACTTGCCTTTTTCCCTTTTTCCCCAAACCTCTTTGTTCTTGTTTGAATTATTTCACTGTTCTGTTCCATTTGTTCCTATGCCTGTGTTCCTTCCCTTTTCTGCTCTCTACACTGGCTCCCTTTCTCACCCCCCTGTATTTTACTTAACTTCAAGTTTAAATATAATACGTCTTCCTTCCCTTGCATCTACTTACCTGTTCTTTCTGTCTAGGCTCCCTTCATTACTCTTCTGGTGTCTTTTAAAAACAGCAATTTGCTATTCCTTTGCTCTTTTTTCCTCTTACCATCAAAACTGATTACCTCCTTGAAAAGTAAACTGCTAAGCTTTTATGCAGATACATTTTTTGCTCCTCTTTTGGTAGTATCTGAACATGCTGGTATACTCACGTTGTGTGCAAGCATTTGGGGCTAACAGACCTTGCTATCGGAGGAATAACATTTGGAAAGTAGGCATAAACATAGTCTATGAATTCCCTACTAGTTGCTTTTGGTTGTGAATTAAAAATTGGGATACTTGCTGCTCTTAGTTTTTATAAGTGTTCTTTTTTCAGCTTAATGGACAATCAAATTCAATTTCTTCTTCTTCTTCTTCTTCTAGAATTAACTGTCAGCTGCTTCAGATGACTGTCTTTCTCTCTGAAATGCACCTATGGTCTTTGAAGAGCACCTTGCATGTTCAAGGTAAAGCAGATGTTACCGTTTTGCCAGCTTTAGCAATATTCAGAAATTAACATGTAGTATTTTGTTCATGTTTTTCAGAACATACATAATACAGAAGCCTGCCCTTTGCTCTCCATCCACTGTCACAACTCCTCTCATGTATAAACAAAAACCACTAACTGTACTGATTTCAGAGCAACTTTCAGGATAAAAAAGATAATTCGAAAGAACAATGTCTCTGTATAATAATTTCTATACCTGTCTCTGTAAAATAATTTCCTTATTGTTTCAAAATAGAGAACCTCTCTGTGTTTTACAACATGTGAAGTTGTCACCCATCTAGTAACTGGTGAAAGAGCCTTGCAAAGGTGCCAATCCTATGGATTCTTCTGGATGTCTCAGCAGTTTTCAGTATCATCAAACTATGCTATCCTTCTAGGTTACCTTAAATGAAACAGCTGATGTGAAATCATTTGGGGGTTTTGGACTACAGTGCCACCATTGTAAGGGTGACAAGCAGTTTGTATGTGTCCTTTCCATCTTAAAATCTCAAGAAGGCTAAGGAACCTCCTAAACTGGAGGTTGTTTTGAGGTACATGAGAGTGAAGCTGAAGTTAAATCCATATACAACAGAGGTACTGTGGGTAGCAAAACCTGCTGAATTGGATGGAAGTGTGCAACTGATCTTGGATGGAGGACTCCCCCAAAAGACCAAGTTTGCATCTTGCTTTCCTTAAATTCAGAAGGCGCAGGTAGTGTTGGTATCCAGGAGTACCTTTACCATCTTAGGTTGCCTCTGGCATACCAATCTGTATGTCATCAAAGTCCACATAAAACTGAATTTTATAAAAGTTTTTAAACCTATTTTGTGTGACCCCCCCCACCTCACCCCGCCCCGCCTATTACTCACTGCTTGCTGACTGAAAGCTGAGCAGTGGGGAAGAATAGGGTTTTTTTAATAGTTCTGCTTATCAGCCGTGTCTCTTCTTCCCCACTGCTCAGTGCAGTCTCTTTCTGCCTGTGGTTCCAGTTTGGAGCTAGAGAGAGGCTTCTCTTTCTCAGCTCTCAGGACATAACTATAGCAAGCTTCTGGTGGAGAATCAGAGTGGTCTATTCATTCATTGGCAGTTCACGTGCCTTTTATGCTGGATGCTGAGAAAGACTGTATTTCTTAGTGTGCAACACAGAAATGCCAGGGGAGAAAGGAAACAATCCATTCTTCCACTCTTCCAACACCCCACTTGGGAGGTGAAGCTATGTGGGTGGGGGAAATAGAGTGGCCATGGACTGAAGCCCGGTGGATTGCATCCAGCTCAAGAATCAGAAGTTCCTTTTACCTGCCCCGGTTTGGGGCTAGTTCATCTGAAAAATTTCCTAGGCACCAGTATGAATTGCCCAAGCTTTAAGTTCATCTTTGTAGGCCCTATTTGTAGGCTTGCTTGTAAGATCAACTAGCCTAGTGGGCTCTATCTGTCTATTTATGTAAAGCATTCTGTATTCCTTTCCACCTGGAAGGTCTCCTATAGTGGCTTACATAAAATCAATAAGAACAAGGACAGCCATTGCCCAAAGACTGCCAATCTAAAATATAAAAGAGAAAAAGAAAAAAGCTATTGGTAAGTAAACAGAGAAAAAGCAAATTCAGCCACTGATTCTGAAAGTTAAAAAAATCGCGTGTAACAACCAGCTGGGCTAGAAGCAGCTCAAGGAGAAGAGGCACCAGATGTAGCTGGCTTCTCAGCAGAGCTGATGGAATGGCCCAGCTGCCTTCCTCTCTTCCTCTCTGCTGCAGCCTGATGGAATGTCTGCTGCCAGGTGACAGTTGAGTGATGGAAGGGCCAATAGAGCTGGTCCTCAAGGAGTGTCAATGGAACGGTCCTGCTTCCTGTACCTTCTAGTGCATCAAAGTTATTTTCAGTTATTCCCCCACTCCCTGGGTTTTAGAACTCCCTTCTAATTGTAGAACCATATGTAAATCAATAGGAAGGCTTTCAGATGGAGTCTCAAAACCCATCTATTTTAGACAGTTTCCCATTAAGGTCTTTAAGTGGTGCTGGCCCGAAATCATTTTGAAGTATTTTCAGTGGGTGTTTCTGGAAGTATTTGTACGACTGCATGCATGGGTTCTCAGATCTGTTTATAAGATAGTGCCCACCCTCCTAAGAAACATGTCTAATTTCAAGTGCCAGAATTATAATTCCGTTTTTTATGTCCTTATTTATGTAGACCAAGACATTGGAATCTATCATTACTATGACAAAAAGGAAGCAGGTAAGGTGTAAACCTCATGAAAAAATTGTATACACTCCTCACTTGATTTTTTTTTCAAGCTCTCAAAACTGAAACACAAACACACAAATATATATTTAACCTTTCTGAATTTTGAAAGTACTGTATAGGAATTTTTTATGAATTATGTTGTGGAACCTGAAATTCTCTGCAGTTAAATTAGTTAAACCATTGGTTCAAATTATTTTAAAGCAATTAGTTTAAAGCAATGAATCAACAAAGACAACATATATGTCAAAAGTCATAACCTCATTTTATAAAATCAGGTTTTAAATATAATGCAATATTTGATGCTGGGCATGCTAGTTAGTTTTTATTTATTGGAGTTCCAGCAGAGGGCATTGTAAATTCATAGGAGTGCATTGGTCTTGGCCTCCTGGATCCTCCTCACCTGATATTTTGAAATAGACATTTCAGAGTGAATGATCAATTTTCTTTATCTGATTAATCCTTTTAATCCCAGAAGATTCATGATGGGCCAAAAGGTGCAGTTACTTCATGTTTGAGTCCAGGTTAAAGTGGTGGCTTGTAGGGGCATCACATGCTCCTTCTAGAGTTCTGGTGGCAGCCTGACTCAGCTTCTCATTTGGATTCAGTTGTAGTTCACTTCACTATCTGATTACATTCAATCCTTTATAATATTGACCCACCTGCTGGGATTGCTCAAGTCTATTTCACTTCAAACTTAAGACATCTGTCGAGGAAATGAGAACTTTAGAACTCCCCCACCTTTCAGATCTCTGTACTTTTCCTAAATGTGTAATAATTAGCATTTTGCTGACAATAAATGATAAGGTTGTTGGAACTTTGTTCTTTTTCTCCTTCTTTTAGAACCACAAGTGAACTTTGGCTGCTTATATGAGAAACAACAGTTAGCAGAATGTAAGACCTATTTTCAGTTTCCTTATTACTGTAAAAAAAAAAAGAGTTAAAATATTATGTTTTAATTTATTTGAATTTATAACCTGCCCAATACAAAACTGAAAACAGTTTAAAAAGTTAAAATTGTACAAAATACAATCACAAAAAATGTGTGAGTACAAAATGCACAACTGTGAAACTCTCATAGTTTAGACTGTGTTAATTACTTTTCAGTTTATATGCTTTGATGTCTAAACGTAGCCCATGGCAGCAGCCCTTTTTGCTGTTTTTACCAATATGTGTCTGGGAAACTCACTTTGTCATAAAACAAAATCTTGAAACAAAGGTGGAACACACACAAATTATTCTTGTTGTTAATTATATACAGTGTTGATCTATTCTACTCTTCATCTCCTTCTAGTAAAAGTGGATGCAAGCAGGGCAGAATGAGGAGACAGCAGAAACTGGGCTTGTGGTTTGTCTCACTCCAGACAAACCACAAGCTGTAGCCAATGCTTGCTCCTGACTTGATGCTCATAGTTTAGAGAAAATAAATCCTGATCCTGGATCCACACGTAACCCTAAGGCAAACCATGGCCTAACTCTTGGTAGCACTGCAGCAGCAGGACCAGTGGAGGAGTGAAGTGGCTGCAGTTTTGCTCCAAGTACCGCTATGAAAGGCGGTATATAAATCAACTAACTAACTTTTAGCCATGGTTTTACTTCACATTATAGTGCAATACTGCTTTCAGTTCACCATTCCTTCTGTGTGCCCCCCAAAATTGGCCCTAGGGAGTTGGAATAACCCCTGGAACAGCAAGCAGAGAGTGGAGGAGAGGGTGAATTGTTTCATCTAGCAAGCTAAAATGCTTGTCCTGATGAAATGACCACCTTAGTATGATGCTAAATTCCTTACGTTAAGTGGTCCACCAAGACCCTCAGCAATTTTCAAGTGGTCCATAGGGGGGGAAGTTTGGTAGCCATTGCTATAGAGCAGGGGTGATAAGCATTTTTTTGGCCCAAGGAAAGTATTGTCTCATGGCCAGCCACTAGTGGGTGTGGCCAAATCAAAAGTGGGTGTGGTCATCTATTACTCTGGCACACAGACATGCGCAGCACTTATGCAGGCACACACCAGCAGTGCAAAGTACTATACCCTTAACACAGTCAGAAGTGCATACAGTCACACACAGTTGAACACTATCAGCAGACTTAATACACATACTCTAGGCACTCAACATAACACACAATACATACACTTTCGTCCCTTCTCTTTTTCTGTCCTTGCTTCTTTCTGGCAATCTTTTCCTGGGTCATCAGCTTACTTTCTGACTGTGAGTGGTCTGGAATCTTCATTTGAGCACCTCCACAGCACTCCCCCCAAAGACAGAAGTGGTGGACTCTGCTGGTCTTACTGATTTTCTGTGGACTTTAGAGGTTGTGCTGTGGTTCCCCACTAGGGATGAAACTGTGTGGTTTGCTGCCCTCTGCTTGTAGAGGTCTCTGCTGCCAATTCCACCAACACTACTGCATTCAGTAGATTGCTGGAGGGCCAAGAAAATATACTTGTTTGCACAGTGCCTTACTGTGGCGTTCGTACGGAGCCCCCGGTCGTCTCACGGACTATTGACCCATACACCACTAATCCACTTCCACCAACCAGGTCCTCCCTGGTAAAATCACGTCAGTCTCAGTCAGCTTTTCAATTAATAAAGAAGAGTGTATTTTATTTCAGACACAAACAAAACTTTTACAGCATTCCAAACGTTGTTGCTCTTTACTTTCTTAGTCTTATTTTCCTCTCCCTATCTCTTCTACCTCCCCACACTCAAGAACCCACTGCCCTAACTGTCTATTACCAACTGCCTTTCCCAACCAGCCAACCCACGAAATCCAACCAACTACCCACCCACAACTCCCAACGAACTCCTCCCAGAACTCCTCCCAGAACTAGTTTTATAGACCCACTGACTCCACCCCCCTGGGCAGTGGCATAGCGTGGGGGGTGCAGGGGGGGCGGGCCGCACCGGGCGCAACATCTGGGGTTAGGGCAAATCCATGGGTTAGGGGGCGCAAATCCACGGGTTAGGGGGCGCAAATCCATGGGTTAGGGGGCGCAAATTACTTGCCTTGCCCCGGGTGCTGACAACCCACGCTACGCCACTGCCCCTGGGTCCTGTCTGTGCAACCTATTTAACTATTTCCCCTCCAGCACTCTCTCATATATGTTAACGTCACACTTACTACCCCTATTATAGAGTTCGTAGCCAGTAATAACCATGTCCCCCTGGTTCCATTGTAGGCAGTATTGTAGCCAATCAGATTAATCCAAGGTGTGCTTATTGCTAATTGAACACTTTTCAATACATTGTCTGTATGTTTCTTTTAAAATCTTAGCCATGCAGCTCGCCCATCTTGGCTCAAAGGCTTCTATCATTAACATGTAATAATAATAATAATAATAATTTATTATTTATACCCCGCCCATCTGGCAGAGTTTCCCCAGCCACTCTGGGCGACTCCCAATCAAGTGTTAAAAACAATACAGCATTAAATATTAAAAACTTCCCTAAACAGGGCTGCCTTCAGATGTATTTTAAAGATAGGATAGCTGCTGATTTCCTTCACGTCTGAAGGGAGGGTGTTCCACAGGGTGGGAAGGCCCTCTGTCTGGTTCCCTGTAACCTAACTTCTCACAATGAGGGAACCGCCAGAAGGCCCTCGGTGCTAGATCTCAGTGTCCGGGCTGAACGATGGGGGTGGAGACGCTCCTTCAGGTAAACAGGACTGAGGCCGTTTAGGGCTTTAAAGGTCAGCACCAATGCTTTGAATTGTGCTTGGAAACGTACTGGGAGCCAATGCAGATCTCTCAGGACCGGTGTTATGTGGTCCCGGCGGCCACTCCCAGTCACCAGTCTAGCTGCCACATTCTGGATTAATTGCAGTTTCCGGGTCACCTTCAAAGGTAGCCCCACACAGAGCGCATTGCAGTAGTCCAAGCGGGAGATAACTAGAGCATGCACCACTCTGGCAAGACAGTCTGTGGACAGGTAGGGTCTCAGCCTGCGTACCAGGTAGAGCTGGTAGACAGCCGCCCTGGACACAGAATTAACCTGCGCCTCCATGGACAGCTGTGAGTCCAAAATGACTCCCAGACTGCGCACCTGGTACTTCAGGGGCACAGTTACCCCATTGAGGACCTGGGAATCCCCCACATCCGCCTGCCCTCTGTCCCCCAAAAACAGTACTTCTGTCTTGTCAGGATTCAACCCCAATCTGTTAGCCGCCATCCATCCTCCAACCGCCTCTAGGCATTCACACAGGACCTTCACTTTCTCACCTTTGTCCCTAGCCCGCCAGAGGTAATTGACCAGCGCAATCAAGGCAGTTTCAGTCCCATGGTGAGGCCTGAATCCTGATTGGAAGGGATCCAAATGGTCCACATCCTCCAGGCATGCTTGGAGTTGTTCAGCAACCACCCGCTCAATCACCTTGCCCAAGAATGGTAGATTTGAGACTGGGAGATAGTTGGCCATATTGGCCAGGTCTAAAGATGTTTTTTTTTTTAAGAAGCAGTTTAATGACCACCTCTTTCAGCGGGTCAGGGAAGGCTCCCTCACAGAGGGAAGCATTCACCACCCCGCAGAGCCCATCGCCCAGCCCTTCCCGGCTCGCTTTTATCAGCCAGGATGGGCAAGGATCAAGGAGACAGGCGGTCGATTTCACTCGTCCAAGTAGCCTGTCCACATCCTCGGAGGTAACAGATTGGAATTGATCCCATGTAACAAGACTAGACAGGACTCTAGCAATTTCCCGCCCTGGCCCTGCTCCCACGGTGGAGTCTACCTCCTTCTGAATCTGAGCGACTTTATCTGCAAAAAACTTTGCAAAAGCATTGCAGGAGATCTTGGGGTCCCTACCAGGCCCCGGTGGTGCAGGTGGTTCCTATAGATTGCGAACCACCTGAAAGAGTCTCCTGCTGCTGTTTTCTGCAGATGCAATAGAGGCGGTGAAGAAGGCCCTCTTCGCCGTCGCCTTTGCCACTTGGTAGGTTCAACATTGAGCTTTAGCCCGTGTCAGGTCTGATTCAGAATGAGTCTGAATCAGAAAACATGGGTCTCTCTCCAAATGCCTCTGACACGTGCATTTTCCTTTATGGCTCTTTGGCCTCTTTGACTCTTATGTTCCACTACTTTCATTGCCTAAGTCCTGTTCCATCCCCATTTGGACAGTCTCTGCACATAAAAAAGGTGAAAAGTATGACTGCCATCCTTTAAGGCTGATTAATCTTGAACCAGATGTTCCTGAGCTGCTGCAGCTTTCTCTGCACCCTTTTCACGTTAAGGCCAATGCAAGTCCGCCTTGTCCCAAAACATTCCCCCATGCCAAACAAATGCAAACCCTCCTCACGACACCACTGCCTTGCTCTTGCATTGAGACCCCACAGCTAGCTGGCCCTGCATGTAGAACAGCTTTCTTTGAAATTCTATCTATGTTCAAGATACTGGCTTTCAACCTCTTATCTTACAATACAAATTTGGCTTCCAGTTCTGCAGGACTATATTTTACTATGTCATTGGTGCCAAAGTGCGCTGAAACCAATGACTCCTCCCCAATTTCTGGTTGTTTATGGCCACCAGCTGAGTTGCTAAATACAAGACATTTAAGTTGAATGAAGTCTGGACTATTGTATTTTGGGGTCTGACTTCAGCTGATCTGAATGTTGGCATTAAATACAATTTTGGTGGTCTCTTACTCCCTCCAGATTAAGTTGCATAATTTTACTGAAGGCATTTGTCAGAAGTGCCAATCTAAGCATGCTGGTTTCATTATACAGGAGGAGATAACAGTTTGATCGATGATACGACAGGGCATTTGGTACCATATGATCTTAAAATATTTTGGTTGCTCTATTTTGAAAGGAGTTATTGATAATATCACTTAACTTGATATTGAACCTGCTTATAGCTATTTAAATGTGTGTTCCCTTTGGGAAAAGACAGAACCTCTACCAGAGTGATTCAGATTGATTTAATAAAATTTTGTCTGTGGAACCTGTGTCAGAATTATAAACACATTTATTGTAAGGTAGAAAATATTCAGTATTTAATAATAAAATATGACGTAAAATCCAGCATTTTACATATTTGGATATGTAGATAATATCTTATACATACTTTTTATTTGCTAGCTCGAGATTATCCTTGGACACTTAAGAACAAACGTCCGGAAAAGCTGCGAGACACACTTAAGGAGCTAGAGGTACCTTTCAGAAAGTTTCAAGCATAATAACAATTAATCCAGTTTTTCAGATCTCTTTCAACAGCTTTAATTTTCATAAAAGATCATCCCTTCTGGAGATAAGTGCTCTTTTGTCTGGTGGGTTATCCAAAACAGTTGCATCTTTGTTTAGCATGTCAGGCAATCTCTCCTCCTTGAAAATCAGAAGCACTTTATCTACAAGTGAAATGCGTACAGCCATCTATACACTGTCTATTTTTGGTTGTCCTCCAGGAACTGATGCAAAACAGTCGGTGTGTACTGAGCAAATGGAAGAGCAAATACGTCTGTCAGGTAAAATATTTTGACATGCTCTTGCAATGTTCTGTCAACAGAATTGAACAATTGTTAAGTGATTATGTAGAGGTACAAAGTTAACTGGTTCTGTTTGCTTAAAAAAACAGTTTAAGACCCAGCTAAAATTCTTCTTGATGAAAATGGCTATATTCAAAAAGGGATGCAGTCAGGTAAAATGTATGATGTGCTGTGTTCTCATTTAAAATTAATTGTTCAATATATTAAGCAACTTTTAACTGGACCTATGCTGAGTCAGGAGTGTAGTTAAAGAGAAATTCATTAAATGTTGTGCATGACACATTTGTCTGTAAAAGTACTTAATTCAAGATGTACAGCACAGTGACAGGAGCTGTACAATAACCAACTAGTTTAGATTAGATACCAAATGACGTAATCTGCTCAGAGGCCGTAGTGGCATGTGTCTATTCCTATCTACATAAATATCCATACAATATATAAAGAAAGCATCTGCTCACATCCTTGTTAGCAACATGGGAAGTGGGAACAGGTTGAAAACCTAGAGTGTGTGATTCAGCATTCTAATCAACAGCTTTTCCTTGAAATATGTTTAATGTATTTAACTCATTAAAAGCTATTCCTAGCTTTTTATCCCTGATCTTTAACAGATATCTCCTTAAGCTTACCACTGCTTAACAGAGAGTGTTGAATTTTGAACAGTATTACTAATATACAGTCTAGCCCTCAACCAGTGTCATTTATCCAAGCCCCATTAAAATGAATTGAATTCTCTTGTAATTGTAACTGTACTTTCCAAAGTTAAAATCTGTTCAACTCTAATAATATATTTAGCATTCCCTTGTAACCCAATTACTTTTACTGAAAAATTCAGAGTCAAAAGTAAGATGGTGATGGTTAATAATAATACTGTTTAAGCTACAATCCCAGGTACCTGAGTACCATTGAACACAATGAGGCATACTTCTGAATAAGCATATACAAAACCAATGTTGTAATCCTATGTCCACTTACTTGAGGGTAATCAGTGGTACATGTGTAGGATGACAAATCAGAGGTGACACTGAATCCAGGTAATATATCCCTCTTAAATTCAAATCTGAAAAATTAATTTCACCTCTACTTGGCCTCCTTACAAGAGGACTGGAACGTAGTCCTTTTTAAATAATAAGAAATGATTCACGAGATCAGTAAATTACAGTACATTGGACTTCTGTACCAGGAGAATTGGTAAAAACTATTATTTAACCACAATCATTAAACATATAGGGGAGCAAGCCTTACTGAGGATTGATTTAGCATGACTTCTGGCAAAGGGAAAGCCTGCCTTGCTAGCCTTTTAGAACTGTTTGAGAGTGTCATGCAGATAGAAGCAACCTGGTAGTCTGTGACAGCAAAGGTCAGGACTTGCTGATCCTTTGCTGGCATCTAGCCCTTTAAGTAGGCCCTGATCCACACTACCAGGCACCAACAAGCTGGTGACATTTGGACTAGGACCTGCCCTCCCATGAGACTGGAGGATGCAGTCATCTCAGGATGGCAGTTGGGAGGGGCAGCATAGCCAGGCCCCGAGATGTGCGCTGCCCACTTCCTTCTGCACTTGTTGCCGGCCTTATTATCTGATTCCCCCCACCGCCTGCTCTTCCGATGCCCCCGATGAGAAGAAGGTGGAAGGGCATTGGAAGAGCCGGTGGGGGGGGGCATCAGAGGATAAGGCAGGAGGACCTGGCAGCAGGTGTGTGTTTGTGCCATTTTCTGTTTTGCCTCCAGCAGCAAAACATCCTGAGGTGGCCCTGATTGGATATTGCCCACAAACTCCACCTGGGAAGGAAAAAGGGTGAGGCGCTATCCTGAAGGCATGGAAGAAGGCTGGCTGCTGTGTCTTAGGCAGAGTGAAGGGTGGGGAGACAAGGAGGATATAAAAAGCTTCAGAGGGAGTTAGGGGGAAGTACAGGGAACAGTGGAGGTACAGGGAACAGCCTGTCCACATTTTGATATAAGGGTGGGTTGAAGCTGTTTTGCACCTGAGAGGGAGATGTGTGTTTCCTCTCCCAATATTTTAAGCCTTCCACACCTTCCTGGGCCCAAAAGCCAAGCATGGATCACACCCTTTCCTTCTTTAAGATTGCAAATAGTTGGATCTACTTACCCACAGAAATATTTATTGTGTGTTGTTTTAAGTATGTATGTTCCTTGTGAGAGGGAGATGAGTGTAATGAGATAAAACCATTACACTAACAGTGATTTTGACTTGCATGTGTCTATAAAGAATGCAACACATTTTTTATTTATTTTACAAGTTTCTGTTAGTAGAACTGAACTCTGATTTGCTGCTATGCACATTTACTTGTGCATAGCTTGAAAGATGAGTATTATGATAAGTATGAACAGGTGATATTTTGGTTTTGAAATCTATTTAGCAGCATACAAGAACAATGCTAAAATTAAGACAATTCTGCAGATATTATATTTAAGAAGTGTCCAATGCTTGCATAATGCTTATGCTGCCCTTGCGTTTTAGCTTACCATCAAAGTAGTTTTTAATACTACCTATCAAGTGTTCCCATGACCCATTCCCCTTCATTGCATTTTGAGGAGGTCTTAGTTGTTCAGGAGGCAACAGACAGTTAATTACAATTAGATGGTCGGATCAAATACATCTGCATCCAATTTCTGAAACAGTAACACATAAAACCAATATAGAAGGCTAATGTTACCATAAAGGAATATGAGTGGAAGGGAGTGAATGAAAACCTCACAAACCTGCTTGAATTGCCTACAGTTGTTCTATTACTATTTGTGCATGTGGGTGGCACTGTGGTATAAACCACCGAGCCTAGGGCTTGCTGATCAGAAAGTCATCAGTTCAAATCTGTACGGTGGGGTGAGCTCCCGTTGCTCTGTCCCAAGTTCTGCCAACCTAGCAGTTGGAAAGCATGCCAGTGCAAGTAGATAAATAGGTACCGCTGCAGCGGGAAAGTAAAAGGTGTTTCCGTGCGCTCTGGTTTCCGTCACGATGTCCCATTGTGCCAGAAGCAGTTTAGTGCTGCTGGCCACATGACCTGGAAAGCTGTCTGCGGACAAACACCTGCTCCCTTGGTCTGAAGCGAGATGAGCACCACACCCCATAGTTGCCTTTGACTGGTTTGATGTGCAGTCGGAGTGAAGCTTTGATGGTGTACAGTGCAGCTTTATATTTAAGCACTCTTCTGGTAACCTTTAGGCAACAAGAAATTGCATGCATGCAAGTGAGTGGCCTGACAGAGGTTTCTGATGTGACATCCTGCTGCCACATGTGTATGGAATTATTCGCATTGTGTACATGAACCTTCTCAGTTGCCTCTGGGTTCAAGCTTCATATCCAACAGGCTCACTGTCATGGGAATGGCACTATTCTTCTGTTGTTGGTTTAAAAATGTTATTTGAAGATTGTTGCAGGATATGTTTGGTTTGCAGGCGGATTGAAGTGCAGTCGGAGTGAAGCTCTGGAGCTTGTGGTTGTAAGCATCATTTAGTGGACAATGGGAGCCTCTAACAAGAATTGGGGGGGCTCTTCTGGGGATTATAGATAACCCTATGACAGGATCCACTGGGATCAGCAACTTAGATGCAATGGAGCTCTGTTAGCTTTAATTCCCCAACCCTGACTCAGCTGAAGATTCAATGGTGTAACTTGCTCATCACAGCACAGCTGGGACTCAGCCAAAAGGGAGGCTCTGAGGATGTAGCAGAAGCAAAACCAGACTGTGGGGCTTGGGATGAATCTTAAGCTTGTTCAACTAAGTTGCATGATCTGGCAACCTAGGATACAGTGCTGAAAGACTTGTTTTCCCTCTGCCAGGCTTCAGCAGCAGCAGCAGCAGCCCTGCTGATGAATGGAGTTTGGATCTGTTATAACTTTACTCTAGCTTAACTTGCTTACTCAAGTTTCTTGTGCATAGGATTACTCCTCAAATAATTATAAAATTCTCAGGGAAGAAAATATGACAGCCCTAAAAAGAGGTTTAAATGACAGACTTGACAGTACATTTATGTTGCATCATTGTGGTGTTATGTTGGTCACAATAAATATTGCGTGTGAAAAACTTTTCAGTTAATATGTAATCACGGTTTCTTAATGCTTGCTAAGAACCTCAAAGAAGAAATGAAAAATGAGTCTGTAGGTTGACGTTATCATGAAATTACCCTCATGATTTATTTGTTATAGGAATTATGGACAGGGTTCCATGACATCATCATGGCATATCTGCTGTCACTGCATGTTTGTTACCTACCAAGCATGGATAATATGGGGTATTGATGCTTCACGTTGGAATGAATGATAACAGAATTGCCCAATACACTGTAGCTTGTCAGTATTACTATATTATGTCATGTTTCTGCTAGTATTGCTTTGCTTTCTACATTGCACCTGGGAACGCTTAGAATTATGACTACACTATGCAGATCTGGCCCTGGCACTGCTGCGCATAGTGGTTGTTGGCATAAGGAAGTTACGTCACATTGGAAAAATATTCTATTGTGTTTGAAATACTTTTTTGTAGAAATTTTTGGGTCCTTAGCATTTGGGCCTTGGCTTTTCTGTTCCTCCTCCACACACCCAAGATAGATTTTGTGGCAATCTCTTGTTGCTGCAATCAGGTGGTATATTTATTCTCTCACATACTAATATGTGAAACTTGTCAAGAAGACTTGGTGGTATGTGGTACTTCCCAGGGTTCTTTGGCATAGTGGAATCTATTTTTCTGGATTAATGATACGTTGCTTTCTTGAGCATGCCTCAGTATGGAGTACAGAGGTCAATCATTTTTCCACCTGGCCTACAAACTAGCCTACTCAACTTCTAGAGAGTTTTGTTGTTCTTCAGAAACTTTATCATTTATATTTTGGGGGCAATTATAAGAACTAGCCGAACACCCCTGAGCTGTAAGATCACATTATCAACTTGAGAATAAATTGTGATTTTATCTAATCCAACTGCAACATAAGGATAAATTGAAGTTTTGAAAGGTTGCCATAAGTGCTGGTAAAGTGTGACTGTGTCTAACATTTTTACTAGGACAAAACCTTAAAGGACATCTGCCATAACTGGGGAAGCTGATGATTATACAAAAAGATACTCACTAGATTAACAGAAAAAGAGGTTGTTCTGTTTCTAAAACCACAAACTAAATCAGAACTGCTTGATCTGGATATGCGTTTAGAAAGATCTGAATAGCAGGATTATGTTTTTGTTTGAACTTGTGAACCAGTTCAGAAGCAATCCTTTGTACAAACTTTTTATATTGTGTTAAATGCATGTACTTTGATGGGACTAAACAAATAAATACTGGAATACATTTGATTTATATAGCTGAAACAGCTTTATAAGTTTTATCTTATTCATCCTCACAAAAGTCCAACGAAGCATATTACTGTCAGTTCACTTTATAGACTGAAAACTGAGGATGAAGAGTGTTTATGTATGTCCATGGCTGAGGTGGTTGCACCTTTCTTTCCTACATACCACTCAAATGCTCACATTAGTTGTTTTTCTCATAAAGTTCATTCTGTTATCTTTTGATACCAATTGATTATCTAACATAGTTAATCCTGATCCAGAGAAGTACATGAAGATCTTCACCTTGCATTGGGGGTTTTGACTTCAGCTGTTAAAGGTTAGAATTTCATAGAATTTCATAGAATCATAGAGTTGGAAGAGACCACAAGGGCCATCGAGTCCAACCCCCTGCCAAGGTTCCTCCACAAGAAGCTTGTTCTGAGCACACACTTAAATTGGTTGAGATAAATGAGGCCTCTGTGTTAATTGTCTGCATAGCAATCTGTTCATAATAGGATAGCAGGACTGTAATAGGATAGCAGGACTATTCTTATGTGCTTATGGCCAATGCTCAGGGATGATGGGAGTTGTAGTCCAACATCTGGATTGCCAACATGGGACAGGTAGAAACCTGGGTTAGCTGAACATCTGCAGGCCCCTCCAAGGTGTTCCACACACAACGAGTGCTTTAAAAGAGGCTCTCCAAGTTGATCATTGTGTCTTGCCAGGTCTCTTGTAAAATGTGCACGCGCTCACTCTCTCTCTCAGACTCATCAGGTGATTGACAGGTGGGTGGCTCTAACCATTTGTCAGTCATGGCCTGCAAGGAGCAGGGGCAATAATTCCCCGCCCCTGCTATATAGTGTGGAGTAAAATGACACTCCTTGCTCAACAGGAGTGGGGAACCTTTCTTCCCCCAGCCCCACTTGTCAATCACTCGGTATTATGACAGGCTGAATCCCACGTGGTTCTCTGCAGAGATCAGCTGTGCAAGTGAGCTCCCCACCAATCCAGATGCGTCTCTACCTGTCCAGTTCTGATGTCACATCTAACATCAGCGGTGGGGCACATGGATGTGGCTGGGGAAAATGGTCTCGCAAGCAAAATTGGGATCCATGCCAGGCTGGATTTGATTCATCGACATTACAAATATGTTGTTTTTGTAGAACACAAAAACAACATATTTGTAATGTGCACCAATCCCTTTTTAAAGAAAAACCCCTACTGCCTATGCCCACATTGCAGAGCCACAGAAGTCATCTTTAAAATGCTCCTTGATTGCAGTAGTGCTATGTTAACAAAAGCAACAACATTTTTTGTATGCAAAGTGTACAAATTAAGCATGGATGTCCTATTTTGTGCACCTGTTCTCTTTCTCTCCTCACTTCTCTGTTCCTATTTTCTGGGTTTTTAATATACCTTTGGATTATTGTTTTCATTGGCCCTATGAGTGGCTAACTGATTGTGCAGAGCACATGAATATGAGTTATCAAGTAACTCCACCTCACAGGTTCAAATCTATGGTGTCTTCTTTGCTTATCCAAATTTTTACTGGGCTATAGCTTGTGGAAGGATTACAGCCATGAATAGCAGCATCTGCAGTTACTATTTTCCATGCAAATTATGGGGAATTATATCCTATAGTGAAGCATTTCATGCATAGTTGGAACAGATGTAGTCAAAGCTCGGTATGTTTTTGCTTTTCCCCTTCTCTCTCTCTCTCTCTCTCTCTCTCTCTATTCATTTCTTGTGGTGCACCTAATCTGTTTTGCCAGCCAAGCTGTAGTATATGAAATCTATAAAAATATAGATGATAAAAGGTATTGTGGAACGTATCATTCTCTACTGACAAGTTGCATCTCCCCCCCCCCCCCACTATTTGGTTCAGCTCCTCTTTCATTCAGGTGTACTGGTATCCCTAGGCCTTTCAGGGCCACAGCTGGAGCGAGTGGTGATTGACAGAACCCTGATGGGGAAGCTCATCTCCGACACTATCAGCGATGGTAATTATACCCATGTGCAATTCAGTTCCCTACATTTGCAGTGGAACAGGAGGAATAGTATGTCAATTATAGTATGTCAATAGAGCAGTTATTACCACTGGGGACTTGGCAACACAACAAGTAATTGCATTTAATGCCACAGTTGCCACCCTCAGGACCAAAACCACTTTAGGAAAAATATTTAACATCAAAGTTTCTATTCTTATCAACTGTTACATTTGTTTCTAAATCTCAGTTCCTTGTATAATTTTCCCCAAAGGTATTCAAGTTTAGCACATGTAATTTCCTCCCATCTGAGAGCTTTGTTCTATATTAGTACAATGACTTGAAATAAACAGTAATACAACAGTAAAGCTTTCTGTGTGGCCTGTATCTAAAAGTTCAGTAATAATGTTAGGTTACAGTATAAATTGACTTGGTCATTTTTAATATGTTCTTCCCAGTACTGTCAGCTGTGACTGAAAGCAGTGTCCCAAGATCTCAGAAAGAGGGCTTCTTCCAGTCGTCCTCACTTGAGATCCTAAATATGTTAGGGGAACTTCAAGAGCATAGGTTCCTATTCCTTACCCATTGAAAAAAATGAACACAAAGCATGTGGCTTTTAAAATGGTATTAGGCAAAATCTTAGAGGATATCTATCAATTGTTATTAGTCAGGATAACTAATGGAACCTTCATGTGCCAAGTGCAATGTACCATCAAATAGCACTTGTTGAGCTCTTGCTTCAAGGCTTTTCTTGTGAGCATCCTTATCTGTGGGAAACAATTCCTTTAAAAAAAAAAGACTTTGAAAACTAAATACTGTCTGAGGGACATGATGGATAAAAATTGCAGCCCTAGTCTTTAAATAATCTTACATCACGTTTTTGCATGTATGTGGAAAGCACTGTACAGAAATACATTAATTTCACAATTGCCCTTCTAAGTAGATCTAATTCTGTCTTATAAAAGGACTGCTGGATAGAAGGTTCCAGATTATGCTTCTAGCTGAAACAAAGCTATACTTTGTTGTAAACTAGTATGCATTAACTGTTACAGCAATCAAATAGTATGTACAGTTGTCCAGAAAACATATGATGAATTGCAAAATGGGAAATATGTTTTTTCCCCCTGTATTTGAAAGACACTGGAAGAAGTGATATTTTTTCCTCTCCTTGTTTACTCCCCACGGCTACGCTATGCCTGCTAGTAAACACTACAGGGACCCAGAGGATGTAGCTCTCTCACCGGTTCCCAAACAATCTAAAATAGAGGACTTTTTAAACAAATCTACTTTTATAGTTCCAACAAAAAAAATGGTTTTCTCCTCTTGAAGATGATTGTGAGTGTGGGGAGAGTATTCAAGGTGAGAACGTGGAACTGGACCCAGCAATGGGGCAAGTTGATCCTGTGCCGCTCAGAGAGGGAGGAATAACAAGTCAGGAGAGCACCCAGCCTGAGACGGCTGCTTGCAAAATTAAGTTCATATTGCACGAGGAATGCTTTATCTATAAACTACGATAAGACGTAGGTCATTGTATTTGGGAAGCATTCTAAAAAGCATGTTTGGCACCTGGATGAACACATCATAAACCAAGTAATATGTTTAAATATCTGGGATTGATTTATTCAGAAACGGCATCTTGGAATACACAGCTATCCAATATTAAATTGCAAGCCTTTAAATCAGCAAAAGCCATTCTGAAATTTGCTGCCTGTAAAGGTGGAAATCTGGTCAACCCAGCTCTATCTGTGTATAAAGCAAAAACAATGGCCCAGATTTTATATGGTGCAGAGGTTTGGGGTTCCTCAAAGGTCTCTGGTTTGGAACCCCCACAAAATTATTTTTTAAGAGTTCTTTTAGGTTTACCCAAAGACACGCAATCTGCCATGGTCAGGTTGGAAACTCGCATGTTGAGCATAGAGAGCCAAATAGATAAAAGAATTCTCTGTTACTGGTTTAGAGTTCAACAGATGGACAACACTAGGCTATCAAAAAAATGCCTGATTGAGCTCTCAAATGGATTACCCCTTAAAAACTGGGTACATCATGCTGCCCAACTGATGGGCAAATTTAACTTCTCAGTGACTGAGATTAAAGAACTCCCCTTATATTCACAGAAAAATATTTTTAAACAAACCATAAGGGCAGTGGCAACTAAAAACGATCTAAACTCTATGTATAATCATCAAAACTATATTTGGCTATATAAGCCTAAGACTTCCCTCATCCCTGACTGTTGGTTTTCCCACCTACTCTCTAATATTGCATTTTCGTAAGTTTTTTTTTATTATTAAACCTTAGTCTTTATCAATCATTTATATATTATACTTAATAATAATTAATAATCATTTAACCTTACAAAACTTCTTGTAACCCTACTAGCAATGTGTCATGGTATTGACGGAGAATGAAGGGGAGGAGGAGAGACAGGCAGAGGAAGGGGGCAGGAAGTGGCGGTGGAGGAAAGAAGGGAAAGCCAGGAGGAGGGACAGCTCACAGATGTTGGAACAGAGCCTCAACACTGCACAGGAAGTTCTGGCACAGACAAAGAAGCAATGCCTCTTCCGTCTGCCCAGGAAAGGAGAGTGTTAAAGAGGAGGGGACAGAGACATCACATGAAAATTCCACGTCTTTTCTGTTGGAGAAGGGGCGGGCATAAGGCACTCCCAGAATCTGAGCAGGAGGATTCGGATGCATGATTGTAACGTGCTGCTTGTACATATGTAAAATAAAGACTGTATATATGTATCTCTGAGTGAGCAGAGGCATTTCTTACGGAGAGCGTTCAGAAGCCATCACACGATGTCAGTCGTTTACAATTGTCTTTCAGATATAACATAAATTTATTCCAGTCTTTCAGAAAAGTCTGGTCCTGCTGGGTCCGAATTTTCCCCGTCAATTTCGCCCATTCTGCATAGTCCAATAGTTTCATCTGCCACTCTTCTTTCATTGGTATCTCTTCTTGTTTGCATCTTTGGGCTAATAATATTCTTGCTGCAGTTGTTGCATATAAAAACAATGTTTTATCTTGCTCGTGTATTTCTCTACTTACAATACCTATCAAGAAGGCTTCTGGGGTTTTTTTATAAATGTATATCATTTCCCAAAAAGCCTTCACCTCCTTACAAACCCACCACATATGATAAAAGGTACCTTCTTTTTCTTTACATTTCCAACATTGATTATTTGTTCTATACATTTTTGCTAATTTCACTGGTGTTAAGTACCATCTATACATCATTTTCATTATATTTTCTTCAAGCAAACTGCATGCAGTAAAATTTATTCCATCTTTCCACATCCTTTCCCAATCTTCTAACTGTATATTATGACCAATATCTTTTGCCCAATGTATCATTGCAGATTTAACTTCTTCATCTTTTGTATGCCATTCCAAGAGTAACTTATACATTTTTGACAATACTTTTACTTTATTGCTTAATAAATCCAATTCAAACCTGGATCTTTTATATTCAAATCCATTTTTCTTTTTATCTTTAAACACTTCATTTATTTGACAATAATGCAACCAATCATATACCAGATTTTTAATTTCCTCATAAGGTTTTAATTTCCACTGATTATCTATTTCCATCACCAAATCTCCACAGGTGGTCCAATTTTTTTTATAGTTGTTGCCTCCAACAGCGACAACTATCACGGCGTTTTACACTCTAATAAACTCTTATATCTATTCCACACCTCGTATATTGATTTTCAAATTATGTGGTTCAAAAAACCTTTGTGAACTTTTACCTTCTCATACCATAAATGTGTGCCACCCAAATCTGTTATCAAATCCTTCCACATATAATAGATCTGTGTTTTTTAACAATATCCAATCTCTTAACCAACAAAGGCAAGAAGCTTCATAATACAATTTCAGATCTGGTAGAGAGAAACCTCGTCTTTCTTTAACATCTGTAAGTAATTTAAATTTTATTCTTGGTTTCTTCCCTTGCCAGATAAATCTTGTAATTACTTTTTGCCCCTCTTTAAAATCACGCACACCATGTAAAATCGAGATTGACTGAAAAAGAAACAACATCTTGGGTAGTACATTAATTTTGATTACTGAAATTCTACCCCATAGGGATAATTTCATTCTTAAAAGAGATTTCCTACATCCTCCATTCATCCTGAGGCTACTTCCAATAGATTTATATGATAACATACAGAAAGTTTTAGGCAGAGATATTCTAAATTCATTGTAGCATCTGTGTAGAAATTAAAATGAGTAGCATAGGCCTGATGCGATGGTTAGCAAGGAGGTCAGTTCTTGACAACAAATGCTGAATACTTTCACGCTTTATCTGTAGTAGTACTTTCTGCATATTGGCAGTTTTCTAAACTTTAGAAGGCAGACAGTTGGGACAGTTCGCTTCTGGTATGTTGTATGTGAAAACTTCCCAGATTTGTCTGTCCTTTGACTCAACAGCTGCAAGAAACTCAACTGCTGTAGTCGAATCTGCCACCTCTCTGGTACTTTCCCCCCCATGTATGCTTGATTGCAGCTGACTAACAGTATTTTCACTCAATCAGTGAAAGCTATCATAAAAGAGAGTTAGATTTCAAATTCTAAAATAACTGAAGAAGAAATGAATATAGGATGAGAAAGCATTATTATATTACAGAAGGGATTTGGAATATGATAATTTATTTAGCTGTACTTAATCTGAGTACCCCCTAAGCTTTATTTCTCATTTCCAGCAAGATCCTGAGAAGATGAAACACTGATGTCCTTTAGGAGATCACAGAAGGCTGAATGTAATATTTTAAGGTGTAGCATTGAAAATTTGCTTTTCTTTCCCCAGTGTCTCAGTGGAGACTTCAGTAATTTGTTTTATTGGTGGTGACAGTCAGGTATTACAGTGTTGACAGTTTTTCTTTGTTTTTCAGCTGTTCTTACAGACAGTTTCATGATCTTGTCATTTTGGGAGCAAAGCAAACTCTGCTTTATTCAGTTCACAAAGAAGGCAAATTCTCCTGATGCAAACATAAAGCTTGAGAAACTCTCCTCCTTGGATTTTAAGGTACAACCACCTGTGATGTTTGCAAGTTTGATCATTATAATTATGGGCAAACGTATACTAAGAGTGGATAGGTAATAAGTGTCACTTACTAAAATATCCAAAACTAATTTTGAAATTGTAGCAATTTGAAAGGTTTTAGTTTTTTTAAAAAAACTGAAGCTTGAAACAGCCAAGTATTATAGATAACTCTTTTAAATGACTCCCAAAGATAAAGTAACTTTAGGCAGACTACTCCTGGATTAACTGGATGGCATTTTACCATTGTACTGTTGAGAGTGTATTAACTTATGGTCTCTGTGTGTGGTTTGGGTGTCACAGTTAGGGAAAAAACCAATGCTGTCCAGTTGTAAAGACTGCAGAGAGAATAATTGGGTGCACTCTTCCCACCTTGGATCAAATCTATGCTTCCGGGTGCCATAAGAAAGCTGCAGAGATAGCGCAGGATAGTGCGCACCCCGGAAATGATCTCTTTCAGCTTTTGCCTTCTGGAAAGAAGGTACAGGGTTATAAAGACTAGGACTAGCCACCTGAGAAACAGTTTCTATCCAAATGCGATTTTCGTTTTAAACGCAGTGTAAGGAGTCTCTGGAAGGGACGCGGGTGGCACTGTGGGTTAAACCACAGAGCCTAGGACTTGCTGATCAGAAGGTCAGCGGTTCAAATCCCCGTGACGGGGTGAGCTCCCGTTGCTCGGTCCCTGCTCCTGCCAACCTAGCAGTTTGCAAGCACATCACAGTGCAAGTAGATAAATAGGAACGGCTCTGGCGGGAAGGTAAACAGCATTTCCGTGCACTGCTCTGGTTCACCAGAAGCGGCTTAATCATGCTGGCCACATGACCCGGAAGCTGTTTGCGGACAAACGCCGGCTCCCTTGGTCTATAGAGCGAGATGAGAGCGCAACCCCAGAGTCAGTCACGACTGGACCTAATGGTCGGGGTCCCTTTACCTTTTAAGGAGTCTCTATGGGAGTATATTGTATTTACCGTAATTATGGGGTATCAGAGTTCTTAGGGGCTAACCAGGTTAGGATAGCTGGGATAGCAGGCTTGTTGGTTTTTGAATATCTGATGTAGATTTTTTCAATTTTGTTGTTCTGTATTGGACATATTGTATCATATTTATTATGCTAAGCATCTATAGTATAGGATTCTAAATAAAATGGGTTTCTGTCTTGAGTTAGTAATCTAGGATCTCCTATATTTGTTTCTAAAACAGAGATAATTTGCTCACCATGGAACTGGAGAGCCACAGATATTCACAACAGTATAGTAATTTAAAATAAAATAATGGTACAAATGATGATGATCTTTACAAATGATAATAATTGGGAGGGTCTAAGGCAAGTGTGAAGGGGCCACGTCTTCTGCAAATCTGGCTGGATATGGCTGCCCACCCACCTTTCTGCATGAATGCTGTAGAGGAGATTACTGTATGCGACAGAGATCCAGAATGTGAGGCAACTTAGATGATATGTACTATTTAGCTTTGATACAGGGGTTTTGGAATGAATTTTTCCCTTCTTAACGTAACTGGAAAATGCACAAAATATGAGGCTGGAGATTCTTCAAAGCAAATAAGTAAACTTTTTTATTTCATATTGTCTCTTTTCAAAATACAGAGTGGAGATTAGTAAAGAGGCTGGTCTCTAGTGCATCGAAAGAATCCCTCCTCCCCTCACCCCTAAGTGGTGCTAGAATGCAGAATGCAGGAAAATGTTTTGCTCCCCAATATTTTTTAATCCTGCCACTTTTTTCTTCTTTTATTTTATTTTTGCTTAATCGGGTTTATAGCAGTAAGGCTGGCTTTTCTTGGATTATGTTACACTTTTTACCACATTAAATTATAACTTGTTTGTTGGGAATGCTCTCTGCTAGAATGGACATCAAATACATTTTCCAGGCTGTTTCAGTTCAAGGCCTCCTTTCAGCACTGACTTGTGTTTGCAAGATTGATCCAACCTCTGTAACATGGATTTGAGACAGTTCACTGTTCACAAGGAACTGAGCTGATATGTTGTTTACTTCAAAATGATGCACACTTGTGCCTGGCTGAGTATTTGTTAAGCGTGGGCTTTTAGTACCCATGATCATGATCTGTGGACATTTAGCCTAACTGCAAAGCTATATTGGGAGGGCATCTGCTTTGATAATTTATTTTCTAACCATGTTTACCACTAACCTTGTTTCTGGACCCATATGCATAGCCCAGTACATATTATGCCAGAAACATTATATCTATTTAAGAAAAGAAGGAAAAACCACAGGCAGCTTTGATCCATTGCGGGGGTGGGGGAGGTCAAAGCAGTATCAATAACACAATACTTATTAGGACCATCTAAAATCACAAATCAGTAAGCTGCCTTTTGAGTTTAACAGAACTCTTCCTCAGATTTGATGTTTAAAAAACAAAGTTGCTAGTTGAGGGCACAGTGGAAATTCAGTCTGGAATATGTTAACAGTTTTAAAATGATAATGCAGGAGACTCTTTGCAGATTTATTAGGTTAGACTGTGACCTGTACATATGGTCACAGGCTGTACCAAGGTATTTATAGAAAAATAAGTAATGGCACTCTTATTTTGAAATTATGAATAGATAGTTATATCTGCATCTGGCACTTAAAGGAGGTTTCTTAAAGGACTCCCTCCCCCTGGCCCAGTACACCTCCAAGCCTGGCAGAAAAATAAAATTCAGAGAAGCACTTTGGAAGGACAAGCCCTCACTTTTCACAGTTAGTTCACCATGTTATTTATTCTCAATTTTTCTACAAAAGTATCAAAAGAACCAGACTTACCTTATAAACAGGAGGGGAGGAGGGCTGTGTGGCTTCCATGCTGCTGTCTTTCTCCCATTACATGTGTCACTCTGTAAGCTGTTCCCACTCATACACTCTGAACTTCGTTTTGGAAAATTTATGCAGCACATTGAGCCCATCTTTGTGGCAACTTACTTATGAGATGCCCAAGCTCACAATGTCTTCAGTCTGTTATGTTTCCCCAGGAATTGAGCTGGGCAGGAGGATGGTAGCAGCCAGGTGTTTGCCACATTAATTGCCCTAGCTGCAGGGCGGCAAAAGATGAGATATGGTGATTATTTTTTGATATTTTTAGTAGGCTCCAGTTTTCAGCCGTATCAGAAAACTTACGGAAAACTGAGAATTCATAGACCATGTTCCCAACAAAATCAGCGAACTCATCCAGATTGATACAGGTAATATTGCCAGATTGATACAGATGAGACTAAAGAAGGCGCAAGGCACTGCTGCTCCAGTGACACCTGTACCCACCTCCTAGGCTTACACCATTAAATTTGTAAGGTTCCCCAATTAATAGTATGTAGTATCCATTACCCAAGAGAATGGCAAACTGGGGCCAGATGGCTGGAGACCATTGCTCAGTTCAACTCCTGCACCCATGTGCCACTGAACAGTCTTCCTAGACCAAAGTGGTATAAAGAAGTGGAACCTTTGTCACTCCCATCATCCTTGACCATTGGTTATGCTGGCTTGCCTGCGTTCAACAATGTCTGATAGAGCAACACTTGTTGAATAAAAATCAACATAGCTTCTACATAGGCAGCAAGAGCAGCTTGTGTATGAGGTGCAGACAATGGTGCTGTTCTGGTGGCAGCAATGTGCTTGTCTGGGCAGGGTAAGGTAGCAGCAATGAGGTCTGGGGAGCTCCAGGTTCGTACATGTACTTTTGTGGGGCTGTTGCCCCAGTGCTCCTCCCATCTTACTACTACTGCCTTGCCACATCCCCATGCCAAAGAACACAGTACTGCCCAGAGAACGCTGCTGCCTCCACCTCCTCTTCTTTGCGGCAGCACTGAAATGTAAGTCTTGTCTCACTGACCCTTTAGAGTTCTTTGAGTGTCAATATGCGTCTAGATAGGGGTGATCTAGTAGGCATTGTAATTAATAGACTTTAAGAAAGCTTTTGATAAAATTCCTCACAAAAGGGTCTTGATTCAAGAACAAAAGTTGGCTACAACTCATAATTAGTGAGGAGGAAATTTAACCAGAAGCCTGGCTTAGTTTGCCTTAGTTTAGTGTGGCAGTAAAAAAAAGACTGGAGAGGAGCGGAGTGACTGCATGCTCTTTTCTGCGAGCCTACAGATTTGCAGGGGCTCATTTAGCCAAGGTTTGGTTTAGCACAGAGCTTTCCAAACTGTGTCACAACACATTAGAGTGTCGGCTGCAGTGTGTCACACAGACACTCTCCGTGCTCCTCCCAGGACTGGAAAGGGGTTACTTTAGCCTCCGATTTGGTAGTAAAGCTTAATTACTGTGTCGCGAAATGATGCATGTCTAAAAAGTGTGTCACCAACATGAAAAGTTTGGAAAGCTCTGGTTTAGCATGTTTTGTGAACCAGGCCACTGAGTCCGGACACTGACCATGCCCCCTTCCCTTTGGAGTGACAGCATCCCATGTTGGGTTGCCATTCTTTCTTTTTTCTTTTATTTCATAGAGTCAATCTTTTTTTTAAGATCTCCTTCCAGGTCATCTTCTCCAGAAGCAAAGTTAACCCTTGAATTTACATTTTCTTCTTTATAGGTATTTTCAATGAAAAACCTGCTGCTTCTGTAACAAACTGTAGAATAAAGTGTTAGAAATATCTAGAAATATCTATATATCTACTTGACTCCTATTATATATCTATTTTTATTTTGTGGGTATTGTAGTGGTTTAGTTCTGATAGACTTGGCAAGAGTTTGGAAGTTCTAATCTTTACTTTCCTTCGACTGATGCATGCATGTATTAAACGTTCAAAGGGATTATGTTTTTACAACTACTACCTATAAAACTGAATACAGCATAGGAAGTGGCATTATGTTATATATCACTTTAGTGTTATTGAATTGTAATTTTCTTTTTTTTAAATGTATCATAAATTAAACAGTCAAAAAACTCAAGAGTTGAAAAAGACGAACTAATTTCCCCCCTTAATTTCATTTTTTCTTAATTACTCAATCCAGCACCTCTGCATTTGGGGGGTGGGGCACAGTACACTGCTTACATGTAGAGGAGGGAAACCAGCAAGCACAGGAAGGGTGGAATATTATAACTCTATTTATTCTCCATTGTTCATCTTGCTCTTAACTGATGGGATCTGACCGATGCCGTCTTGTTCAGACAACTTTCACCACTAGTAATTGTGTGAGTCTGAGTTACTGAATTGGTCCATGGGAAAGGTGTCTACTGCTAGGCACCATCAACTTGATGGCAAAATAGAGTAAAGGAGGTGGGGAGCAGTGGGAGTACGTTTGGAAGGCCTTCTTCTCTGACCTTTCCCCCTCAGTCATTCACACATTATTATTCATTTAGGAAATTTATACATTAAATCCCCCCCCAAAATTATAGAAAAAAATTCATATAAAATAATTCCAGGATAGTTTACATAAAAATATCAGCAAAGACATAGAATATAATTAGCTTAAAAACATTGTATTGAAACTAGATTAGTACACAATAAGTTAGTTTTGGAGGGGCAATTACAGATAAAGCAATTAGCCTTAGAGGGGAAAAAATGAAAATTACTAACTTTAATATCTAATAATTTATTTGATTGTGAGCTCTGTCAGCACACATCTTAAAAATACTACCATTCCATTTCCCCTTTAATCTTCTAAATTCCCAGCATCTTGGAAAGTTAAACCATTGACCTTTTACAAGTTTTTCATTCCTATAGCTTTTTAATCCATTTCAATTTACTGAGGAGTCAGAAGGGAGAGTACAAGGAGTTAATGTTTACTGTGAGAGAACAACAGTGGTAATTACTTTGATTTCAGTTCCTTTTGATGTGTATTCAGGGGATGAAGAGGTCAATAATATTATGACCATGCAAATAGAAAGAAGTTCTTTTGGCCATAAAAAATAGCAAAGGATTATTAAAGCATTAACCTTGATTTTTAATGGCCTTGGTTGAGTGGTGAGATCACAATTTGGATGAGCCTGATTATTTACTAAATACAATACATAAATGCAACGGGTTCTTAACACCCATTGCACTCTGGCATTATCGCATTACTGCCATCCTTTGTTGCCTTGCAGACAGGAATATGAAAGCAATCTGTCATGTAGTGAGACTGGCTCCAGAAGCATTTCTCTGATAAGAAGACCCCCTGCCCTTTGCTAGTGTCTGGTCCAGTAGGCTTAGCCATGCGCTTAATCCCCAGAAAGTGGTTCGATTATTGCTGACCAGCAATAGCAAGATAGGTTTTTTCCACCCCCCTAGCTATCAACCTTCCATTAATTCCTTAAGCAGAAATGTGGTGCAATCTATATTTCCTTGGCATGTGTCACCCAGATGGTGTACTGCTCATGTTTTCAAATAACCATGCTCCAAAATAACATAGTTTGAATAATAAATGCCACAAATCCTTTTGGAGGAATAGAGGCACACAATTCTCAAGAGCCACATAAACTTTACGCAAGATGCTATGGCTCATCCATATTACTTGGTGAAAAGTACATCTTCCCTTACAGCACTTGGCATTCTTAATCCAGGAGAAAAATAAATGGTACATCCAAACATTGTAAATGACCTTTTAATGTTTGAAGCTGTGTCTGAAAAAAGTAGCCTTAGCCTTTTGGTCAGTATTGCAGAACTTAATATGAGTAGCATTAAATCCTTACATGCAGGTCGATGCTGTCAAGCAACCATGACTGTGTGTTTTGGTATTGATTGGAGTCACAGCAGTAAATTCCTCCTTAACTCATGTGCTTCCTTATCCACCTATAAAACTAGGGACATAAGTATCTCTGCTTACAGGATTCTTTTGTTTACATGTACAAATGACGGGATGGAACTCATACATGAGTACATGTCGTAATAGTGAAGCTAGTTCCTAGATGTTTTCAGTATTAGGGTTACATTTAAATACAAATTTAGATGTAATCTATATATAATCAAGCACTGTTAATCCCATTGATTTCTATGGAAAAATTAAGCAAAATCCTTAAAATGTAACATTGAAAAAAAGAACTGAAAAACTCTCAAATTTGACCCATCCCATCACTATATGTAATGCACATACCATTTTTACTATGTGCAGTAGTAACGCATAGTAATTATTAAAAATGAGCAGTGTGCTTTTCCATATATCAGTATACGTACAGGATACAGCTTAATACCCTTTTTGATCCATTTTTCTCATCTCACAAAAAATATTTTGAAACACATTGTTTACTGGCTCATTTGGAGAAGAGATTGTTGTTCACAATTTTTATTTTGGTACAGTAAGACAGCAGATATAAGAGTTCTGAAAAAAATTGCAGTCACCCTCACTGTGATTCCTTTCCTAAAAAGCAGATAGAAATAGCTACTAAGATTAAGCACTGACCACAGAATCTAAGAGTGAAAGTTAAATAAATTAAAAGTAAAGAAACAGCTACACGATAAAGCAATTTTTTTAAAAACTACCACAGCTTGAAGATGTTAATGTCAATTCTTCTGCATATTCCAAATACGTGTAGTCCAAAAAGAGCTACAGAATCACTACATAGCCCAGTGAATGACACCTGGTGCCCCGCACCAGTTAAGGGTGCTAAAACCATATATATATATTAATAAATAACATTAAAAATAACATTTCTCCTTAGGCTAGCCTGTCCAGATACATAGAATGTTGACATGTGTTTTAATCTGGTTTTTAGCTTATCATTAATTTTACATATTTTTAATGTTTTAAATAATTGTTTTAACTGCTTTGTTGATAATTTGTTTTATTCTTCTTTTAAACTGCTTTTAAGATTTTTTTACATTCAAGTGGTGTATACAACCTCAGTGTCACAATCCAAATGTAATTGACGGGTGGGCCTTGTAACTGCTTAAGTGTAAAAAAAACAGAAGTTCCACTCACTGACATCCTATAACATGTCTAGTTTTGCCCTTAATTTTAAGTTCAGCACTACATGTTGTGCAAAGCATCTGCAAACTTAATTAAGATTCATGCTCCTCAAATAGAATACATTTATGGACAAAACCCAGCTACTTCTTTTAGGTTTTAGATTTTCAACAGGAGAGTTAAGCACAAGTTTAAATATATTGTTGTTGTGTACTTACATAGCACCATCTGTGAACAATGCGCTTTATAAAGTCCGGGTATGATAGGTTGCTACCCAGTGAAGCTTTCCATCTAAAATAGTCAAAGAGAAAATGGAGGCATGGGAGAAGAATGGGTGTTTATGTCAAATTCATGATTGTTTTCAATTATTTCTCCCACTGCCGTCAGTTGAACTTAAACGCCTACGGTTGGCTAGATCTGGAGCTTCCATGTTTTTCTGACCCTTGGGCACCTTTTCAAACCAGAGAAACACATGGACACTAAGTCCACAGCACAAGCTATTACATTATTACAACAGAAACTTCTTTCAAGCCTGATTTGGGTTGGGGTAGGAGTGAGGAAGGCACTCTGTGGGCACCAGGGATAGCCTCCATAGGCACTGTGTGCCCCACACAGATCATCCACCAAGGTGATCAAAGCTATCTCTGTTTCATAACTACCTGAAACTGGATTGATGTTCATAATTATATGAATTGATTTGCATTGTTTCCATAAAATTACCTAAGGCATAGTCTCATACAAGCAAAACCTCTTAAAGATATGTTTCCAACAATTAATTTTAAAAACAGAGCAACTTTTAAAAGTTTGTCAGGCAGCTTGCTCTGCAGTAAACCAGATAAACTTGGAGACACAAACTTTTTAAAAAATTCTGATGCCCATCAATAAAGAATTGCAATCAATGCTTCCATAATTCACATGTGATTTATAGAAATAATCATGCATGCAAATGAATTTTGCTGTGAACTCAAAATATATTGTTATAGTGGTAAGTATATATTTGTTCCTGTTACACAGGTTATTATTACCAGTTCAGTATTCATCCATATATTGCTTCTTTCCTCTAAAGCCAATGGATTGGTTTCTGTTCTGTAACGCTCCTAATCCCCATAGCTTGAGGTAGACAGTGGTATTTCTTTCTCTGATCCATCCTCACAATAGCACTGAGAAACCAGCAGTGCTGTTTCTATTTCATAGATAGGGAACTGAGACTGAAATCTAGTGATGACTTTCACCAATCTTCTCCAGGTTCAAGTTCAATTCAAGACAAGACCATATTGTCTGCTGTGTTACATTAATTCTGGAGAGTTTCTTCACTACTATTCTGGGCTATCGCTGCAAGTGAAATCAAAGAATAGATGGGATTCAACTGGAAAAGGAAGTAGTGTCTTCATTGGACAAATCATAGTTTTACATGCAGAATGATTTTGTGAGAACCTAGGTGTAGACAGCCTAAGTAACAAAAGTGTTGCTTTTCTAATTTCAGATGTGTCCTGCATTTTTCCCCCTCAGATATCTTATATTGATACACCCGAGCTAGGCAATAGAAGAACAAAGCATCATCTGGCAATAAATAGCAAAGAAGATAGAGTTATATGCTGGTGGTTGACGGCAAAGGATGAAGTGTGGCCTTGGTCTCCTGGTTCCAGTGAAAGGGAGAGAGCCAACTTGCTGCTCTTGACCTATGAGCATGGCAGCTTGCAGGTAGACATTTAAATTAAATCCTGGTAATCTTCATGTTTAACACTGTTACTGTGTGTTGGTTATTTACTTATTTATTTATTTGAAAATGGTTTTACCCAACATTTCATCCCAAAGCACTTCCAGAGTGGCCTACAGAAGATCAGTAACACATGAGGCAGCCACCTCAGGCTTACAGTCTAAAAAACAATGCATAAAGGAAAAAGGATGAGAAGGGTGGAAAAACACAAGCAAACTCAGGTGTTGTGTGTGTGTGTGTGTGTGTGTGTGTGTGTGTGTGGTCATTTTAAATAAACACAACAATCAATTTACAACAACAGTGTCATTCTTTAAAACAGCAGAAGAAATGAAATGGAAAAAGTTGAAAAAGTCTTAAATGACCAGTTTGAATTGATGTTAGGCTGAAGTATTCAGGTCCAATAATTTTTGTCTGGAAAGGGGTGCCATCTGGTGAGGGGGCAGCCAGCCCCAATATTTTCAATAAGGGGTCTGTGCCCCCCCAAAAAAATACTCTGCGGCAATCCCCTTATGCATGCTAAACATACTCAGCTCCTTCAGTCGTTCCTCATGGAGCTTGGTTTCCAGACCCTTAATCATCTTGGTTGCCCTTCTCTGCCCACATTTCAACTTCTCAACATCCTTCCTAAATTGTGGTGCCCAGAATTGGACACAGTATTCCAGGTGTGGTCTAACCAAGGCAGAATAGAGTGGTACTATTAATTCCCTTGATCTGGATGCTATACTTCTGTTGATGCAGCCTAGTATAGCATTCGCTTTTTTGCTGCTGCTGCTGCATCATCATCATCATCATCATCATATTATTGACTCATGTTAAGCTTGTGGTCCACCAGGATCCCTAGATCCTTTTCACATGTATTGCTAGTAAGCCAGGTGTCCCCCACCCTATATTTGTGCATCTGGTTCTTCCTGCCTAAGTGCAGAACCTGACATTTGTCCCCGTTTAAATTCATTTTGTTACCTTGCACCCAGTTCTCCAATCTGTTACGGTCATTTTTAATTTTGATTCTGTCTTTTGCGGCATTAGCTACCCCTCCCAGTTTGGTGTCACCTGCAAATTTGATGAACATCCCCTCAATTCCTTCATCCAAGTCATTTATGAAGATGTTGAACAACAACAGGCCCATGACAGAACTCTGCGGCACCCCACTTGTCACTTTTCCCCAGGATGATGGGGAGCCAGTAATGAGTACTCTTTGGGTTCGGTCAGTCAACCAGCTACAAATCCACCTAACAGTTCCCTCGTTCAACCCACATTTTACGAGCTTCCTCACAAGAATGGGGGACTTTGTCAAAAGCCTTACTGAAATCAAGATACACTATGTCCACAGCATTCCAAGTTTGTAACTCCATCAAAAAAAGAAATGAGATTCTTCTGGCATGACTTATTTTTGATAAACTCATTCTGGGTCTTAGTAATCACAGTATTCTTTTCTAAGTGCTCACAGACTGACTGTTGAATTATCTGTTCTAGAACCTTTCCTGATATTGACGTCAAGCTCACAGATCAGTAGTGGGTCTCCCCCCCCCTTCTGAAGATGGGGACAACATTTGCATGCCTCCAGTCTGCAGGGACCTCCACTGTTCTCTAAGAACTCTCAAACTTTATAGACAGAGGCTCTGAGATTACATCCACAAGCCCCTTTAGTATCCTTGGGTACCTCAGGCCCTAGAGATTCAAATTTATTTAAAGTAGCTAGATGTTCCCTTAGCACCTTGTTTCCTATCTTGGGCTACAGCTCCCTCCTTACATTGTTTATTCTGTTATCTCCAGGTTGGACACTGTTTTCAGGTGAAAACAAAGTAGCTTGTTCTTGTTTGTTCTTCCTCTTGTTCTTCATATGGATTGTCAGCAAAAATGTCCCAACATGTCTTCTACCCAATTCAGGATGGAGGGCAGAGTCTCAAGAAATTTTGGCAGGGGGGAGAGCAGGCAGAGTCTTTGGGCCTATCAGCTGCATACAGCACACCAAAACCTTTTAAGATTTATGTTGGGAACAGTGCAACTGTCAGCCATATTTCTACTGAGATAATGATTCTGAGAAGATCACAAGTCCTTAGGAATGAAAGATGACAGGAACCAGCTTAGTTGCTTCTGGTTCCCTACTAAGTTTCACTCAAGATAGTTGGTATCCAAACCCTGTAAAATGATGCCAGATTTAAATGAATAAAAACAACAGATTTCAAATAAAGTAAAATGAATAGCACCCACAATATCAACAAATTAGACTGTTCACAGAGATGGGAATACAGTGCATAAGCAATAAATTTGTAGGTAGAGCCTTAAATGTTTAAGCAATTGAAGAAAAAAACAAATACACATTTCTTCAGGAGTGTATGTAGGAGTCTCCATGTATTGAAATTTTCACTCAGCATTTCTAATTAGTTTTTTTTACACAGTTTCATAGTGTGAAATTAAACTAGCAGTTTGCTAACATCTGTAAAGTAAATCAAACAGTTTTCTCATCTTAAAGACAGACAATTCAGTCACAGAGGGCTAATTTTTATGTTTCCTTTATTTTCCTTTTTATCTTCCTGGTAAGCCAATTTTCTGCTTAAAATCTAATGTTTAAAACTATTATTTCCTTCAGTATGGGGGCTTTATCCCTTCTTCTCTACTTCTATGCAAAATGATGCAATTATTTATGTGCTTCAAAGTGTGCAGAAAAGAGCAAGTACCTATTGAAATAAGAATCAGGATTATTATTTTGCATCCCAAACATAAGGTTACAAGGACTATACATAAGATAGCAAATGCTCTAATTGCAAAGATTAGTTAAGCTTTTAATGGTTCATCTTTTCTTTTTGTCTGGACTAAGGTTATATAGATAGTGCTCTTTTCTTGATTAGCTAGATCAGGCTGCTAAAATGGAAATGTGCAACAATTGTACGTAGCAATTTTTAAAGTAGAAAACCAATCTAATTATATTGAATTATATTTTAATATTACTTTCTGCTACCATTACTGTTAATACACTAAAAAAAAATTGCATCATGTCTGCTTAGTGCAGCTTATACACTACATGATGGGTAAGGCAGAGAAGTCCCTGCTCACATTTCTTAAAAGTTAGAGTTCTGTCTGCAAGGTACCTTTCTGTGATGTCCATTTACTGCTGTGTACAAACTAAATAAGAATATGGATTTGGGGAGCAGACAATGAATGTCTCCCAACTCAGACAATTCAGGCAATCTCCTACTAGAAATGGGCAGGTCAATCTATTTTCAATCAGTATCAGTTTTGCATGTGTTCATTCATTAGTCTGTTGAGTTTTCTTAATATTTTTTAATCTGCATGAGAATTTGTTTTTAAATACAGTAATGTATTTTATCATAAGATACATATTCAGATACATATATTATCCCAGTATTCATAATTCTAAGTTTTATCCTGAAATACATATTTTGTACTGTGCTTTGGTACTTTTTGAGAGGACAACTATTATCACAAATTTTAGAGAACTGTCAAATCTGAAGAATAAGGACATTCTCTTCTGCACATTTTTTCTGGGAAGTGCACTGCCATTCATAGAAATCAAATTCCTCAAGCCTCCCCATCTCTTATACTCTTAGTTATAGGGAGCAGAAGAGAACAGGCAAAGAGAACTATTCCACTCACTCAACAAATCTAGAAGAGGCATCACCATTTGGAATGGAAACACTAATCCAGATCAGAAAATACTGCTTTCTTATATGCAGTTGTGCCACTTGTTCCAGCTCTTACTTCAGAACATCCAGCTTCTTAAAGCATATTTTAATTGTTTATGTTTTGCTCTTTAAGTTTGTTATCAGCCCTGGATGCTATTTTTGAGGAAAACGCTAGGGTGCAAATATTTTTTAATAAATAAATAGTTTTGAGGTATTTCTTATTCTTGAAATGTTGATCTGGTGACCTTTTTATGAAAAATGATGCTGTGTAGAAAAGCAGATGAAGTTTAACTTTTTTCTCTCATTACCATCATCTTGCAATATTCTGCGGAAAAGGTGTGTTGTGCCCTTATTGCAGTTTTCAAAGAATGGATGTCGCCATTCTCCTTCCATTATTACACTGTCTCAAACTCATCAAGTATAACTGCGGGAAAATGTTTTTCTCAAAGTCTTTCTCTCCATACACAAATATGAACAGCTGTATGCCCACTTTTTATGATTGATTTTATTTATTTTTAGTCTTCTTTTTGAAGAAAGCTCTAACTGCTCTGTTACCTATTTGTCTACTACCAGTGTGTCTCCAGAGCCTCTCCCCCCCCCCCCCGGGACTAATTTGCAGTAGTGTTCTTTGACAAATAGTCAGAAAGCATGACTGCTTTCAGTAACATGATTGTTTTCCCTTTCCCAAACTATACTTTTTGATATCTTTTGCACAATTCAGTTATTATAACTTTCCCATGGTTGTTTCAGTCTAACTTTGTTAGCCTTATGGGTCACTGAACCTACATTTCTTCATCTATTATTCTGTAGTTGTTTGTTCTGAATCTACTGACATGAGTTGGAAATCCCAGTGTTTTTGTTGTTCATTAAATTTTTTGGCCTACTAATTTTTAGCCTACTATACAGATACCAGTGTGGTATACGAAAACATGAAATAAAACTGGTAATACAGTAAATCAAAATAATAAAAAGAAAATCAGAATGGACAAACAGGGGCCCAGTTTCAGAATGTTGTGCTCTTAATTTTTACAGAATTCATTCTTATTAACCAATAGGATACTGTTGTTTACATAGTCACTTTTTATAACATAGGTCAGAGCTGAGTTAAGAGCTGCTATAAAAGGCTCATTTGCTTCATTTCAACTTTATCTACTTGATTGAGAAACTGCTGCCTTGGAGTGCCACCCCAACTGAATTTTCCATTCAACCTGGTCATTAGAAGAATTAAGAATTGGTAGCTGTTTGTTTGTTTTTCTCTTGCCTGCTCTACACATCTCTTTTTCCTTTTGTGTCATGTATTTTAGATTATAATGATGTGGGCAGGGATTATCTTGTCTTTAATCCGTGTACACTGGGGTTTGCCAGCCTGGCACCTGTGGGCACCATGGCATCCACAACGTCCTTCATTGGCACCCAGAAACAGAGGACCCAGGCTCTGACCTTTCTTTAGCCCATCTAGAAAAAAGTTAGAAAGCAAAATGTGCAGGTACACTTCTAAGCAACTTCTTTGAAATGAAGCAGCCTGGTGGCTCCTGCCTGTCAGTGTTTTTAGCCCTTGAGTGAAGTCAGAGCTGTGGTTGATAAGAACTGTTTGGATACCAGGCAATAGGAATCTCTGGGGTCCTAAGGAGTGGCTGTTTTCCCCTTTAGTGCACTTTTCCTGCTTCTGTCTTACTTTCTAGCCCTTAGATCCACCAGTTTGCTTCTCTGTTTATTTTATTTTGCTGCTGCCAACAGCATGGAGCAGCTGGCAGACATACAGTTAATAATAAAAATAAAGAAATCTGTGTGTTGGGTAGGGGAAGAAGCATGGGAATCAGCTGTCACAAATTTGCTGCCTGCCAGCCATATGTAAAAGCCACAAACTGCTGCTTGAGAAACTTTTTGAAAATGTGGGGTTATGGTAAGAAACGCAGAAATCCTCCCTTTACAGCTGTGTGTTATTTTGCTGCATGCTGGCACATGGAACAGCCAGCTGCTCGGGAGACCCCACAGTTCATGTCAGAACTGGGCAGAGGAGGAATGATGGAGACTGCCTCACCAGACCCACCATCTCCCAGAACCCGGCAAGCCTTAAAAGTAGGAGAGCAAAGAGCTCGAAGACAGAGGGCACTAAGCGGCCCCCGTAGAGATGATGATGACGAATGAGGAAGCGGGAGGGGGGTGAAGATTCACCATTATCCAAGAGGCTGTGTTCCAAGCCTCTTTCTGTAAATATTGAATCAAAAGCAAATGGTAAGATTTTTTTTTGTCTTTGTACGATCCTGGCAACCGGCTGTGGGAGTTGCTTACAGCTGCCTGACAGCTAAATCTATGTGTGTGACAGAGAGAAGGAGAGAAGATATGGGGCTTGTCCTCACTTCTGCTTCTCCCACCACTTTCTCCTGCGGAAACCAGCTGTTTACTTCTAAAGGAGAACAAACATCAATCTGGTTTTCTGCAGACCCATGTCTAGAAAGCATGGGAAAAGTAGAACTGTGAATGAGCCCATGGCAAGCCTTTTTTGTTTCTCCTGCATATCCTACAGCAGGGACTGTTCCAAAGCTGTTTTGGGGGCAGAGCCCAATGCAGAAACATGAAGATGATCTTCATAACAAAGATAACCTTTTCCTGCTTGTTTCCAAGTTGTTTCTTTTTCCTGATGGGTCCCAAGTTGATTTTTGGTGGAGAGAGGCATTGCAGAGTCATCATTATTGCCATCACCTTTTCCTTTCTGGCTCACAGCAGGGATTGTTCCCAAGTTTTTTTGTCAGGGGGGGAGCACAGTGCAAAGGCAATCATTATTATGATCATTTCCTCATACACCCCTAATTTTGAGACGCTTGTAGATGACATTCAGACTCAAACATTACACCAGTTGGGACTTGTATTGTTCAACTAGTACTCTGGTGAGTTTTTAATGTATTTGATTTATATTTTCCTTGTATTTCTATTATTTCATATTCCACAAAGATAGTTTTTTTAAAAAAAATACTTGCCATCCAGCATTAAGTATGTTTTTATATTTGTGACTATGCATGTATATGGCTGTCTGTAGTAATTCAAAATTATTCTTGGATTCAGCTTTCTTCTGTTTTCTAGCTCTAATCCACAGCAGCATAGCAGTGGCAGATAACCAAGACTTAGCATTGTCTGGGGGAGAATAAAGTTTTTCAAACATTCTTGTTATCGAACAATAACAAAAATGAATTGATGTTTTCATATTTGAACCATTTTATGTTCCAGTCCCTTTTCTTATTCTGTTCTTTTGGAGGTGGCAGCCATTTTGTGTTAGGCCACACCCCGGGCAGCAGCCATTCCCTGATTGGTGCCTTGGCACCTTCTCAAAATTCCAAATGTACCCTTAGACCTAAATAGGTTGGTGACCATTGGTGAACACAGTGCTTCTGCTTCCTAAATTTTAGGTATTTTATGAATGATAATAATAATCGTGGGTGATACCTAATCTTAATCAATCTCAGAATAGACCCATTGAAATCAAGTAACCTAACCTCATTAATTTAAGTGAGCAGACTCTGACAATGACTTAGTCAGATATCACTCAATAACTTCAGTCTTTTATATGCTTACACAAAGGTCAGAATGTCAAAACCAAATAAAATACCATTTTCTAAGAATATTAAAGTCCATCTACATAATTTTATAGTTGGCTGCACGATTCTCTCCAAAATCAAGAATAGATATGATATGGCCTGAGAATTCAAGGATTAGGTTACATAACTGATGGATATTTTTGATTTGGTAGCAAATACAGTCTGAGTTGTCCATATTTTCATTAGATCAAAGCTTCTGTGACAACAATGTTCCACAAGACTAATAATGAACAAATACTGGAAAGGACTGAAAGGCAACAATAGATTTTATTACTTACAATAATTTTATCATCTGCCATGTGAATGGGTCCTATGGTAAAGCAAATAATAGATTTCCATTTTTAGAATTTATTAGCATTAGATTGTTTAAATCCATTCAGAGCTAAACTAAATTGTTTTGAAATTGGGTGTGTGTGTTGTTTTACAGATTCTGAGTTACATACGTACCGATGGGGATCCACTTGATGCCGGCTTTAGCTCATGTAATCCTTATCAGATTCATACTGTAGAACACGCTTTCAATGCAGACCACGAGCCCATGGCTGACAGCTGCGTCTATGAGTACGTTAAGAATAAAGTTCAGTGTGTGGCAGTCACCAAAATACCACTGCTATCAAAGGCCATCAGCTGCTGCCGGAACATTGCAGAAGACAAACTTGTTCTGGGGTGTGAAGATTCTTCAATAGTCCTATATGAAGCCTACCGTCAAGTAACTTTATCAGCACAGGCAGAACTATTGCCTGTCTTAATGTGTTGCCACCCCAGTGAAGCCATAGTCCTGGTTGGTAGTTCACAAGGGGAGCTTCAGCTGTTTGACATGGCACTGTCTCCAATTAAAATGCAGGTTTTAGCTGAAGACTTCTCAACCAAATCAACTTTGCAGTTCAGTGAACATTTTGATGTATCCAGCAGCCTCATCCAGATCCAGTGGGCTGCTCCTAAAGTTTCATGTCCAAGTATGGATGATGTAGATATCCATGATCTTCTCTTACTTAAGTTTGACAAAGGACCTATTGGAGTGCTGCATTTTAAAGTTGGTAAGTTGATGCACTGTTTGTGGCAGAAGGGATTATGTTCTATAATTAACTGGTGCTGTTTCATAGTGAATCCACAGGAAAGGGATTTCTACATTTTTCAAGCAGTTCAAATTGCAAATAGTGTAAATAATGATATTTTGTTATTTTATTATATTTATATACTCTATTCATTCCGTCATAAAACCCAAGACAGTGTGCATGTAGCACCCATCCGTGTGTAAGGAGTACCATGAGTATTTGCAGGGGCCAGACCCTGAGTGCAGTGAGGAGTTGCAGAACCAGGCCCTTGCTGTGTTTGTCTTGGAGTCGAGGGTGGCCTGGCTGGTGTGGCCAGGTCAGGAGATGTGCAGCACCTGGAGGCAAACCCAAGAGGAGTATATAAGGCCAGCATTTCCCCCTGGTTCTTGGCCACAGCAACATGGTTTATACCCTGCTGTTGCCAGTTCCTGCTTTTGCTTCTGATCCTGCTTCGGTTCCTGATCCAGCTTCAGTGATTCTGGCCTTGCTCCAGTTTCTTCTCCTTTACCAGTTTCTGTTTCTGCATTCCAGCCTCATCGAGTTTCCGTCCCCCATTGAACTGCTACCATTGTTACCATCCGACCCAGACTGTTCACTAACCAGACCCAAACCTGCTTAGTTTCTGCAAATAGGTGGTCTAATGTGCCTCTAGACCATACCCATTTTCTGTTATATTATTTGTCCAAATCCATTTTTTAAAACTAAATCTAACATTTATGCTTTTCAAAAGATGAAAGAGTGAGATATTAGAGGAAACAGTCATGCACATCAGCATAGGAAATAATTGAAGTCTGTTCACATTGCCACTGCAATTAGACGCATAGACACATTCCAATTTCAAATTAACTATCGACAGTTTACAATCAAACATAGGTGCAGATTTAGTCATATATATATTATTTGTAAATTGTCCTTGTTACCCAATAAATCTATTAAATGGGGGGGGGAACCCTTCTAGATATCCTGAGACATTTTGTCCAGTAGTGTGTTTAATAGTTGCAGACATCTACATGGAATTATATAATTAAAACAATTATTTGATGTATTCATACATGTTGTCTATTTTTAAATGCCTCTAAATTACCCAGTTACCTGTCAAAACAGAAGGCACTCTGCCTACATGTACCTTGTTCTCCACAGTTCTCCCCTGTGGCTCCGACGCACAACAGCTTTCCAGAAAGCACAGCTTTCCTTTTCCTATCTCTCGCACATTTGTGTTTTTTCTGAGACAAACAGGCTCTCAGCACAGGGATTTAGAGGCCTTTCTGCTAATTGCCAGCTTGTAAACTTAATTGGACTGTCTCCCTGGGTACTGTTCCTAAATCAATTAGGCAGTGAGTTGGCTGTCACCTTTTTTTTACCAAAGTAGGTCACTTGGAAATGTACCACCCAAGAGAAGTCAAGAACCCAAATGGGAAGATGCTTACCTCCATGGTTAAAAGTTATCACACATTAAAATTTGTTGTGTGGGTTTCCATCAAATCAATACTGTGCTTGAGATATTGTTGCCCCGACTCATCTTGTTCATTAGATAAAATACAATATTAAAATATCCTCCAAAATATATCTAGGATAGCATTTGGATGTTTTTTCTCTTGACCTTTTTATGCATAGTTTAATAGCTTTGGTAGCTAAAACTAATATAACTCTAGATCTAATTAAATATAATGCTTATTTAATTTAAGAAGCATGTGTAACAGAGACTTGGTTGGATGAAACAGATGGGCCTGTTCTTGCCACTGCTTGTCCACCAGGTTTCTCTTATGCACAGCAACCCAGGTAATATGGGCAGGGAGAGGGGGTTGTAGTGATTTTTAGGAAGTCATTAGCGTGCACCAGGCGTCCTGTTGGGAAGACCCAGTTTTCTGAGTGCATGTTCTGGAAGTTAGATAATAAGGCCAGTACACGATTCCTTTTGGTGTACTGACCTCCCCGCTGCACCAAGGATTCCCTGCCCAAGTTGCTTCAGGTCATGGCAGATGCTCTCCTGGAGACACCTAGTTTGGTTGTCCTAAGGGATTTTGACATCCATGCCAACACGACCTTACAAGGGACCGCTCGGGAAAGCATGGCCTCCGTGGGGCTGTCCCTGAATAAGTTTAGCCCAACTCATGGTCATGGACATGCCTTAGACCTGGTGTTCACATCTACGGATGTGGGTGATCTGACACTAAGTAAAAGTGAAACAAAACAGATGACCCATGAACAGATCACTTCCTGGTGCAACTGGACTTCTCCGCGACCCTTCCCCTCTGCAGGGAGGTGGGACGATTTGGATGGTCCGCCCCCGCCACTTAATGGATCCAAATGGTTTCCAGAGAGTGGTAAGGGATGTTTTATCCCATGTTGATGGCCTTTCAGCTGATTCCCTGGTGGCCCACTGGAATGCAGAGTTAAACAGGGCTATTGACTGTCTGGCTCCGAAGCGCCCTCTCCGATTGCATGGAGCCTGGACAGCCCCATGGTTTTCAATGGAGCTGAGGCCAATGAAACGGAGCTGAGGGAGATGCATTTATATACTGTCTCTTGTACCCAAGGCAGTTTACAATTTTAGAATACTTTAAAAAAAGAAAGTTAAAAATGGAATAGCAAAAGTCTATCCGGGAACTGATGACAATACTCTCCCTGACCTGGATGCCTTCCCTTGGGGCATCGAGGTCTTCAAGTAGGCCCCTGGGAAGCTGGGAGTGAAGCTGCCTTAACTGTTTTCTCAGGCCTTGATGGTTTCCCCAGGAGCTGGTGTCACAAGTGCTTTTCTGTTAAGGTACGTAACCTTATAGGCCTTGAAGCATTGCAGGTTCCCTAATAGAGACTCTGTCCCTATTATCAGGCATTTTCATAGCTATGAAATGTCTTCTGGTGTAGTTTCTTCTGCTGTAGCCTAACTGTGAAGTAGAATGGGAGAAAATGCCTCTTTGTCACAGAGGGATAGGTGAACATCAAGAGTCCTGCATTAGCTGAGCAGAAGTGCTTGATTCTAGCACAAAGCCACCAACAGATACAATCCTTAATGTCTGCCACTGTTGGAAAGCACTAACTTTGTCCACAATTGTCTTGTTTCCTCTGACAGGTGTCATCCCAAGAGGCCAGCTTGGCCTTGTAGAAATCATCCAGGAGTATATTCATCAGAATGAGATACATGAGGCAATTAATATCCTGAGCAGCATGAACTGGAACATAATGGGCCATCAATGCTATATAAGCCTAAGTGCCATACTAAACTATCTTCTCAGACAAAAGCTGAATCTTACAAGAGAAGGTACATTTTTCTGCATATCATAAATATGAGTAGCTGAATCATGAAAATAATAGCAGACATTGAACAGATGACTTTAGTCTTAACTTGTTATGGTCAGAGTTATATTTGTACTTGTGTTAAAATCAAGTTGTGTGCAAACAGAAGATGTTCAGTATCATATATCAATTTACTCTTGTTTAAGAAAGACGGGCACCAAACTTATCATTTCAACTGAAATAGTAGTTGAAATGTTCCATTCTGTTTCGTACTGTTATCAGTGGTGTGTATGCATGGACATTACTTTCCTCTTCGTGAATCAAAAACCTCATTTGGGGAGACTTTTTCTTAAGATAACTGTTAATAATTTGAATTTATTCAGTGCTGATTGGTTAAAGAAATACATCAATCAGCTTTACATGTTACCTGTTGTATACCCTCATACTTCTTTCCTCCTCTTGCTGTATCTCCCCTGTTGCCTACAGTGATGTCTGAAACCTCCCTACATTGACAGATCAATTCAAGGCTCAGGCTCATCTCTGCTTGATCCTGGTGGGATGGTTCTCCAATGAATAGCTGTGTGTGTGTTAGAACTGTGCTATTCCCAGGATTTAGATAGGAGGAAAATTAAGCAGGAAAACTTCATGCCATGACTCAGCATGGAGGTGCAGCTGGGCACCAGGCTTGCCTTTGTGGTAAGAAGGGGGTGTAGGATATGGGGAGCAGCAGATATTAGAAAATTTGCTTGCTGCCCAAACCTGCCCCCAGGCCATCAGGCTGAGGCAGGCAATCCCTACACTGCAGTGTGAGATGCAGGACTGATTACCTATGTTTAATATTCCAGCAGACAAGGTCAAAATCTCCTCTTGGAAAACTTCTGAAAGTACACAGTGGGAAAGTGGAAGATGGCGGGGATGGGTGGGAGGGAGAGGCTTTTCATGAAATTTTGTTTTAAAATATTTGTATTATATATAGCTGTCTTGTTGAGTTCTTCCCTAAATGCAACCCTGCTAATTCTGCTTTACAGTAGAGTTTTATGCCATCCAGGATTTATCCTATACAAGCCTAACAAAACCTGTCATGGTAATTTGTTTTCTTTTTATTAGAGGAACCCAGACAGCCCTTTCATTTGTAATGATTTGACGGTTATCTTTGAGATCTTCATTTCTGCCGTCAACATCAAGCTGTGCTATCTAATGAATCTGTAACTGTGCTAATACTTACTCGTATTCCATGTGGGCTGTAGCATTTCAGAAGTGCAAAACATGCTGTAAGGAAAACAGCAACAGCAAGAGAGCATGCCTCCCCCCCCCCCCCAATAACCTACTGTATTAAATTTTAATCAAAATTGATTGATGCTTTTGAAGGGAAACACCTTCAAAGTTCAGCTTATCTCACTGTCTAGATTCAAGATACTGCAAAACCTCATTTCCTAACAGGTTGCCAATGCTCATAACACTGGACTATTAGAGCCTTCAGTGCTATCAAATCTTATAAAATAAAATGTACCTATGCTTAGAACTAAACGATAATTATCACTGAATACCGAATTGGTTAGTTCAAACAGACATTTATGGCAGCATATCAGAGAGAGAAATTTCCCTACAGGTCAAACACCTTTAAAGCACTTGAAAACTTTGATTAACTAAAATTCAGTTTGCCCATCTGCCTTGAAAGGACCCTCTGTATCTCAAATCAAATTGTATCTGCAGCTAAAGGAAGAGAGGGATTTCTATCAATTATACTTTGCTTCTAGATGACAACAGAATTTTATTCCTTTTTTGCGCTCACCCAGTAGTCATCTATGTTGTTTAACATCTACATCAGAGCTTTCCAAACTGTGTGTCCTGACGTGTTAGCGTGTAAGCTGCAGTGTGTAGGTGTGTCGTGCAAATGCTCCCTGCTCTCCTCCCAGGGCTGGAAAGGGGTTAGTTTAACCTCTGGTTTGCTAGTAAAACGGAATTACTGTGTTGTGAAATGATGCAAGTCTAAAAAGTGTGCCACCAATATGAAAAGTTTGGAAAGCTCCGATCTACATGAAACCACTCAAAAAAAATGAGAGGCACAAATACAAGATGGGTGACACCTGGCTTGAGAGCAGTACATGTGAAAAGGATCTAGGAGTCTTGGTTGACCACAAACTTGACATGAGCCAACAGTGTGACGCGGCAGCTAAAAAAGCCAATGCAATTCTGGGCTGCATCAATAGGAGTATAGCATCTAGATCAAGGGAAGTAATAGTGCCACTGTATTCTGCTCTGGTCAGACCTCACCTGGAGTACTGTGACCAGTTCTGGGCACCACAGTTCAAGAAGGACACTGACAAACTGGTACATGTCCAGAGGAGTGCAACCAAAATGGTCAAAGGCCTGGAAACGATGCCTTATGAGGAACGGCTAAGGGAGCTGGGCATGTTTAGCCTGGAGAAGAGGAGGTTAAGGGGTGATATGATAGCCATGTTCAAATATATAAAAGGATGTCACATAGAGGAGGGAGAAAGGTTGTTTTCTGCTGCTCCAGAGAAGCGGACACGGAGCAATGGATCCAAACTACAAGAAAGAAGATTCCACCTAAACATTAGGAAGAGCTTCCTGACAGTAAGAGCTGTTCAACAGTGGGATTTGCTGCCAAGGAGTGTGGTGGAGTCTCCTTCTTTGGAGGTCTTTAAGCAGAGGCTTGACAACCATATGTCAGGAGTGCTCTGATGGTGTTTCCTGCTTGTCCGGGGGTTGGACTCGATGGCCCTTGTGGTCTCTTCCAACTCTATGATTCTAGTTGCAGGGGAGGCAATCAAAGCCCAAGAAGGGTAAATGTTTGACAGCTAGGACAAAACTGGGGAGGGGGGAATCCCCAAGCTGTTCCAATGCCCCTTAAGGGGGAAGCAAATCCTAAAGCTTTCTCTTGCAATGGAAGCTAGGGAAACTTCATAGAATCATAGAATTGTAGAGTTGGAAAGAACCCCGAGAGTCATCTAGTCCAGCCCTCTGCAATGCAGGAATCCTGCTCACAGCCAGGGGCATAGCAAGGGGGCTGCGGTAGGTGCAGTCTGCCCCGGCTGTCCCCACTGAGGGGGGTGTGATAAAATGGCGGGTGGCACTCAGTGTGGGGTCTGCAGCACGCCCGAGCCACGCATCTCTCCTGGGAGTGACGCGATGGCGTGAGTGCCCGCAGGCTCTGCCCTGCCCCAAACAGTCCACCCGTTGCCTCCCCCTCAGCTGTAGGGCGGCTGAGTGGGAGGAGGCAGGCAGACTCCTCAGAGCGCCCGTGGTGCCCCTGTGGCCAGCTGGCCCCGCCCCTGGGTGCAGGGCACGTGTGCTGCCCCAGGCTGCCCACAGCTGTCCCTGGGTGGGCTCAAACCACCAACCTTCTGGTTAACTGCCAGATGCACTGAACCTTTGCACCATCTGTCTACCCTGTTCCCCCTGCACCCACCATTCGTCCTGTTCTTTGAAGGGGTGGAGATGATTTGGGTGTGTCTTCTTAAGATGTTCCTTTTTTCCATGAAAAGGATATCTGAGCACACTAGCACTGGTGCACTTAGCAATGTGTTAATTTAAAAAGCAAACAAACTGACATTGGTGAAACTGACAGGACTTTGCCAACACCAATTGACAGTTTCACTGCAGGGCAAGGGAAGGGCAGTAAAACAAATGAGTGATGGGCAGGCAGGTAGAAAGGCAGGGCTACATGCCTAACCAACCACCACTTCGTACCTGGTGAGACAATAGCCCTATTTATCAGTTCACTTCTGAAAGCTTTATGCTGTTATTCCCAGCGACAGAAGCTCTAAATATCACTGCCCCACCAACCCCATGAAATGTGACAATGAGGAAATTGTAAGAATGCTGTATTTTGGAAATAATAATCTCAGGCAAGTGAATGAGCAAATAGTGTTGTTACTGAAGGAAAGTCTAGTGTAGAAGGAAGGGTCCCCAAATGGCATTATGCATGCAAGTGTTTATAATCAAGGGTTTACGGCAGGCATAGGCAAACTCTGGCCCTCCAGATGTTTAGAACTACAATTCCCATCATCCCTGACCATTGGTCCTATTAACTAGGGATGATGGGAATTGTAGTCCCAAACATCTGGAGGACCGGAGTTTGCCTATGCCTGGTTTATGGCCTGTCATTAATCCCAACACTTCCTTATGTAACCTAAATATATTTTTGCCTAGTTATTTAAACTACTTGCAGGATAGCCCTAAGTGTACTGTAGGAACTTCCACCTTCCTCCAGATGGGGTGAAAGCCCCTGCTTTTATTAATGTTGCAGTTTTCATGCCACATTTTATTTTATTATTTTATTATTTTTACTGATTGCTTAATTTCTTAACATATTTTATTAGTGTACTATAAGCTTTCTTTTTTGTGTTATACCCAAAAAGATGGTCAATAAATAAATAGTGTTCTCTCAGTTTTATTTATTCAAATAAGCTATTCATTGTTACTGTCAATGACCAGCATAATAGGTTTTATTTATTGAAATGAGTTATAGACCACTTCCCATCCAAGCATCCTGAAGTATTTTACAGACTAAAATTTCAATCCTTAAATGTTAAAAACTTTCAAACCTATCAAATAAGTATTAATATATACATAAAATTAAACCAGGTACCATCAATGAGCATTGTCAGTGATTATACACAATATCTAAAATGGACCAGTGAGCCTGAGCAAACGAATGCGTTTTTAAGTCTTTGTAAGCACCTTACTATGGGTGCCTCCCGCAAAGCAGTTATTTCTTCCATGGCCGGCAGCTGTGTGCAAACTAAAAGAGAACGGTTGTGGTGTAAAAACTTGAAATATTTATGGACAAGAGAAACATTCAATACTTTTTAAAAAATGCTACAAAGGAGAAATTGCTGCTGATTTGGGAAGGAAGTACTTTGGAATGTAGCAATTATATACTCTCATTAAGATAGCCTTCTTCTGGTAGCTATGTTAAGTCACCCTGAATAATTCTGAAGGCAGAAAAGCAGTCCTGCTGTTGTCAATGCTCCTTGCAGAGGTGGTGAAATGTGCGTTGAGGTAAATTCCATTCCCCAGGGGCCATCACAGAAAAAGTTCTTCACCTGTTGACCTGTGGCACAATCGAGAAGCTTAAGAAAAGCCAGAGCTATGTTGCTATGAAGGACAAATAAGTAAACTGGAACTTGATATTTACAAGGAAGAACTTGGTTCATATTTTATCATGCTGATGAGTCATTATTGCCACATAGAAATAATTAGAGAACAGCCTCTGTTCTTTTGACAGCTGCTTTGTTGTTGTTCCAGATCATCATCGATCCTGCCTCAGTTGTTGTACATAGGTTTACTTTTGTACCACCTGTCACATTTTTTACTTCACCTTCCTGGCAATATTCATTGTGTCTGTCTTTGAAAAACCTGACTGACTACAAACCAGAGCAGTTTCTTACAGGTGAAGGGGTTTCACTGTTTCACTGCTGCTGTGTTTGAACTCCACAGCTCAGCTGGAGGCAAGCCTCGGAACCTTCTATGCACCAACAAGGCCTCTCTCTGAGACAACTGTGTTGGAATACAGGGACCAGATCAGCAGATATGCAAGAAGATTCTTCCACCATCTGCTCAGGTGAATGACAGCTTTAATTTTTTATTAACTTCAAATTAATTACCCATTTCAGTAACCTTGTCCTTTTAATGTGGTTAGCACATTTTCTTAAAAGATTGCCCTGGGAAAAAAAGCATTTATTATCAGTTTTGTTTGTTTAGCTAGACTTTCCTTCTTATCAAGATATGCATTGTAGACAGTGCTTTTATTCTAGAAAAAAGTGTCCCAGAGTACCCACAGAAAAAAGCACTGATTGTAGATAAGGCGCTGTTTTCATTTGTTTTGCTATAATCACATTTTAAAAGTGAATCTTTCCTCAATTTTATAGAGAAGTGAGTGATTCTGTGGATATGCTCTGTATTTAGACTAAAAGATATAACTGTTAGCAGGAGCTGAGTTTAATGGATACTAAAAATGTAAATTAGCGTTGTGTGGCCTAATACAATTTTTCACACTGAACTTCTAAAATTGGTCAATTTTATTCCTCACTCTTTAAATTTAATGATTATATTATCTACATTTCAGGTCTCAACCCCAACATTAAAATCAGTTTTCAAAACTGACCCCTTATATTAGGCCACTTTCTTAATTTTATGGTTAATGTACCAAATGTACCATTTAGACGCAAGCAGGTGCAAAATGTGTATTCAACCTTGACATGTCTTTAAGATCTTTTAATAGAGACCACAGAGCATTCCCATAAAGGGTTAACAGAGGGAAGGAACAACAGAGAGAAATAATTTAAGAAACTTAAATATTCTAATTTTCCCTTTTAATATATTAATCTTGAAGAGATGTTAATTGGAACAGTTTTTTTTAAGCAACCCTAGCAACAGGCATTTATAGAGTTTAAGCCAGTCATTCAAGTTAACTGGTCTAAAGAGTACATAGGAACATATAGGGAAGGTGTGGAAGGGAGGGATAGTGGGGAAAGAATTCTGACCGAAAGAGAAGGCTGAACTGAAGAGTGATGAACACAGAGTAAAGGCGGAGCTAGCTGCTCTGGCACCTGGAGCGGCGCACATGCTGTGCCCACGGGGCACAGTGAGCGGCGAGTGTCCGGGGGGGGGGTGCCACGAGCAACAAGCAGCCCAGGGGGCGTGCCACCCGTGGTGAATGGCAAGCGTCCCAGGAGGGTGCTGCCCACGGCAAGCGTCCCGGGGGGCGGGGCGGCAATGTCAAACCCCCCTCAGGGATGACACCCAGGGCGGACCGCATCCATCACACACCCCTTCCTCCACAGGGTGGATTCAGTAACTCGCCAGAGGTTGCAAACACCAGGAGAATGTCTTGGTAGTGTTTCTGTGTGGTATGGAGGCGCTTAGAAGCCATTTTCCAAGGAGGGAGATTGCGAGTTTGGGGGCACTGATAGGTTGTCTAGGAAGTTTGTAGAGGAGAAGGGGTGGGAGGGTTGAGGCTTATTTTACGAAAGGGAACGGAGAGGTGGCAACAGATAGATGGAAAAGATTCAAATCCAATTAGGAATATTCTGGGGCAGGGATCTTGCAAATGGGTGGTATCAGGTGGATATGAGTAGTGGTCCTTAAGGTGAATCTTTGGCACAAAATAGAATGGTAAAAAGCAGAAAAGGTGGAGGAAAGAACCAGTGGGAAGACAGGCAAAGGGAAATGTCTTCTAAAAAGTTGTAGAGAACATAGAAAGAAAGGGGATTGAATGAATAAGAGTGAACAGAGAGAAGTGGGAATGAGCAAGGAAGAGGAAAGGGGGGGGGAGATTGTCTGCAGCACTAAAAGGAGGGAGTGGGCAGGGGGGTTCCTTGGAGAAATTGGGAGACCAGTGAGGGAAGAAAGGGGTGCAGGTAGTTAATGGACTTCGTAAGGCAGGCTTAAAGTACCTCTCCTTGTTTGTCTGTATAACTTGAGATCATGACCATTCAGTACCTCTTTGGCAACAAAAAGGGGGCAAGAGTTTAAAAGATTGCTGTCATCTGGGGCACAAAGCATCCATTTTTATGATCAAGCTCCATTATTAAAGTAAAGCAAAGGCTATGATCTTGTCTTGGTGGCTCACTGGAATCAAAATGGATATAACAAATACTTTAAGTAGTGCTAACTTGGTAGTAAACTGATGATCCAGACTTTTGCTAGCTTCCCAGAAGGTAAAAACTGGCACGCAGCTGAAGGCAATAGCTGCTGCCCCCTTCGTGGCAGGCGTCCAAGGGTATGCTCTTGCAGTTTAGCAAGTGATATTCTGGAAAGTCAGAGGTTGAGTTTGGGGATAATGCGTATACCAAAGAAATGATGGCCTTGTGTCATGTAGACAGCATTTCTTAGAATGTCCTCAACCTGGCAATGGTGGCAGCTTCTCCTATTATCTTCCACGTCTTTTGAAACATCCTCCCGGTTCAGGTTACCCATAAGCTACCCATGTAAAAAAATGATCAAAGCTAGGGAGATTTCATGACATCAACACAAGTGTGGAGAAGGATTACATAACATAAGTTAGCAAAAGTATGAGAAAAAAAGACACGGACTTTATTTCACTGTATTTTTATTATTTTCATTTGTTGCCTTTATATAGCACCTTTTGGTCAAGGCACACAGGAGGGGTCTGTCTGGAGCAGGCCCTGATGCTGTCTGTATAGGTTCACTGTAAACGAGTGAAACTTTTGATGTAATGTGCTCAATAGTTTGAAAGCATCTGTAGCCACTATTGTCCACAGGTCTCAGGAAAAGCTGGTGCTACAACCATGAAAAAGTGCATTGAGTTCTTAATTTTTACTACCAAATGTTGATCTACATTTTAAAAACTGATGAGATATCACACTTAACACAATAGGGATTTTTAGTAGAAGCAGCTACTCATCCCTAACCTTAGTTCCCTCTGCTTTAGTGCTGCCTTTGGTGTGTAGACATGCTGATATGTTTGCTCAATAAATGTAGCTTTCAAGACACACTGTTAAGTTTACATGATCACCAGAGTGAGAGGGCTAAAGCTGGAACAGAAGAAAAGCTGAAGAGAATTAATGTAATAAAAGCTGGGATTTAACAGACAGGGTTGAGCAAAATAAGTGTGAAACAACAGGTGTCATCGGTTCTTATCAGCATTTTTAATTAACATCTGTTTTCAGCCCAGAGTACTTTGGAAGAGAATGCTGGAGTGTGCCTGTATTTTAAGATAAAGGTAGACTATTGAGGAGTTCCTAAACAGTAAGAGGTTGAGGACCCTAAGAGATAGGGAGGAGTTGTGTGCAGTGGGGATGTTAGTTGCAGCATTTACAAGCCTGAAGGAAAGCCATTTTAGCAACATCCCTACAAGAGATTGCTATGGCAACAAAATATTTTCTCTTAGAGGAAAATAAAAATGATAAGGAGTGTGGGAAATTCAAAGGGAAAGGAGATTCTAATAAAAAGAACGTATGAGATACATTTTGAAAGCAGCTACAGCTTTACTGTTTGAATTATAATTTTAATTGAATAATTCTATGTACCTCTTCAGTCTCTTTCATTAAACGTCTCAGAACTTTGCCAAAATTAAAAGAGCCAAACTGTGAAAAGGAAATGCGTTCATTCTTACAACAACATAAAAGGAAACTGAGGCTACTCAATTATATGTGATTTAGTGCATGTGAAATGGACATCCTATGAAGTTGCCTTTAAATTGTTCCCAGCATCAACTATTGTCACATTGTAATCTATTAATTTCCAGTCACACTGATGGGGGGATTTTTATACGTTTTTCTCTATACCATTGCAATATATATAGTAAAGTGCATGGTGCCATACAGAAAATTCCTTAATCCATAGGAACACCATTTTAACAGCTCATTCCATACGGACTACTGTCACAGGAACTAGTTCAAAACCATGTTGTGCTCCTCAGTCTGTTCATGTGAGAAATGCAGAAACAGAATTTGGACGTTGCAACAACAATAAATCTTTTCAACAATAAACCAGCTTTAATTCCTTTCAAAGCCTAATATCCTAGAAGAAGGGGGCTCTGCAGAGGACGCCTTCTTCCCTTCCCACTTTTGAAACATTGCATGTCCCCCCACCCTACGAGTGTCTCGCTTCTGTTAAAGGAAAAATGAATGCCGGTCTTACATACGCAAAGATGACAAGCAGGCAGTATTCTACTCAATTGCTTAGCAAGAATTAAAACTGCTGCTGCTTGCAGTTTTCTGGCCAAAAAACCACAAGGGACCTTGGGATGATTGGCAAAGCCTTCCACATTTTGCACTTTTTCTACTTCATTCAAATAACCATTTCTCACTTGCTTTTAATTGTACAGTACTTCTATTGTACTGATACTCTTAGATTTCTTTTCAGTGTGCTTTCTGAGATACATTCCCGTCAGTTCATTTATTTATTTGCACTATGCCATTGTCACACTGTTTACCAGTGTTCTAAAGGCAGGATATACACATACATTGTATTGTAGTGGTTGCTTTCCACCCTAAAGGGTGTGTACACACTCCACTAATTCAGACCAAGAGTGAAAGCCTTATTTTGCGCCTTTAGAATCTCAGAAAGCAGTGTGACGGTAATCCAGTACACACTTCTTCAATCTTTGCAAATATAACATAGAAAAGAAATATATTTCATTATCTGGCATTAACAGCAATAACAACAAATTCCACAGATGCTGACTTCAGTTAGTATTGGGCAGTCCTTATGTCCAGATAGGTATAGAGGAGAATGAGAGGAGATACGATAGCCATCTTCATGTATCTCAAGGCCTGTCACAGGGAAGATGGAGGAAGCTTGTTTCCTCCTGTTGTGGAGGGCAGGACCCAAACCAATTACACCAAGGTACAAGAAAGGAGTTCTGACTAAACATCAAGAAGATATTTCTGACAGTGACTGTTTGAGCTGTTTGACAGTGGATCGGACTGCCTTGGGAGGTTTTTAAGGAGAAGTTGGGTGTCCATTTGTTATGGATGTGTTAGTTGAGATTTCCTGCAATGCACCGAGTTCGACTACAATTCTGTGATTCTATGAGATTGAGGATTATAAACTATACACCTGACCACATAAAGGGCAGTGAGATTTTCAGAGCACTGAGTAGTAGATGGTGGGTGCTCATCCTTCTAACCTTGAAGTGTATGTTTATTTGTGTAAGGGCTGACATTTAGTTTCCACACCACATAAATAATCATTCCAAAACAAAGCTTGTATGAGAAATAATTTCTGATCAGAAAGAAGACTTCACAGGCGCATTTCACATATCTAGACCATAGCTGTCAACTTTCAGATTTGAAAATAAGGGATCAGCAGCCTCACCTGTCCCAGGGACAGTCTACGGGATATCTAACAATCCAGGATAGCAGCGGGAAGCAGCGGGAAACGGTGCTGGAATAAGGGAATTTACAGCAAAAAAGGGAAGGTTGCCAGCTATGATCTAGACCACTCATCCTCTGGGCACAAGTAGCCTGTGTCAATTGAACAGTGCCAATGAAGCTCACTGTTGGTAATATTGTGGTTGTACAGGAGGGGGTGGACTGTACCTTAAGTGCTAATAGCTGATGATGCACACTTCAGAAATATTCAAATGTTAATTTAATGTTAATTTAATTGAAATTTAGGGTGTATATCTTTGCATACTATCTGATGACAGTACCATGGCTTGGTCTATGGTAAATATTAAACCCTGCAAAGTGAATTGAATTGTGTTCAATAGAATTGTGTTCAATAGAATTCAATAGAATTCAATAGAATTGAATTGTGTTCTGCTATTGCTCAATCAGTGAAATATGCAGTGACATTCTACTTGGAGCTGATTTTGCTCTATTTGTATAGGAATGTACTGTAAGTAACTACAAAACGCACCACTATTTTTTAAAAAAATAGGGCTCTAAATCTCTTGGAATACTTTTTCAAATTTGTTGTCTTTTTTGTCATTCCTTTTATCAGATTAAGCAGTCTGTTTTCAAATACTTTTTGATCTCTTGCATTTCTTCTAAATGGAATTGATATTCCATCATAATATATTCTCTGTTACTGAACCATTCTCCCTTTTTAGTTATCTTGAGTTTAAAAGTAAATATTACACAGTGTGAGTAGCATTGTTTTTCATTTTGTAAAACCAGACTATTGTTTCTGTTCCAAAAATTGCTGATAGGAGAATTTATGAGGAAATTGTTTCTTATGAATAATTAGTCCTTAAGAAATGGGCAGGTTGCCTAGAAAATGAATGAAAGAGTAAACTATTAAATTGAAATATTAAATGAAATAACTGAATTAAAAGTGATCATGTAAGCCCTAAAGCAAATGTTTGGTAACTGTAGTTGATTTAACCTATTTTCATCAACCATTCTTATGCTTAAATACAATTGCTTGATGTTAAGTAAATGCTCCAACGATATTCCAAATACTTAAAAATTTGCATATGCATTTCTGAATTTGAACAAATTAAAACTTAATTTCTGTTGGATTCAATTACATGCAAATTGTTTCCAATATTCATTACTCTCATTGTCTTCCTTTGGAAGGATTTTAAATGCTCATTTACATATCACACATCATCCTTCACTGGACTTCTTGGTGAGGCAGGTTCTAAGACTTCTTCATTTACAAGGAAAGGTTTATAAATTAAAATTGAGGCACAGATGATTTTCTAAACATTGTGCATTCTTACTGAAAAGGAGGGGGGATGTAGCAGTATTCCTTTTATCAGTTCAGCACCAGGAATACGCTTACATGGTCAATGAGCATGTCTAAGACTGCTTGTTGGTTATAAATAACTAAAAATATTTTCTATTGCCAGCATATTCTCCCTCCCCACAAAAAAAGAAGTACATATAAGACGGGTAGTGAGACCCACCACCAGGGCCAGCCAATAAGTATTAGAGTGTCTTTGTTCTGTGCATCTTTGCTTCTTCATAGGACATGGTTCTGAAATGTTCAGCATGTTTAAACTGTATTCAGTATATTGTATTTTTAAATCATCACCTGCCCTGGGACCTTAGATGAAGGGCGAGTTAGAAATCTTACTACTACCCCTACTATTACTTACAACTACCGCCACCAGCAGCAGCTGCAGAGGCTTTTTGGTCTCTTTTCCTACCTTAGCCTTCCCAGGCCTCAGAGCTTGGAGTGTTCTGTAGCATTTCACGTCCTCTTTAGAACCATGCCACAATATTTATTAACGAGGAATATAACCTCAATAACAGGAGATTTCACAAGATTATCAATCTTTTTTCAAGCAATTTTAATCTCTATTTAGTTTATCTGAATATGCATATGTATAAGAGAACATGGATGCGAATACTTTTAGATCTAAATATACTGTTAAGGTGGACCCTTTGTTCCTTCCTTGGTGTGCCAACATCAGTATGATAAATTCAGATTTGTGGGCAGTGTTAAACTATAGCTTTTGCTCATAGATCGTTCTTTGCTGATTTTGATGACTATCAGAATCTACTGAATCTTCAATGAACTTTACATACACCAGCACCAGATTTAGGGCAGTGTGGGTGGTTCCCTGCACAGGCTGTCAAGACGAGGGGCCACAAAATAAACATAATAATAAAACCTATTATTTATACTGGTACATACTCAGAGTTAGGCCCTGGTCAGACTGGCAATTGATTTGCTGCAGCTGTGATGTTGCCCACTTGAGACCATATGCAGAACAGCAGACAAGAGGTAGGAGGGCATGAAAATAAGAAATATTTGGGGGGGGGGGCACCAAACATTGTCTTTGTTCAGGGTACCATATTACCAAAGTCCACCCCTGCATGCACTCAGTAATCATTACAACCTGAGTTATTAATTTAGTAGCATTTTATTGAATTATAAAACAAACAAATGAAAGAACAAAACAGATAGTTACAACCTGTATTTAGCTCCAAATTGCAGATTGGGAAGAGTGGTTGCGGGGAGAATGGCTACTTTAAGGCCATGTAGTGAGTTCATGGTAAAGGTTAGATTTGTCCTGGGGTGGGGTGGGGGTGGGGTTTCCTGACTCAAATGCTTAAATGCTGTGCAGCACCAGGTTATGGCATGGTCAATAAAGTCCACTGTTGATGGCAATGTTACAGATAGGTAGCCGTGTTGGTCTGCCATAGTCAAAACAAAATTTTTTATTTTTTTTTTCTACTGGAAGGAAAAAAAATTTTTTGTTTTGTTGATGGCAATGTTAGTGTGTGTTGAATACAGAATATGCACAATCACTGACCATTGTACACATTTAGAGGCCAGGTTGGAGAATATGCACAAATTTACAGTATAAACAAGTGATTGTACATGCTCCTTCATTGGCATTGTAAGCCTTCCAGTATCACCTGGATACTGTATAAGCCCGTTTGTGCTGTTTATTTCTGCATGTTCTCCTTGATGACCAGTGAATGTCCACAATGGCAGGATTCAAGCACATTTTGTCCTCCAACACATGTATGCAGTTTTGTGCATGCACATTTCCCCATATTTATTCCTAATATCTTGCGTGTCCCTGTGCATCATGGCTGGCTCTAGCATCTATGGCACCCATAGATCTATGAGGAGCCCTCTGAACTGAGCACCAGTCTCATTCTCATCATTCACTGGTGGGTCTCTCTCTGCCTGATAGTTGGACATAATGCCTTTGGTGCTCCAGATGTTGCTGAAATGCAACTCCCATCAGCCCCAGAATGCATTAGGGATAATGGGAATACTAGTTCAGCAACATCTGGAGAGACAGAATTTTCCCACACGTGCTATAGTTCAGTGCGAGTGTGCCACTCATATGATTCATGTTTAGGCATGATTTCAAACCACCCATCTCTAGATCTCCCAGCATTTGAAAAATTGACAGAGAGGTTAGATTAAAGATTGTAGAAGTGAACAAGCAAAACACTCACAGTACGGAACAGGTAGGTTTCTTGCCTGGGGTGGCTAAAATTTATTGTTCAGGGGAGCACCAAAACTTGGAACAAGCTCTGCTTCTGCCCACTACATATCTTATGAGACCATGTATATGCATGCAACTTTATTGATTTCAATGGCGTTCATAAATAAGTATTTCTTGAATTGAGTCCTGTTTACTTCAAATTTAAAATTTCTCTACCTATAAATTGTCATGTTGACAGCCATATGCTACAAAATATACAGACAGAAAGTGATACTTTCTTCAGTGTTATTACTCAGTGCACTTTCAGACAGACGAGAGCTCTAATCTTGAAGGTCATATATCTGTTGGCTTTCACTTTTACCAAAAGAAGTATCAGAACTTCTTGGTTTGCAGGCAGATTTCCTTATCTCTCTTTTCGAAGAGACATATGGGTTCATGATTGTTTGAGGTACTTTGAATTGTATTTGTAAATTATAGAGGGGCATTCAGGCTTGTTTCACTATCACAACCACCTAGGAAAAACAAATATTGGGTTTAACAACATAGTCCAACAAACATGTAGATATGGATGCTGACTACTTATAGAGTATGAAGGAAATAATGGCTGGGCCACAAAGAGCTCAATGGGCTAAACACCAACATCTTGACCTCACTATTTATTTATTAAAACGTAAATTTTAATGTATAACAAATATGCTTATCATATCAGGCCTATTCTTAAAGAGGTTACACAGAGAAATGGTGCTTGAAGAATTAAGATGAGCTGCCAGGTTGCTTTACATTTGTGTAGGCATGTTAGCCATGAACTTCAATTTGTCCTTTTTGTTTTCTCCTTGTGCTGTAGGCACCAAAGATTTGAAAAGGCCTTTCTGCTTGCTGTTGATATTGGTGCCCGGGACTTATTTATGGTGAGATTCCTGAAGTATTATTATGAACTATTATTCTTTGGTCATGGGATGATTTATGCCAGTTTAGGTGCACAATATAAAGGCTCCCAAGTAATTAACTATCTTAGCTAATTCTGTGAATTGGCTCGGAGCTGGGTAAGTATCAAGGTTATCACATGCTATTGATAGGTTCTAGGCTCCAGCAATAAGGAGCCTTTCACAACATCACACTATCACATTGTGCGATGATGGTGTGAATGGGCTCTTGCTGTCTAAACTTGCAACTCCCCTAATTGCCAGACAACCACCAGCACCTTCACTTATGGTTGATTTGATCTTTGAGCTCTGTCTGTTGTTCTTTTGAACACACACACACACACACACACACACACACCCCTTCTGCAACACAACTATCTTCCAGCAAAGTTGCAAGGTATCCACCAGTTCAGCAGTGCCAAAAGTCCAGCCAGTCCCCCTGGATGAGAGGGATGAGAGGGCTCTTCTTCTGCTTTTATGTTCACATTTTAGGTCTCTGTAGAAAGTGGCTTCGAATGCTTGCTTCTCTTGAAATTTGAGAAGTCAAAGCTGAAAATGAGAGTTATATTTCAGCACTCTTATCCTTCCAGCAAGAGCAAAATTAACCAGTTCTTAAAAGGATCTGTGTGCAAGTTCTGTGGGAAACTCTTTTCTTGTAAGATCTTGCACCACAGTATGACAGTGAGGTCCAATGGACAAAGGCAGCCGTGCTTTCTCAGTCTCCCAGCATGCTCCAGCATATTTCTTTGTTTTTGAAGAAAAACAATAGGGGGAAAACCTTTTGAGAGTTGCATTTGCTCAACTCTTTGAATAATGAAGACATTCTGTTTAAATTAAGCTTTGACACTAGCTGTTAATATCATTTATCCTATTAAGCTACTTGCCCTGCTAGTTTGATCTTAATATTTAAATTCTATGTTAAATTGTACAATTACATTCTTCTTTTATGGGTTATGAAAATTCCTTTCTAATTATACGAAAAGAAATTGCATGAACCTTTTAATGCTTTCTAATGTACAGCTCTAATCATCTAGCTTATTCCATCTAATTAGAAAGATGTGTGTACTGTGATAAACTTTCCTAACTAAGCATGCTTCAAAAGAATATATTCAAAACGTACTTCTGACAAAGTAATTATATATGTTGTATTTATTTATATTTAAATTCCCTTGCTTTCCTCTTTATACTTCTTAAATTTCATTCCCCCCCTTCACTGTTGCCATGTAAGTCTCTTCACTAAGGCAGTGGTTGCCAACCTTTTTAGGCTACTGGGCTTATTTTGAATTTTCAGAATGCATAACATTTCACAAAATTACAGAGACAGTCAGACAACCTTATGCTTGCCATGGGAAGTCAGCTATACCTGCTGATCCTGATTGTGGTGAAAACACAATATTGATTCTACACACACACACACACACACACACACAGTTACTGTCTTATAGCAACAGGGAGCAGTACCAGGAAAAATGTACAAAAGTGGCCACTCACTTCTAATTGCTTAGAAGGCACCTGCCCTCTAACTTACTTACTTTCTTTCTTTTTTAATGAAAGCACAGGATTCCTCAATGAAAGTTTTTTGGGGGCACCATGGGGCACTCACAGGCACTGGGTTGGTGACCCCTCCACTATGAAAATACAGACATTTCAGCTTTGAGAACTGTGTTCTTTCCACCTGTTGTGTTGACTACAGTTATATCCTCTCTCTGTCCTTTATTTTTGCAGCATCTCCCCATCCTCCACAAAAAGTTAACTCACCTTACTCTTGCTGCTGACTCCCCGCCCCTCATTTTCAAGTTCTAACTTCTAACTTTCACAACCTGTCCCCTTTAGGCCCCCTTCTCTAAACCTCTTGTCATGCTGCTGTCTATACCTGAAGTCTTTCCCTATTTGTTCAATGAGTCAGTTAGTTCTCCAGCTTTAAGTTCCTCCTCAAGGCCCCTTTCTTTACCCTGAAGTAGCAGATCCACCTTCGTTATCTCATCAGGTTCTCCACCACCACATCCCCATCTTTTTATTCATTCTGTGGCATCTCATCCTCTAGTGTGTATTACAATATGGCCTAGCTGCTGCTGTGCTATAAACATCTATATGCCTCTCCTTTTAGACCCATTTTATCCATCTGATGTAAATTACAAGTCTTCTATTTAGGTACATCATTTCTGGGGTTCTATAAAACTCCCAATAGGCTGTCAGTTTTAATAAGTTAGAACAGTAATAGACACAAAGTGTGTGGTCAAATCTTAAGAGTTGTTGCCCTAGCACAAAAACATAGGATGAGGCATTCCAAGAGCTGTGCCAGTTGCTCAAAGTTGATATACCACATATATCTGACATGTATTCTTACATCCATGTTTTCTAAAAGTTCTCAACACCCAGCAACTTCCACTAGAAGCAGCTTAGACTGCAATCCTATATCATGGGCATAGCCATGGGGCGTGTCAGGGGGCATCTGCTCCCCCCGCCCCGATCAAATAAATCAATAAAAAATACTTAACTAACTGAGGTTCTGCCCCCCCCTAACATGAACCCTGTCCCCCCCAACATAAATCGTAGCTACGCCCATGGCAGAACAGGTTTTGACTTTAGCTAATAGGTAGAAAATGTGCACTGGAAGTCAATCCTCTGGGAACTGCCCTAAAATTATGATGAAGGGCGGTAGATAAATCTCATAAATAAATAAGTCCATTGCTTATTTGCTTCTCTTCTACTTTTGATGATAAACTTAGAGCTTTAGCATCCTCCTTCTTCTAAGCCGTTACTTTGCCTTCTATACTCTTCCACAAAATATGCCATTGCTTTTTGCATATACCACAATGTAACTTGTGCTTCCTTTTGAAGCAAGGAGACATTTCATTCACTATTTTGTTGTTTTTTTTCTAGACATTAATCTAAATGATTATGAAGCTGAAGTTCTCATTGATCATAGATAGATGAAATTTTACTAGGTCAGACATAAGCTCCACTTGACAGCACGTCTTGGATGGTGGGTGCATTCCCCAAGGACAGTAGGGAGTATTTATTTCTTCTTTGGCGATCATTCATAGCTGAGTAAGATTGTCTTCCATGAATATGGTCTTAACAGTGTGTCTGTAAGTGGCTGTGGAGGCCAATTCTGGATCCACATGTCCTTCCACAGTGGAGACATAGGTTTCCGGGCGGGAGTTGATCACGGTGTGGATTTGCCAAACATGCCTTCCTCTTAGCTCCTTGCGTCCTGAGTTCGAGTGTCTTCAAAGCCCATGGCACCTTTGGCTGTTGTCCAACTGGAGCACTCACAGGCCAGTGTTTCCCAGTTGTTGGTGTTTATACTACATTTTTAAAGATTTGCCTTTAGAGCATTTATAAACCTCTTTTGTTGTCCACCAGCATTATGCTTTCCATTATTCAGTTGGGAATAGAGTAGTTGCTTTGGAAGATGATAATCAGGCATCTGAACAACATGACCAGTCCAACAAAGTTGATGTTGAAGAATCATTGCTTCGACCCTGGTGATCTTTGCTTCTTCCAATACACTGGCATTAGTTCACCTGTCTTCCCAAGTGATACATAAAAATTTTCGGAGACACTGTTGATGGAATCTTTCGAGGAGGTGGAGATGGCATTTATAAGTGGTCCATGTTTCACAATTGTATGGTAAAGTTGTTAGTACAATAGCTTTGTAAACAAGCATTTTGGTTTCCCTTCAAATGTCCTAGTCCTCAAACACTCTGCACTTCAGTCGGGAGAAAGCTGCACTCACTGAATTCAGGCAATGCTGGATTTCGGCATCAGTGTCGACCTTTGTGGAAAGATAACTGCCTATGTAGGAAAAATGATTGACGTTTTTCAGTGTTACACCATTAAGTTGAATTTGTAGTGCTGCAGAGGGGTTGGTTTTGTTATTTTGGATATTGAGTGATAGACCAAGCTTTCCATAAGGTTCTGCAAAGATAGTTAGGATGATTTGGAGGTCATCTTCTGAGTGTGCACATACTATGTTGTCATCAGCATATTGAAGCTCTATGACAAAGGTTATGGTAACCTTATTCTTTGCTTTCAGCCTACTCAAATTGAAGAGCTTACCATCTGTTCAATATATGATTTCTACTCCAGTGAGGAGTTTTCCTTCGACAATGTGTAGGTTCATGGTGATGAAAATAATAAATAGAGTTGGGACTATAATGCATTGGGAAGTATTATTTTGACCAGGAAATACACACAATTTCATCTTGGGACTGATTATGTGCATATTTTCCGTGAGACGTGGTGAATCTGCCCTGTGGCTTGTTGTTATGCATATTAGCTGTGCAATTCACTTTCTCCTGTCATATATTTATTAGTGTAGGAAGTGTTGTGCAACCTTCTTTAAAAGCTTCTTTGGCTCAACCCTGGTGTCCTCCGACATAATGCTCTAATAATAAAATCATTTATTTCACTGAAAAGCACCACATCAAATATAAATGAAACAATGGCTATCAATTTCTACAAAGTTCAAATACAATAGAAAAGGGCATTACATGATGGATACCACCTACTTTTATTGGGTAAAGGCTAATCCTACATGTGACAGCAAGGATCAAGCAATATTAAAGTTGTTAGTTTTAAATCCTTTTGTGCTGTGTTCCAGCTTTCAGCTGCTGACAATTCAAAAGGACATCCACTGTAGTGTTACAGGTAGGATAGACTCAAGGAATAGACACTTTAATAAAAGTGTCACATTTTTAGTCATGGCCTGATTGGTAAAGAACAAGAAAATTCTGAACAGTACTTGGAATTTTGCCCAGAAATATCCTATAAAGGAAGGCATACAAGATGTATTGAAATTAATGAGTGATCACTGCCAATGCTTAACTCAAGTTGTTTTTAGTTACAACATATTCTTAGCCAATTTTCTTGTTTATTGCGTGTTTTATATCATAGCTTACATAATAGAATCATAGAACTCTACACCAAGGGACACCAAGCGTCATCTGTATGAAAGTCATTTATCAATTAGTGGATGAGGAGGACCAAGTTTCCTATCATGCCCTGATTTATTTTAGAATCAGTATGTGGTGTGATACCTGGGAAAAGGGTATAGTTGACCAGTAGTTCCAGCTTTCACGATAATCTAATTCTTTGTGATGCAGCTGCCACAGAGTGGAAAGTTTTATCATTGCCACTCATCTGATGCATTGCTGAAGAAAGCCTGGCTTGCAAGTGAACCATAATTAAAAATAAATTGGCTTACCATTGTAGTTTATTAGGATCAAACAACTGCAATGATTGGCTTGCATATAAGGGCAAGTCAGTCACTGGTTTGTCCTTGCTAACCCACCCTGCCCCACCACTGCGCACTGAAGGAAGGAGTGCAGGAGGAACTAAGTGTGGTCTGCAAACCGCTTGTTCACATAAAAGCATATTTTAATTTAATTTAATATTTAATTTAACCTGTGGGCTAAAGTGACATGCCAACAGGGTCAGTGTGATTATAATGTAAGTTTTAAGTTGCAGTGCAGTATAATATTTTACCATGCACCTCCAACTCTGAAAAATTAGTATATTGTGTTTAACCTGTAAATCCTTAAAACAGTGCCATAAAATGTCAGTGTACAAAGTTGCCTATTATACAGTGAAAAAACAAATGACAACCGAGATTGGCTAGTTCACAGCTATTGTGTTAACTAAATTGACAGTATAAACCTTTACCCTTTTAAGAACTTGCTCAGGGCTCCTTGCTGACAATCATATTGGGTCTATGGACAGAGGAACTACAATATTCATAGCAAACTCTTTATTTCTTTGCCCCAAGACATACATTCTTCTAAAACCACACCTGCTTTTCATTTCAGGAGAACTATGCATATTCAGACTACTAAAGTGCTGTGAAGTTGCATGCCTACATGTTCAGCCCACGTTCCTTAGCCCTTAAGTATTTTTGTATGCCCTAATCCTGTATGTGTTTGCATTTCTTCCTATGCATAGGTAACATTCACATAGCAATTACTCAGGGAGGGCACTATCCCTTTATTTTTCCGTTGTTACAGATTTGTAACTTCCTAGGTGGATAAAAACAAGTTTTACAAGTTTATTCCAATTATGACTGTGTATGCTTGAGTAGAGATTAGCTGCTATAATTAGCAGCAAAAATACTACACAGATACCTATAAATTTTTATGAACATTTCCTGTGCACTGTAAAGTCTTGCTTGTTGAAATTATTAAAAATTGTTCAGACTGCTTCAGTTACAACTTGCTAGTAACTCAAATGGAGGAAAACTTGAAAAGAAAGCTGCTTTATAATGTTCAGTTTGTGCATTTTTTAATCTGTGATAAGTGCAATTTTCTAACAAGTCCCCCCCCCAAAAAAAATAAGAGGGGAGGGTGGGTGGGACAAGCAATCCTATTTCCCAAACATTAGACTCCCAACAACTCCACCCACACATCTATCTACCTATCTGAAATACAGTAGTCTTCATTCCCTAACAAGAGGCAACTAATAAGGTCATCCAGTTCTGCCCCCAAACAAAAAACATTCTAGAAAGTTCATTTCTGCCCAAAATTCCCCACCCCTCAAAATTTAAAGACAACTTGAACAAAACCCATATGCTGAAATTTTGTAGGCTGCATCCATTCAGCAAGGTTTGATATTCCTGCATGTTTCATTCAATTATATCAAAAGATTAAAAAGTTACATGTTTGTTGATTTCCCCACTATCATAGAATCATAGAATCATAGAGTTGGAAGAGACCACAAGGGCCATCGAGTCCAACCCCCTGCCAAGCAGGAAACACCATCAGAGCACTCCTGACATATGGTTGTCAAGCCTCTGCTTAAAGACCTCCAAAGAAGGAGACTCCACCACACTCCTTGGCAGCAAATTCCACTGTCGAACAGCTCTTACTGTCAGGAAGTTCTTCCTAATGTTTAGGTGGAATCTTCTTTCTTGTAGTTTGGATCCATTGCTCCGTGTCCGCTTCTCCCTCCTCTATGTGACATCCTTTTATATATTTGAACATGGCTATCATATCACCCCCTAACCTCCTCTTCTCCAGGCTAAACATGCCCAGCTCCCTTAGCCGTTCCTCATAAGGCATCTTTTCCAGGCCTTTGACCATTTTGGTTGCCCTCCTCCGGACACGTTCCAGTTGGTCAGTGTCCTTCTTGAACTGTGGTGCCCAGAACTGGACACAGTACTCCAGGTGAGGTCTGACCAGAGCAGAATACAGTGGCACTATGACTTCCCTTGACCTAGATGCTATACTCCTATTGATGCAGCCCAGAATTGCATTGGCTTTTTTAGCTGCCGCGTCACACTGTTGGCTCATGTCAAGTTTGTGGTCAACCAAGACTCCTAGATCCTTTTCACATGTACTGCTCTCAAGCCAGGTGTCACCCATCTTGTATTTGTGCCTCTCATTTTTTTTGCCCAAGTGCAATACTTTACATTTCTCCCTGTTAAAATTCATCTTGTTTGTTTTGGCCCAGTTCTCTAATCTGTCAAGGTCGTTTTGAAGTGTGATCCTGTCCTCTGGGGTGTTAGCCACCCCTCCCAGTTTGGTGTCATCTGCAAATTTGATCAGGATGGCCTTGAGTCCATCATCCAAGTCGTTGATAAAGATGTTGAATAAGACCGGGCCCAAGGCAGAACCCTGTGGCACCCCACTAGTCACTCTTCTCCAGGATGAAGAGGAACCATTGATGAACACCCTTTGGGTTCGGTCAGTCAGCCAGTTACAAATCCACTGAGTGGTAGCATAGTCAAGACCGCATTTTACCAGCTTCTTTACAAGAATATCATGGGGCACCTTGTCAAATGCCTTGCTGAAATCAAGGTAGGCTACATCCACTGCGTTCCCTTCATCTACCAGGCTTGTAATTCTGTCAAAAAACGAGATCAGGTTAGTCTGACATGACTTATTTTTCAGAAATCCATGCTGACTATTGGTATCACAGCATTCCTTTCTAGGTGCTCACAGACTGTTTGCTTAATGATCTGCTCCAGAATCTTCCCTGGTATTGATGTCAGACTGACTGGGCGGTAATTATTTGGGTCCTCTCTTTTCCCCTTTTTGAAAATAGGGACAACATTTGCTCTCCTCCAGTCTGCCGGGACTTCGCCTGTTCTCCAGGAATTCTCAAAGATGACTGCCAGTGGTTCTGAGATCACATCTGCCAGTTCTTTTAATACTCTTGGATGCAGTTCATCTGGCCCTGGAGACTTGAATACATCCAGACTAGCCAAGTATTCTTGTACTATCTCCTTAGTTATTCTGGGCTGTGTTTCCTCTGCTGAATAATTTGCTCCAAATTCTTCAGGTCGGGCATTGTTTTCCTTATCGGAGAAGACTGAGGCAAAGAAGGCATTGAGAAGTTCAGCCCTTTCTGTGTCCCCTGTTTGCATTTCACCATCTTCTCCTCTGAGTGACCCCACTGTTTCTTTGTTCTTCCTTTTGCTACGAACATACCCATAAAAGCCTTTTTTGTTGCTTTTAACCTCTCTAGCAAGCCTGAGTTCATTCTGTGCTTTAGCTTTTCTGACTTTGTGTCTACATGTGCTGGCTATGTCTTTGAATTCCTCTTTGGTGGTTTCCCCCCTTTTCCATTTTTTGTACACATCCTTTTTTAATCTTAACTCAGTTAAAAGTTCTTTAGATAGCCACCCTGGCTTCTTTAGGCACCTTCCATGTTTCCGTCTCATTGGTATTGCCTGAAGTTGTGCTTTTACTATCTCCCTCTTAACAAACTCCCAGCCGTCATGAACTCCCTTTCCTTTTAGTATTACTGTCCATGGGATCTCACCCAGCACTTCCCTAAGTTTTATGAAGTCGGCTTTCTTAAAGTCAAGAAATTGAGTCCTAGTATGCCTGGCTGCTCCTTTCCGCTGTATAGTAAACTTCAGAAGAGCATGATCACTCGCGCCTAATGATCCTTCCACTTCTACCCCACTAACCAGGTCATCAACATTGGTTAGGACCAGATCTAAAATGGCTGTTCCTCTTGTTGCTTCTCCTACTTTCTGGACAATGAAGTTGTCTGCAAGGCCAGTGAGGAATCTGTTTGACCTTATGCTCTTGGCTGAGTTTGACATCCAGCAAATATTCGGGTAATTGAAGTCCCCCATTACTACTAGCTCCCTTCCTTTTGCATGCTTGGCCATCTGTTCCAGGAAGGCATCATCTATGCCCTCGGTTTGGCTTGGGGATCTATAGTAAACTCCCACAATGAGGTCCCTGTTATTCTTCTCTCCCTTAATTTTGACCCAAATGCTCTCACTTTGGCTTTGAGGTTCTAAATCTTGGATCTCTTCACAGGTATACACATCCCTGACATATAACGCCACTCCTCCTCCTTTCTTGTCTGGTCTGTTTCTCTGAAATAGATTGTATCCCTCCATTATTACATTCCAATCGTGCGACTTGTCCCACCAGGTTTCAGTGATGCCTATTATGTCATATTTAGTTTGGTGTACCAAGAGCTCAAGCTCGTCTTATTTCCCATGCTTTGTGCATTAGTGTACAGACATTGAAGTCCATTAATCATTTCCCCGTGTCTCTTATTTAAGGATTTTTTTCTCCCACCACTAGGTCTGCGTGCTGTTTCCTCCATTTGGTCTATGACATTTGGATGATCATCTTCATCAATTGATAGACTGTCTCCCTCCCCCACATTAGTCAGTTTAAAGCCCTCCTGATGAGGTTTCTGAGATTTTTGGCAAAAACATTCCTCCCAACCGTTGTGAGGTGCAGCCCATCGCTTGCCAGAAGTCCATCTTCAAGAAACTACAGTCCGTGATCTAAGAATCCAAACCGTTCCTGTTTACACCATTTGCGAAGCCAGCTGTTCACTTCCACTATTTTTCCCTCTCTCCCTGGGCCACGTCGTTCAACTGGGAGGACAGATGAGATGACAATTTGTGCATTTAATTGCTTCAATTTCCTGCCCAGAGCCTCGTAGTCTCTTTTGATCTTCTGGAGGCTATTGCTTGCAGTGTCATTGGTTCCCACATGAACCAAGAGGAAGGGGTATTTGTCAGTGGGTTTTATGATTCCTTGCAGTCGTTCAGTTACATCTTGGATCTTAGCCCCGGGGAGACAGCACACTTCCCGAGACATCTTGTCAGGCCCACAGATCACTGCTTCTGTTCCCCTCAGTAGGGAATCCCTTATCACCACTACACGCCTCCTCTTAGGTTTGGTCGGGGTTCTTCCGTGAGCTGTACATTCCAAGGTCGCCTGCACATTCCCTGAGGACTGACTTTGCTGCTCTTCTTCATATACCTGATAGACTGTAATGAGGGAGAGATCCTCAAATGGAGTCTGCTCTTCGTCTTCCATGCTAGGGGAGAGGACCTCAAAGCGATTGTGTATTTCTAAACAATCAGAGCGAACCCTGGGCCTCCTACTTCTTTAAGTCACGTTTCTCCATATATCTGGCTCCTGTGATGGTGAACTAGCCTCCTTCTCAGGGGAGTCCCCTGTCTCCTCCTTGGTGGAGACGGTGTGCTCTGTTGCTTCCAAGAAATGCTCCAGCTCTTTAATTCTTTGGAGCGTAGCTACACGTTCCTCCAGTTAGAATCATAGAATCATAGAATCATAGAGTTGGAAGAGACCACAAGGGCCATCGAGTCCAACCCCCTGCCAAGCAGGAAACACCATCAGAGCACTCCTGACATATGGTTGTCAAGCCTCTGGACTTTGTCTTCTAAGAGGGCAATCAACATGCAATTGCTGCAGGTAAAGCTGCCTGCAACCTTTGGCTATAGGTTTACAATTGACTATAGTCAATTGTAAAAGTTGGAAGTTTCAGACTTTCCAAAAAGAGGTTCTGATTCAGACCTGTGCCTAAAACAGGTGTTCTTGAAGTGCCTCAAACTGATTTGATCTACTTTCCAAAGTAGAATTCCAACTGAATCTTGCTTTGGAACACCCTCCTAATACACCATTCTTCCCTAATCCCAGTGTCAGTAAGCATGCAGTCACCATGCAGTCTTTTCAGACTAGAGGATACAGAAAGCATGAAGAAGATCAGAACTATACTCTGTGTATACTGTGCTGCAGATTTACAGCTGCACCCAGAGAATGATTTGGATCTATCCTCCTTTTGCTTTGCTTTCCCATTTTTCAGGTGAGCATCTCTTGTTCCAGTGCTTCCATTCCAAATATCATTCTTACTCTTGCCATTTAAAGAATAAATATGCAAGACTTAGGTAATACTCCTTCCCATTTAGTTGAAATCATGATATAGTATTATATAGACTGTAGCAGGTCTCTCTCTTGAATAGTTGGGTTCTTTGCAGAGAGAGAATACGTTTCTATTCCTTTTTGACTGTGGGTTTTTTTGTGGGGTTTTTTTGCAAGTAAACATAAAACCAAGACTAGGGGCATTAATTTGAAAATAGTTTTTACGAATTATGGAAAAAACAATGTTGTAGAGGCACATAGAGAATTGTATTGTCTCAATGCAAATTATATAATAACATGTATAATTGGTTAGCTTTTTCAAATTGTCAATTATTTATTAAGCTGTAGTTTGCTAAACTTAGGCTGCAATCCTAACCCCCATTTACCTAGGAGTAAGCACCACTGACTTCAACAGAACTTCCTTTTGAGTAGACATGGTTATGATTGCACTGTTAAGCATCAAGAAAAGGACCTGACTCTTTTTTTTTTTTATATATATAATATTTTTATTTTCCATTTAAACACAATACAACGAACATAAACATACAAAAAAAAAACACAAAACAAAACAAAAAACATGTATCATTTCATATCCTAATTTCATATCCCATCTTCCCCGACTTCCTCATGCTTCCCCTTTCTGTATTCCAAATTCTTATTGATTATTCAGCAAATCTTCCCTTATTTTAATTTAGATTTAGATTATTCTTCCTTATTCTCCTTGTCTTAACCATTACTAATAGTAACCATTTACTTTCCAGTCCAACATCATTCTAACTTTCATTAACTTTGTAATATTTCTTTAAGTAGTCCTTGAATTTTTTCCATTCTTCTTGCGCTGCTTCTCTTCCCTGGTTTCGGATTCTGCTCGTCATTTCTGCCAAGCCCATATAGTCTATCACCTTCATCTGCCATTCTTCCAGTGTGGGTAGTTCTTGCGTCTTCCAGTACTTCGCAATGAGTATTCTAGCTGCTGTTGTAGCATACATAAAGAAAGTTATATCCGTCTTTAACACCCCTTGGCCGACAATACCCAAGAGAAAGGCCTCTGGTTTCTTGGGGAAAGTATATTTAAATACCTTTTTAAGTTCATTATAGATCATTTCCCAGAATGCCTTAATCTTCGGGCAAGTCCACCAAAGATGAAAAAATGTACCTTCAGTTTCTTTACATTTCCAACGAAAAGGACCTGACTCTTTGCACTATAATGAAGCACATGCTTCCTTCTAAAGAAAGAAGAACCCTTCTCTTTCTGCAACAGAAAAGTTTATAGATAAAAAAAGCCTATGTTGCTCCCAAAATAATTTCAAGCAAGGCAAGACGGAGGTCCAAAAGCACACACTGCAACACAACTTAATGGATACTGACTGGCAATCTGAGAGATGAGTCCCTAATATTTCTCCCTTTAGACATTGCTTTCCTTGCCTAGACACACATTTTAATCAAAATCTCATAGATTTTATCTGCAAAGAAACCAGAAATTTTCTCACAGCAGGAGGGACTTGCATCAGCAGCCAAGTGAAGACAGTCTGGATTAACCAGACTACCTGCCACCTGGAACAAATCCACTGATTGAGGCTTCGCAGATAACACATTGGAAGCAAAGGAATATTTCCTCTCTTTTTTTAACAATACACACAGCCATGACATAAAATATAATTCAGATAACTTGACTTAGTAATATATTCTGACAGGATTTTTCTCTCTGTGTGTCTCCCCCCCCCCCCCACTGGCTTCATTTGTTTGCCTATCACACATAAAATAATGGGAAGCCAAGGAGCAAGGCACTAGGTATTCAAAAGCATAAGGACTCCTCTTTCAGGTCAAAGACCACTAGGAAAAAACACATATTTCCATGCAGTATGTTCTTAACATCATTTAGAATTTGGGTATATTTGCATCTGTTAAAAGGTTCTTTAAACAGGCTCCAAGCACCACACTCCCTTCAGCAATGTGTGCTTTTCATTGAGAAGTAAATACCTGCTGTTTCTCTTTACTTTATTCCCAGACCAAGAAGGGAATTAGCAGTTGCCATATTTGAGGAATAGCTAATGTGGCACCCTCCAGATGTTGTGGATTGCAACACACATCAGCCCCAGCCTTCATGGGGCATCACACTGGCTACCCCTGCCTTAAACAAGGACAGATTAGCAAAAGGAACAGGGCAGTGAAGTTGTGCAATGATGAACAAACTGTGTTCCCCTAAACAGGGCAGGTTCCAGAACTACTCCTGCTAGCCCCTTGTACTGAAGCTACTAGGGAAAAGATCATTTGCTCTGAACCACAGTCCCAGCAGAGGGCTTCTGGGAGTTGTTGGGTGCAGGAATACCAAAGAAGGATGGTAAAGATGCCAGAGTGATCAGTTCTAGTGCTTTATGAAGAAAGGTTGGATAGTGTTCTCGAAGCTACCAACATGAGTTTGACGCAACTGCAGGAGGCAGTGGAAGACAGGTTTGCTTATACTGCAGGGTTGAGAGCTCTATTCTTTCTGGTTAATGGTTAACACCTTATTCATTATTAACTGTGAAGATAGAGCATGAATAGGATAATAAACCTGCATTTCAAAAGAGTAACACAGAGAAAATTATAAATATAGTCTCATCACTTCCATCTGCATTTCTGATCTAAGCAATAAAGAAGCCTTTTTTTCCTTTCAAATTCTCCTTTGTTACTTGTCCAAGATTCATTTTAGATTAATCTTTTATTTTGCTTTATTTCTAAAGGACATCCATTACTTTGCACTAGATAAGGGTGAATTGGCACTAGCAGAAGTGGCAAAGAAGAAAGCTAACGACATTGACACAGAATCAATAACCACTGGAGTTGGTAAGAATTAATGCTGTTTTTAAAAATGGCTTTTTTGTTTTAATCAATACTTGTTCTTGTATCACTGTCATGTTATGCTTGTAGCAGGGTTATTGGTTAATTGGAATTGTTTTTGGGGTGAGAGAACAATGATGGCATCTTCACTGAACAGAGAAAGGTAATCATTCAGAAACAGCTTTTAGATATAAAAGTAAGAATGATGACATTGTAGAAGCGCCAAAATAAGTTAGAGCTCTGTACAAAGCAAGAAGGCACTATTTGCATATTGCAAAAAGGTTACACAAAGTGCTAGATTGTGAAATTCATATTTATTTAAGATCTGGACACAGAAAGTGCACTTCATTGAACCAATTAGATTAACTGAGATCTAATTTGCAAATTATCTGGTTCTAAAGCCCTTGTGTTGGTCAATGGGACATCCACCTATAAGCAGAATATAGCATATAGCCCAGGCACACAAGATTGGACCTATATTGTACTGCGACTCAAGCCCAACTTTCTATTTTTGTTCTGTATTTTGCCTAAAACACACCTCTGAGTACTTATTTTAGAGACATATGCAAGCTAGTATATATTTTGTATTCTCGGTAACAGTTATTTTTATCTTCCGTCTTTGCCACGGGTGTCAAACACAAGGCCCGCGGGCCGAATCCGGCCCGCCAGACCTCGTCATGTGGCCCGTGTAGCCGCCGGCCGCCAGCTTTCACCTTTTATTCTCGCTTTTTTTTTTTACACAAGAAAGCCGCCTCTTCAGCGCATGCGCAGCAGCCTACAAGCCAGAGAACGTCTGCCCTCTAGCGGCGCCGGCCGTTCTACACAGGAAACCTCCACTTTACATGCATTCAGGAAACCTCCACTTGTTTTTATATTGAGCGCATGCCATCCTGTGATGTGACAGATCCAACGGCTGCCTGAACAACCGGCCCTTTGAGGGTGACCAAACTGCTGATGCGGCCCCCCGATGAATTTGAGTTTGACACCCCTGGTCTTTGCTGTCTGCTGTGTGATACTGTGAATGCTATGTTGGTTAAATAGAACAGAAGGCTAGGTTGGAGGGAAATCGTAAAAGATTCCAGACAGAGCTTAGCCAACCGAAGAACAGAGGAAAATAATAGCTTGGCTTTAAATTTATTCTTTTTTTTTCTGCAGTAAATGTAAGGAATTTCCTCAAAAAGTTAGATGAACATTGCTTTTATCCTTTTATAGGACAGAAGAAGAAGGGTGTATGTGAGGTTAAAACAAAAGTGTATATCTGGATGAGTCAGAATTATTTTGATTGTGACAATTTAGGGGGGAAATGGTAAATGAAGCACATACCAATTTTAATACTGTATTTACCTGAATCTAATGCTCACCGTTTTTGGCCAAATTACATTGCAAAAATTAAGGTGTGCATTAGATTCGATTGCACATTCACATTTGCCAGCAAATCCTTTTTTTGGTTTCAAGGTTCTGAAAATTGAGGTGCGCATTAGATTGGATGGCACATTAAACTCGATGGCACATTATGGCTATATTGCCATATTTATTTAATGCTAATTTAGCATATATGTGTTGTCAAGGCAATGTGTCATTGTTTAGCTCTTTGTGTGCATGCTAATGCTCAATATACTGAAAATTACATGATAACCTTAATTTGTCTCTTTCATCATCTGCCTCATAAAGTGAACTGATAAATGCTACCTCACTCAAAACATTTCTCTTGTACCTGGTTCGCTGGCAACCAGAGTCCAACTGACTCACCTCTCTCCCAGCGCCTACACAGAAAGCTCCCTGTTATTCTGTTATTACTGCAACCTATTAATAGTTAGCAGAGGATGAACAAATTTCAGTGATAAGGTTGCAGTTAAAAATATTTATTAACTCAAGATTTCTAGTTTAAGCTACTTATAAAAATATAATTTCCCATGTATCTGAATAAATAAATTAATTATTTTATTCCCAGTAAAAAATAGAAGTGAAATTATTTGGGAGTCCTGTAGTTTCTCTTAATTTCAGGAAATGAGTGCAATGTTACTTTTACCTGTGAGCTTAGAAAGAGAGAGAAAGGTTCATCTGATTTTCCTGCTAGTGTCTCAATACAAACCAATATTGTTGAGATTAATTCGATAAAAGCTTTTTAAGAGGCTATGGTCTCTAAGGGCTTTCTATATTTGAAATCCCATGCGAGTGCATCTTGTGGCATTATGAAATCAAAATAACACTTTTAATGCTGGGAAAGTATAATGTCCTGTTCCTCATCCATGCCAGTTCCTGAACAAATTGAAGACAGATGGTCATTGAGTATTACCATAAGTAAAAAGTTTTTCATGGCATTTTGTGTGCATTGCAGCTGATAACCCTCCATCCTCACAACAATCCTGTGCCACAAAATGTTACTTCAGTTTCATATATGGAGAATTAATGCTCTGTTTTTATTATTTGGTTGTGAAAGAATTCAGTACCATATCTCCCAAATGAATACATTGCAGTAATCTCACCTAGAGGTTAGCAGAGCTTAGACAACAGAAGTTAAGCTATCCCTGTCCAGATAGGGGCGCAGCTGGGCCACCAGTCAAAGGTGATAGAAGGCACTCAGTGCCATGGGGTCATTTGAGCCTCAAGCAACAGCAGTGGATCCAGAGGTACCCACAAAGTGTGTACCTCCTCCTTCAGAGGGAGTGTAACCCCATCAAGAGCAGGCAGTCTCCCATCCATTTGGTCTAGGGAACCACCCACTAACAGTGCCTCCATCTTCTATGGATTGAGCTACAGTTTGTTGGCTCTCATCCAGTCCATTACTGAGGCAAAACAATGGAAAATGACCATCCAATTAGGACTGGAACCACTGCAAAGTGGTGCCACCCAACCCTAACTCACAGGTGCTCCAGAAAGATACCATGGTTGATGGTATCAAAAACTGTTAAGAAGTTGAGGAGAATTAACAAGGACATGAGCAGAGGCTTCAGTTTCGTGTACTACCCAAAATCATCTCAGTCTTGATGGTGTGTAAAACTGCAAATCTCTGTTTTTACCAAATGCACTGGAACATCACTTTCCCACAATCAAAGGAAAAGCTGATTGCCAAAGGCAGTCTTCCACATCACCTCTTACAACCCAATTCTATGCATGTTGATTCAGAAGGATTTCCCACTGACTTTCAAGGAACTTACTGTCAGTTAGGTATGCACTGTAGTCTGAGTAAGTTCTTCACTCTGCTGGTGAAGAAATGCATCTATTTAAATCCTCCTTTTACATACATGATTAGATTCCCAAAGGAGCAGATTCCCTCCCACCATCCGCCAGATCATGGAGATTGAAGGAGAATGGAGAGGCACCAGTTTATTCTCTGCTTTCTCCTAATTCCAGAGAGGATATCACACATCAAGTCATCCTTGGAGCAGCTGTATAGAAGCAGCAGTCTGTTCCTCAGTCTGGCAGCAGATGCTCTTGGAAAGATAAAGGTTGCACTGACATGAGCAGGTGCTGCTGCTGCTTCACAAATTATTCAATTGTGGCTTCTCTTCCTCCTCTATATATCAAAGGAGGGGTACTATTTAAAAGAAAAACTTAACAACAGAATTGTTATTTATAGAAATTCAAAGCAAAAAATAAAAGCAGATTACTAGAGCTGTGCTACGCAGACCAAATCTCAAATGGCAGCAAAGAGGAAACGTTGTCTGCTCCAGCAAATCTTTTTCCCATGACTGGGACTTATTCAGGAAACATCCTGAACTAGGATGCTACATGTCCTATTCCTATCACACAACCACACTGCAGCACAAATAGTAGAACATGTAGCTATTTCCACTTCAAGATAATAAATCAAGCTACCAAAGGAACTGCTGCAAATGGAAACTAGCCATAAGAATTGCCTTAATTAATAAAGGTTTGTGGCAGTGAGCAACTCACCCATTAAGACATTACTGCATTATGAAGACCCAGTGAAAAACCTATCTAATAAATGTCAGAAAGTTTCCCAGGGCCAGCTTTCAACAAATTGCATTAGGTCACAGCAAGATGAATTTATTTTAACCTTCAAAACAATTGCTTTCACCCCCAAGGGATTCATGTTGTGACAAGACAGCCCGATAAATGCTATATGGTTCAAAGGGAAACTATGAAGCCCCATCCCTTTAAAAAGAAATTTACGTATAAATTTTGGTGGTTTTGAGCTTTTTTTTAAGTGACACGGCAATTTTATAGTTCAGAAAAACCCTACATGGCTGGTTTGCTCAATGGCCCATTAGTTAACATGAACAATATTTAAGCTAATTTTCCTAGTGGGGGGGCGTGCGTTGTAAATTATAGTTAAGCATATGGAACCACCAAGTATATGAGTAAAGCTTGAAATCTTAAAACTATTTCATGTGTCACTTATTGACATATAGCCAAAGTTCATTAAATCTATTTTTGACTGTCCAAGCATAAAGGCTTTTAAAACAAAACTATGAGTTGGTTTCTCACAGAAACTTGATGAACAGGGCACAAAATTCCAGAATATTGAGAAAATAGTCTCTAGACTTCTGTGAGACTACCACATAAGTTTGCCAGTAGTGTCTTCTTACATACATGAAGACAGCTTATTAAATTGTTCTCAACTAACTCCACTGACTTAGTTATGGAGGGAAGTTCAGACTTGAGATAAAGTCTGAACTTCCCTCCATAATTTATGGTTCATTATGGGTGTGATTTCATCCATTTTCTCTGTGACTTGTACCGGTACCGATTACCACCTTCATTCAAGCCTCAAATGTACTAGGGCCAGGATAAATAATGACACATGGGTATAATTTCTTTCTGGGCTGGTCCCTAAAGTGGTTTGGGTTTAAAGTATTATTATTTTTTAAATAATTTTTTTATTAATTTTCCAACATATATTAAAACACAATACAACTGACAATACATAAACAAACAAACATATAAACACGTATAATTTCATAACCTCTTTTTCTTAAACCTTATTTCAACGACTTCCCCATACCTCCCTTTTCTGCATCCCTGTTTTAAACTTTTCCAGCAACCCCTAATTTCAATTACTTATAGTTCACTTTCTTTAATCCTTTTTCTCTTACCCAATTATTTGTCACTGCAATTCTGTTTTACATTACCCATGACATTTTAGCACTCATTAATTTTACAACAGTTCTTAAGATAAACTTTAAATTTCTTCCAATCTTCTTCCACCGTCTCTTTTCCTTGGTCACGGATTCTGCCAGTCATCTCGGCCAGTCCCATATAGTCTATCACCTTCGTCTGCCACTCTTCCAGCGTGGGTAGTTCTTGTGTCTTCCAATACTTTGCTAAAAGAACTCTTGCTGCTGTTGTAGCATACATAAAGAACGTCCTGTCTTTCCTTGACACCAATTGGCCTACCATGCCCAGGAGAAAGGCCTCTGGTTTCTTATGAAAGGTACACTTAAGTACCTTCTTAATTTCATTATAGATCATTTCCCAGAAGACCTTGATCCTTGGGCACGTCCACCAAAGGTGGTAGAAAGTACCTTCAGTTTCATTACATTTCCAGCATTTATTATTGGGCAAATGATAGATTTTTGCAAGCTTGACTGGGGTCATGTACCACCTATAAATCATTTTCATAATATTCTCTCTTAAGGCATTACATGCCGTAAACTTTATACCGGTGGTCCATAACTGTTCCCAGTCAGCAAACATAATGTCATGACCAATGTCTTGTGCCCATTTAATCATAGCTGATTTAACCGTCTCATCCTGTGTATTCCATTTCAACAGCAAGTTGTACATTCTTGACAAATTCTTAGTATTGGGTTCCAACAATTCTGTTTCTAATTTTGATCTCTCCACCTGAAAGCCAATTTTCCTGTCCTGTTTGAATACTTCATTTATCTGGTAATAATGAAGCCAGTCTCTTACTTTAGACTTCAATTTCTCATAACTCTGTAATTTCACTTTTCCCTCCTCTTGTTCTATAATTTCCCAGTATTTTGGCCATTTAGATTCCATATTAAGTTTTTTCACTTCCTTAGCTTCCATTGGTGACAGCCACCTAGGGGTTTTGTTTTCCAACAGATCTTTATACCGAATCCAAACATTATATAGTGCTTTCCTAACAATATGGTTTTTGCAACCTTTGTGAATTTTTACCTTGTCATACCATATATATGCATGCCAACCAAACCTATTGTTAAACCCTTCCAGATCCAAAATGTCTGTGTTCTCAAGAAGTAGCCAGTTTTTCAGCCAGCAAAAAGCCGCTGATTCATAATACAGTTTTAAGTCTGGCAGGGCAAACCCCCCTCTTTCTTTTGCATCAGTTAATATCTTAAATTTTATTCTGGGCTTTTTGCCCTGCCAGCCAAATCTAGATATGTCTTTCTGCCACCTCTTGAAACAGTCCATCTTGTCCACAATCTGCAGTGTTTGAAACAAAAACAACATTCTCGGCAAAACATTCATCTTAATAACAGCAATTCGGCCTAACAAGGAAAGTCTCAAATTTGACCATATTTCTAGATCTTTCTTAACTTCTGTCCAACATTTCTCATAATTGTCTTTAAATAAGTTCACGTTCTTAGATGTTAAATTAATCCCCAGGTATTTCACTTTCTTTGCTACCATTAATCCGGTTTCACTGTGAAACCTCTCTCTTTCAGCAACTGTTAGATTTTTCTCCAATACTTTCATTTTCTGTTTATTCAGCTTAAAACCTGCTACTTGACCAAATACTTGTATTAGCTCTAAAACTCTTTTTGTACTAGTGTCTGGCTCTTGTAAAGTTAGTACTAAGTCATCTGGTTTGGGTTTAAAGTAAGGCAAATTACATATGCTTCCTTCACTCATTCATAAGTACCCTGCATGGCAAATAAACACATGGACATTCGCCACATGTTCTAGGAGATAGAAATTTTGTTTGTGGTTAAATATCTCAGTGCGCTTTGACTAATTTTTCAGAGGTATTAGAAAAAATATTGCAACAATAAAAATATTTGTCATGTCACAGCACAGTCTTATGGTAAAAATTTCACTTCAGTCTCACAAAAGATGCAGAGGCAGTTTTAACTAATCAGAATGGTTTTTATTTTTCTGTTATTTGATGTTTCTGAGATTGTAGGTCCTTTATAGAGCTTGTTTAAACCATACGTATGACTTCCAGACATTCTTTCTTGTAAAGTTATTTTGTATATGTGTGTGTCACCCTTTTACTTTTTCTCCAAGGGTTACATTTGAGTCCTTGCGCTTCTCTAGCTTCTGTGAATAGAATATTTGGCACATTACACCAATCCTGGCCTGACTGCACTGTCTACCAATCAGCTTCCAGGCCCAATTCAAAGTCCCAGTTTTGACCTATGAAACCTTAAATGGCGCAAGACAGCAATACCTCAAGGACCGCCTCTCCCATATAAACCAATCTAGACTGCAATCATCATCTGAGGCCCTTCTTTGTGTGCCTTTTCCACAAGAGGCCCAGAGAGGGGCAACACAAGAAAGGGCCTTTCTGCAGTGGCACCCCATTTGTCGAACACTCGACTGGTGCCTTCATTATACATCTTCAGGTGACAGGCAAAAATGTGACTCTTCCACAAGGCCTTTGGCTGATTAATATTCTATGACCTTTTAAATGTGTTTTCACTGTTTATTTTGTGCTTTTATCTTGTATTTTTATCTTGTGAACTACCCTGATATCTTCGGATGAAGGGCGGTATTAAAGTTATGTAGCTTACAGCAGGAGAATGACAAATGTCCAGTCCTAAGAATCCTCGGTCTGGAAGCAGGCACACACCCATCAGGCTGACTACACTTGCAATATTCAGGGAGCAAGAGATGGGTCATATAACAGGAGACATTGTGGTGGCAGCCACACACATCCATATTTTAATGTTTGGGTGTCCACAACCACTGTGTCTTAATTTGTATTCTCTTGGCTATATATCTGCCAAAATAAACATCCAGGTACTGATCAGTGCAGACCCCAATAAGGCATAAATACTACCAATAGAAAAAAACCTGTAAAACAATGTTCTGATTAGCAACAGACACCTGCAACAGCATAATCCCACTAGGAACATGAATCATCTCCGCAGGTAGATGTGTCATTACCAGTGCTGGCTCAAGCCAATAACAAAATGCTTCCTCAAACAGTCCTTCGCCTTCTGCTGTATCCTTTTAAAGCGTTGCCCACAGAGTGATTTTTTGGCTATTTGTGATAAAGCCAGAGTCAGGACAAAAACAAAAAATGTTTTGTCATTATTGGCAACATAATGTTTCCTTAGTGTACATTTTACAGCAAGAACAACATGATTTTTAAAGTCTCTTACATTAAGGATAGTATGTAAATATTTATTACTATTATGTTTCACTTGTGAGAGAAATGGGGCTTGCTCACAAGCGTGTGGAAAATTTCAGCCATAGGTTATCTGATCCTCTGTATTGTCACTCTTGAGTGCATTCATTTAGATAGAATTTGGCAAAAACATGTACTTGTTAGCAGCTGGTATGCACATTAAGTTTATAACCTTTCTTCTGTTTACTCTGTGAGATGTAATGCGATGTGACAGGGTGTAACACATCAGAGACGTGGTGTGTCAGCTGAGGAATTTCAAAAGGAGCTGTTTTTCTAGGTTTGAGAATAGGTGAAGTCTTAAACAGAATGCTCTTCCAGAATATTAATTGTTATATCCCCACCAAATGTTTCAGGCATAATATTCATCAACTGCTTATAAACATTATAAATGTCCTGAGGTTGATATCTAGACTTAACAACAACAGCTTAGCAAACAGGTTAACTGTGCAAACAGGTTAACTTTCCATAGCAAACAGGTTAACTGTCCATAGACTTCTATGGACATCTGTTTTTTAATTAGTTTTTATTGGGTATTTTTGTGTTACAAAGCAAACAGATAAATAGGGAACAGTACACCTATTGTCTCCACTTTCAATTCATAGTCTTCTTCACAGTTCATTTACGTTTGGTGAGAGACACTTTTGCCATTGACATCTTACAGTTGGGGGAAAGGGGAGGGTAGAAGAGAGATGGGGGTATTGTTCTTTTGTTGTATGCCTATGGCTAACCTGACCCAACAAACTAGCCCACGTCCCTCACACAAATAAGCCACGCCACAATCAATTGAACACAACCAACCAAGCTTGGGAACCCCTAACCTCTTGCAATATCAATAAAAATATGAACTTCTATTAAGTTCTGTTGAGTTCAATAGGATTTACTTCCAGGTAAGTGTGTACAGGATTGCAGCCTAAGAAAATGGGGGGGGGGGTTAAGCATTTGTAGAAATGGCCTCTAGTGAAGATGCTGGGCTGTCAATCTACTTGTGCACAGGGGTTCGCAGGCCTAAGTTCTTGTCCCTATACTTTGATGAGGGTAGTAACCTGGAGTTCAACTTCTCCCAGGGAGGTCAGATGGAAGAAGTGCACCCAGAGCACCTCCAGTAGTTGGCACTACTTCTCTGATTCTACTGAACTCATGGGGGGGGGATCACCTTTCAGATTCCAGCAGCAGATCAAGAACTAACCCCAGAGGACAGGTGAATTTGAAGAATGTTAGACTTGTAGGAACTAGGCAGAAACAAGAGTGTTTCAGACCCTTTGTATGAACACAGACAGAAAAGAAAGAAGAGGAAAGAGAAAATTCTCTTAATATTCTGTACACAGATGCTAGAGAAGTGCAAGGACTCAAAATGTAACTCTTGGGTAAGCACTCTAGGGGAGATTCTTATATTAAATTGAAGCTCAAGCCCCACACCCAGGGAACTTGGGACTCCAATTTAGATGTTTAAGTAGCAGCCTTCTTATAATACGCATGCACTCCTAAGGTATGTGCAAGCAATTATATTTATTCAACTAACAACAGTGGATCAAGAAGAGAATAACAATATAAGGAGCAGTATGCGAATAAACTTTAGTCTAAGATGTTCCACCTTCTCCCAAGGTCCAGCTATGCCAAATGAAGTCTGTGCCCTTAGGCCACACAGTCAGTTTGAGAATGCAATGGTTCTTCTAGATCCAGAAATTGAGAATGGCACAATAAGGAACTCCAACCAGCAATGGGAGCATGTTGCAAGAGATGGCAGTAGAGGATGGTATCTGCGGCTCTAAAGCTTCAAGCCAATAGGAATTACTAAAACAAGTCAGTAGCTCTTAGCTTCCTCTCCTAGGTGGATTTCAGCCACTAGTGTCTCTGCCCATGAAGTTTAGCAATCTCCTAATTGAAACATTCTACAGGAATCAGTTCAGCTCTTCCATCTTCTTTCCTCCACAAAGAGCCACCCATTTCCTTAACTGTTCTGTGACTGCTGCTCTCCAGAGACCACTAATGGTCAGGGCAAACCAGCACTCTTGCTGAATGACAAGGAGCTTAGCTGACAACGAAGCACAAGTGTCCCAGGCACCCTTATGCTTGTTAATTTATTCCAATAGTTATATAATAAAACGTAGAGTGCCACTCTCTCCAACATGCAAATGACTGTGGCATGCTGGGTTTGGAGACTCTGCATGTCTTGCTTCCACCACTTGGTGGACTATCTCCCTTGCTTTTTTGCTTCATCCCTTCACAAACAAGAGCTTCCAAGATCCATAAGTAATTTTGGAAAAATAAGAAAGCAAAGTCAGGCCTTTTCCTTGGCAAAGTATTGGCCCAACTTTGAACACACTCTATCATGGAAAAGTTTCAGAACCTAAAGAATCTCATGGCATTTTTGGCAAGGGTGGGACCCAAAAAGGTTAAGGTGCTTCCCCTTATCTTGGCCTTGAAGAAAGTGGTACTGACAGCAGGTGGTGGCCAAGTTCTCTTCCTTGATTAACTAAGCTGAAAACAAGCTGTATACATTTTCTCGGGTTGAATTGGGCTGTTATCTTCTAGATCAATGCTGTTAAGGTTCTGTGTCCATTTCTAACCATAAGACAAAAGCTACTGATGGCTGCCTTTTGCAACCTTGGCAACCTCATTCCTGTATCCAGCAGATTATCTTTACAGCCATGCTGTCATGAGCTGTGATTGGCTATGCTCATGAAACAAGCTAATGGACCATTCAATTTAGAAAAGAAAATGTGATTACAACATTTTTATTTGTATGCTGCCTAATTTTCCTTAGTCTTCAATTTTATGAAAATAATTGTATCCTGACTTATCTATTGCTCTCTGTTTAATTAAATGGTTCTCACAGCAAACTCCTATAAATAGCTACTCAGAAGTACCGTAAGTCATATTAAGCTTAATGGGACCTACTCCAGGTAAATGTTTTTAGCAGATGTAGGGAACCTCTCACTCTTCTGATGTTGAACTACAACTCCCATCAGCCCCAGCCAGCATGGCCAGTGGACAGATGTGATGGGAGTTATAGTTCAGCAACATCAGAAGGGCCACATGTTTCCCACATCTGGTATAACAGGATTGCAGCCTCAGCAGCATACATTTTATGAAGTCATTCTGTGCTGTGTGACAGAGAAGGGGACATGCCTTTTTTAAGAAGGTTGTGTGTCACCCACGGTTTTCAAAGCACTTGTCATGTAATGTGTGTGTGTGTGTGTGTGTCTTCAGTCCCATTAATAGGTAACAATTTTAATTGATCAAAATGCTTTCAATAAATTAACTGATTAATCAATTTACTGTGATAGCCATACAGTGGTGCCCCGCAAGACGAATGCCTCGCAAAACGAAAAACGCGCAAGACGAAAGGGTTTTTCGGTTTTTGCGTCGCTTCGCAAGACGATTTTCCCTATGGACTTGCTTCGCAAGACGAAACGTCTTGCGAGTTCTTGCGAGTTTGTTTCCTTTTTCTTAAAGCCGCTAAGCCATTAATAGCCGCTAATAGCCGCTAAGCCGCTAATAGCCGTGCTTCGCAAGACGAAAAAACCGCAAGACGAAGAGACTCGCGGAATGGATTAATTTCGTCTTTCGAGGCACCACTGTAGTAGTAAGAGGAGCATGCTTCTGAGCAAATAAAGGGTTTTATTTCCCTCATCACTGAGAAAGTACACATCAGGAAACAAAGGAAGGTTTGGGCTCTCACATTCTCTCTTATATGAAGAACTTAAAAGAATGGATACACCAGAGTGTCAGGAAGATAAATTTAAGTTGTTCTGTGATGCATGGGTATCTGTCTAGTTCTCCAGTCATAATAAAGGTTAAATGTCTTCGACATTGGTTCTATCAATTGTTCTGTGGACATTGTAACTGCATGGTACAAATGTCACTCAACACAATTCTAGCGTATCTTTCACCACTGTCTAAATAAATGTTCAACAAGAGAGACACAGCATTTAAAAGTATGAAAACAGACCCTTTACACTTTTGAAGTTAGTGTCTTATTGTTTGCCTAAACTTTCAATATGATTGTTATCAGCTTGAAGTTTGTATATTTTTCTTCTTTTGTCAATTATTTTTATTGATTTTTCTAATTATTACAAATTGTTACCAAATAGATCTCAATGAATCTCTAGTTGACATCACTCCATCATTCCAATAATATTTTCCATAAACTGCCCCTTTACAACCCTGCAAACAGCAAATAGATGAAATAAACCTCAGTGTATATATTTAATTACAGCATGTGTGATCTTTCAATAAGTTCTTATTTCCAGATTTTGGGGTTGTTTTCCCTACTTGAAACTTCTCACATGTTCAAATCAAAGTTCTTTCCCTGATTAGTTGATTTATCACAGTTCTCTGTCTCCTCTGTCCGTGCTCACATTACCCAAGGTCACATTTCTTCATACTGATAGTAGAGTCAAGCAATACATAGTGTAAATTTCGCTCACAAAGAGATATGACAGTTTGCAGAAAAAGCATTCTAGAAGCAACTGAAGCAACCCAGCCATTAAAATGCAACACTTCAATGCTTTATAAATGTATCTTTTTTCCAGTGCAAACAAATGCACCAATTGTGATATGTATTTCTCCATAATTCAACCTCTTCATGGCTTGTATATTTTTCATTTCAGTAATGATTTCTGTGACCAAATATTAATTAAGTTTGCAGTACAAATAAAAACAATGCACTAGTTTTAAAAATACCATACATGGGATAGGACTGCAGTCACTGTATGGAAGCATTTTCCAATCTTTCAATATATACTGATGGATCTTTTGTCCATCCTAATTGCATGTGCATCAGAATCATGTGTGCATACCACCTTTTTAGATATGTCTCCTTTATACCTGTAATATCTTCCAGTCCTGGACCATCAGACCATTTTTTAAATACAGGCACACACACCACATTCACATCGGGGTTACATTCCGAGACACCACATATATTAGAAACACATTGAAAAAGCTTGCAAACATCCCGTTCTGCCGTTTTAGTGACGTTTCAGTGACATCTTTATAACGTTTCCATGTCCCTTCTGGGTTCAGTGTGATGCATGTATACATGGTCACGTACATATTGAACACACATAAATGGGCAGCTGCCTGTACTTGGAGTGTTTTGGTTTTTTATAATATTCATTTGAAAACGCTGCACTGAAAATTGCCAGTGCATACATGTTGTCTCTTAAATGCCTGTTTCTGGCTCTTGTGGAGCAAAGTGCTCAAATTACAAGCAGTCTGGAGGAAGCATGATCTCCTTATACTTTGTGCCATGCCTTGGCTTAGCTGCTGTAGGCAAAAATGGGGGAAGACAATTCAGAAGAGAAGCTAGTATGTTTCATTAAGGCTCCCCCTACCTTTCCCCTCATAATTCAAGCACTGCTGTAGATTGTAGGAAATGCACTAGTCTGCTTAATTTGGGGAAATACATTCAGTGAAATTCTCTGACTAGAGGAGATACAACGAGTGTATTTGAGGAACTGCCAGTGAATATCAAGTTAGCAGAAATGTGTTCAGTCACACACTCTTCATGTAGTAGCAAAGATTTGTTCACTTTTCCTATGTAGTGAAAGATACTCTAAGGCCACTGTTCTATGCCCCCTTACATGGACCAAGCACCACTGAACTCAAAGGGACTTACTCCTGAGTAGAGGGCTGGGCTATAAGGCCTGTATTCTGTGAACACTTGCCTGTGGATAAGCCCCAAAGAATACATTGCAACATACTTATGAGAAAGCCTGTTCATCTTAGCTCTTGTTGCTCACCTCATTTTTTCCCATTTTTCTGTATTCTTCTTCTTCTTTTTGTTATTTCACTACATAGGAAGAAAATAATCTCCCTTTTTTGTCATTTCTTCAAATACTTGTACCTATTTCCCACTTCAGCGTTTGCTTTGGTTTAATGTTTTATTTCAATTTTTCTCCATATATTTTCTCTGCTATACTGTTTTTATATTTATAGCTGTTGTCTTAAGTTCCTCAAATATTTTTCTTATATGGATATATTTAGAAACTTAAATTGTAGATTTAAGCACTGAGTTGAGTGATACTGATTTGTTACCTCCCTTAATGCCTAAATTTCTAATCTTAAATTTTCTGGGAGTAAGTTGCTATTTAATTCACTGGGACAATCTTTAGAGATGCATAGGATTGCACTGAAAATATGCTTTGGAAATTATTCTGCTTGTGCATCTGAAACTATTTTCACATTATATGATGATAACAACAAGAAATTAGGATTTAATTTTATGTTTTATGTCTAACTGATCCTCCTTTTTGATAATGAAACCTGATTGCTTTATTAAAAATTCATTCTCTGATTAAATTTGTATTTTTTTAAAAAAATTGTCATCAGGAAGCAGTAAAGCTCAGTAAAAGTGTAAACATTTCCATATTCATTTTAAAGGCCTTTGGCACTAGGCCTATAGAAAGTGATGTTAGGTATTGACTTGTCAGTGCAACAAAGCATTTAGACAAGAGATGGGCCGTAAGTGCATATCAGAAAACCTGTTTCAGTGTGTTTAATAGCCACACCCTCCTTGTAAATTATAAACTGTCAGTCACGGTTATTGAGAGGTGTTTAAAGCAAGTCACGTTCTCATACTCCAAACTCTTTTATGTCCAATGCCTTAAAGGTATATTTTGAAAGGGCATCTGTCTTGTCTTCCCTAATGTAGCATTTTTCTGGGTAACACTGAAGTGCAAGTCCTGTCTTGTTTAATGTGTACATTATCCAGTAAAAACAGTAGACACCATGGGGGTGGGCAAAATGTGTATGAATACTTATTTAAAATCACATTATCCACTTCTTAAAATTTACCATTTTATACATTGGGTGCACGCATAAAGCTGGCTTCCTTAAAACCATGGATTGTAAGTCAGGAGCCAGGATCAGAAAACATAGCGCCTCCCTTGTTGGTAGGTATTCGTGCCTTAAGAGTAATCTAGGTACTGATGCTAATCATCTTCCCTTGTTATCACTTCAGACCATGTTGTCTGCTTTCCAAAGGAATCATGGAATCATTAACCATAACCAGCATCAATAAATATGCAACTCTGAATCACAGTTAATGCCAATGTGGACAGGCAAGGCAAACATTTTCTAGGGAAGGAGCCTGCATCTCTGAGATTGTCTCCTGATTTGAAAACCAAGATTTTCAGGAATCATGTTATTACACCTGTGTCCTCTCCTTTCAACACCTTTTTCTCTGTACTTACTAAAAACTGGCCCACCATCCATAGTTGACATGGTCAGGCACATAGGACCGTTAGGTCCAGTTGCAAACTGGACCGTTAAGTCCAGTTGCGAACAACTTTGGGATTGCGCGCTCATCTCGCTCTATAGGCCGAGGGAGCCGGCGTTTATCCGTAGACAACTTCCGAGTCATGTGGCCAGCATGACTAAGCCGCTTCTGGCGAACCAGAGCAGCACATGGAAACGCCGTTTACTTTCCCGCTGGAGCAGTAACTATTTATCTACTTGCACTTGATGTGCTTTTGAACTGCTAGGTTGGCAGGAGCTGGGAACAAGCAATGGGAGCTCACCCCGTCACGGGGATTCGAACTGCCAGCCTTCTGATCAGCAAACTGTAGGCTCTGTGGTTTAGACCACAGTGCCACCCGTGTCCCATGGTCAGGCACATACCAGTGTTTTAATAGGGTGACAGAGGAATTGGGAAATGTACAATTGCCATCTTTGTTTGCATGCTAAAATTACTTTAGAAGGCTAAATATCACAGATGGCGGAGACATCAAGGATGAGGAAGCAGAGGTCTTGGATTCAGCAATGAGATTCTCAATTACGTTAGTGAGGTTCAGTGGTGTGCAGAGGACCAGAGTACAGGGATTAAGAAAGAAGTTGTAGGAGAGACTGTTGAGAGTGGAAAAATTGACATGTTATAGGAATTTGGAAGAAACAAGTAGATGGGAAATTGAGCAATAATTGGGGACAGAGGATCAGTCAAAATTTTTTTTATTTTTATGTTTTTAGAATGGGGGAAAGGAGCCAGAGCAGAGTGATTGTGTGACTAAAAGGAAGAATGCAGGAAATGGCAACCAGGAGCTGGGAGGGGACAGGATCAAGAGGCATAGGGTTTGGGATAACTCACTATCAAGTGAAATGAGGGAAAGAGGAAAGCATTGGCAGAGGAGGCTGGAGAAGCTGGAGGGAGAAGTAGGGGAGGGATTTCAAGAAATCAGAAAGTATGGATTCTGTTTTATCACTGAAGCAAAAGGGAAAGTCATGAGTGTACAGTGAGAACAGAAGTAGTGGGGCAGACCTTGGAGGGCATCAAAGGCAGGAATGATGCGATAGACATTCTTGGAATAGATCAGTGGAAATGGGATTTACTTAGCGAGGTAGATGGCAGAAGGTAAAGTGGAAAGAGTGACTTTATAATGGATAAAATCACCCAACTCTTTGGTCTCTTGCCTCCAGAGCTACGTGAGAGTATATACAGAAAATCAAATGGCGGAAATAGCACATTACTCTCTCTTGATGCCAAAATTCTTTTGATAGAATTGATTCCTTGTTTATGACACGCCTGCTAAACAAATTGAAATTTGGATCTAAGTTCTTGCACCTCATTAAGCAACTATACTCCAAATCAAAGGCAATTGTTTCAGTCAATAGCTTTGATGCTCAGGCTATGGGTGTGTCAAGGGGCACCCGACAGGGCTGCCCTCTGTTGCCCTTCTTGTTTGCATTGGTCATAGAGCTATTAGCCATCCAACTGCGCAACGACACTTCTATAGAGGGGTTAACATGCGGGATGAGATACACAAAGTGAATATGTTTGCAGATGACACCCTCTTATTTTGGGGAAATTCAGTAACAGCCCTCGAGCCACTTAAGCAGCAGTTAGAAAGGTACCACAGGGTAGCAGGAGTGCAAATCAACTCTTCTAAATCCATGCTCATTATTTAGACGACACTACAAGGGACTGGTTACTAGTTAACTCTCCATTTGCTATAGTGCATGGACTCCGCTAACCCAGAAATATTACCTCGGGTTAAGAACTTTGCTTCAGGATGAGAACAGAAATCATGCTCCGGTGGCGCGGCAGCAGCAGGAGGCTCCATTAGCTAAAGTGGTGCTTCAGGTTAAGAACAGTTTCAGGTTAAGAACAGACCTCCGGAACGAATTAAGTACTTAATCCGAGGTACCACTGTACTTAGGTATTAACATCACTGCAACTGGGACGTAGAAGCTATAGAGGACTAAATAAAGACATTCAAAAAGAACTTAGGAAATGGAAACATATCAGTTTTAGCTGGCTCGGGCGAATAACCATGGTTCTTCTGTTTTTTCAGGTGTTGCCTATTCCCATCCCTCCTCTTCAGATAAAGAGATGGCAGAACAAAATCAGTGTGTATTTGTGTCAGGGAGCAAAAAAATCTAGGATATGCAACAAAACTCTCTATGGAAATAGAACAAAAGGAGGGATGGGAATGCCTAACTTAATGTTATACTATGCTTTTCAAATCAAATATTTGATCCCATTGCTCAGGGGAAGAACAGAGGATTCTTGGGTCCAACTCAAGACAGTCCCTCAAAAGGCCACCCTTTCTTACCTTTGCCCTTGAAAGAGGTAAGGGACATAGACATTCCATTTACTTTTTTTTTTGAGATATTTATTGAAGTTTTACAAAAACATAAGTTTACAAAATAAAAAAGGTCATATAAAAAGAAAAAGATACAAAAAAGAGAACATAGAAAAATACATGAAAAAGAAAAAAGAAGAATAAAAATACAAAATACAAAAGACAAATAGCTAAAAAAGAATTAAAAACAAATCCGTTTTTTGTAACTTTGAACTCATTAGCTTATTTCCTTGGCCTCCTCACACCTCCCCTTTTTGTATTCCCATTTAAATAATCAAATCAACAAATCCTTACCCTCTTTCGTTTATCTTAACTCTGTATCTTAACATATTATAACTCTATATTTTCATCCATTATCAATTCATTTTTGCATATTCTTATTAACTTTGTTGCTAATGCCACTTATTTTCAATCCAACATCATTTTAACATTCATTAATTTTACAGTATTTCTGAAGATAGTCTTTAAATTTCTTCCAGTCTTCTTCCACCAACTCTTCTCCCAGGTCTCGGATTCTGCCAGTCATTTCCGCCAATTCCATATAATCCGTCACCTTCATCTGCCACTCTTCCAGGGTGGGTAACTCTTGTGTCTTCCAATACTTTGCAATAAGTATTTTTGCTGCTGTTGTTGCATACATAAAGAAAGTTCTATCCTTCTTTGGCACCAATTGGCCGACTATGCCCAAGAGAAAGGCCTCTGGTTTCTTCAGAAAGGTATTTTTAAATACCTTTTTCATTTCATTATAGATCATCTCCCAGAAAGCCTTAATCTTTGGGCACGTCCACCAAAGGTGAAAGAATGTACCTTCATTTTCTTTGCATTTCCAACATTTATTATCGGGCAAATGATGAATTTTTGCAAGCTTGACTGGTGCCATGTACCACCTGTACATCATTTTCATAATATTCTCTCTTAAGGCATTACATGCTGTAAATTTCATACCTGTGGACCACAACTGTTCCCAGTCAGCAAACATAATGTTATGACCAATATCTTGTGCCCATTTGATCATAGCAGATTTAACCGTTTCATCCTGCGTATTCCATTTTAACAGCAAGCTATACATTCTTGAAAGTATCTTAGTTTTGGGATCTAACAGTTCTGTTTCCAATTTTGATTTTTCCACCTGGAAGCCAATTTTTTTATCCAAATTATAGGCCTCTCTTATTTGATAATAATGAAGCCAGTCTCGCACTTTATCTTTTAATTTCTCAAAACTCTGTAATTTCAGTTTGTCTCCTTCTTGTTCCAATATTTCCCAATATTTCGGCCATTTGACCTCCATATTGAGCTTTTTCTGAGCCTTCGCTTCCATTGGTGACAACCACCTTGGGGTTTTATTTTCCAGTAGATCTTTGTATCTTATCCAGACATTGAACAATGCTTTCCTGACAATATTGTTTTTAAATGCTTTATGTGCTTTAACCTTGTCGTACCTGTCAGGGAATCAGGAGCAGGAGCACTGGGGAGAGAGAATTGGGAGAGCGAAGGGGAAGAATCCGAGGGCAGCGTAGGGGAGTATGACAGTGGCCCGAGAGATTCCATGAGCTTCTCCAGCGAATCAGAAGATTCCCAGAAGGGGGCGCCGATGGTCAGGGCAAGGGGGGTCCCAGGGGGGACGCACCAGAAACAAGGAGCCAGAGGGGAACCCCAAAGCAGGAGTGGAGGATCGGGACCAGTTTCCCCACCAGAGCGTAGTGGGGGGGAGGAGTCGCATGTGTCAGGGGCAGTGTCTCCTCCAGAGAGGGAGTCAGGGCTGACCACGCCTCCAACGGAGGGGAGGTCAGTTGCAGCTAGCCCCCCCGATGGGGGAAGCAGTGACAGCAGCAGTGGAACGGTCAGGAGGAAAGCTGCTGGCTGGGCGCGCGCGCCAAGTTCAAATGTGCAGGCGCGCGGAACAGCAGGAGACCCGGATGGGGAACCAGCTCCTAAAGCCCGCCGGAGGGAGGGAGAAGGCTCAGGGGAATCAGCGGGAGAAGAGGCTAGAAAGGGCGGAACCCCGGCGGGCAGGCGGACCCAGAGGAGGAAGGAGCAGCAGAGAAGGTGGAGCAAGGCTAGAATCTTAAATTGGTGTCAAGGGGGAGGAGACTCAGACGGAGCATCAGTGGTCTGAGACTTTAGACGTGGGGCTGCGCGCTGCGGCTCTGGAAGTGAAACTGAACTTCAATAAAGACTTTTATACTTAACAACGAAGCAGCGTTGGTCCTTTGTGAGCTGGGACCTAGGGTAGCTCTGACAGTATGCTCCGTCCCCTATAAAAACCTCGCAGCGTGAGTTGGTGCAGCGAGGGGCAAGACTTGGTGTTTTGCAAGCTCACGAAGATAGACAAAGATGGCTACAGAGAGCCAGGTGAAAGAACTGCAAGAAGCAGTGACGACGCTTTACGCAGAAGTAGCAGCATCCAGGAAAAGAGAAGAAGAAGCAGTAGCGCTCTGCCGGGATCTGCAGGCAAGGTGGGACCGTTGGGGGAAAGAGGGGCTGCCAGGACCCAAACCGGAGGGAGTTGGCCTCGGGAAGAGGGGGGGCAGCCTAGTAGCCCACTTCGATGGGAACCTGCAGCAATACCCTAACTTCAGAGCTGACGTGGTTTACGCGCTCAATTTGCTTCGGAAGGACTTTAGAGATGAGGAAGAGAAAGTGGGCTTCATAATCACTCATTTGCATGGGGAAGCAAAAGCGTGGCTGCGGAATTTGTGGCGCGAAAATGACCCCGCCCTCAAAGATTCCGATGCATTTATCAAAGCTATGGACGCTTGCTTTAAATCTACGGTAGATGTAGATGTTGCTCGGAGGGAAATGCATGGACTACAGCAAGGGAAAGCGACGGTGAGGCAGTATCACTCACGCTTTTTTGCCTTATTGAACGTGCTGGGCTGGGAGAAGGACTCTATTGCTGTCAGAGACCTGTTCTGGGAGGGGCTAAGTGGAGAGGTGAAAGATGAGCTGGCAAGAGGGGAACGACCGCAAAGTACCCAAGAAGTTGCCCAAAGAGTGTTGGCGATTGGTGTGCGCCTGGAAGGACGCCCTTGGAGCAGGGAGGAAGGACGTAAGGCAAGCAGCCCAGCCAGGACAACCCCTTTCTTTCCCAGAGAGGCGGGGCGGGCGCTGTCCATGCCTCCTTTGGGAAGGGGAGAAGAGCCGATGGAGATTGGTGGTGCCAGGGCTCAGACTGCCAGCAGAGCCCAAACACCGGGAGCAGTCAAGGCGAAGGCTCCTAGAGGGACCAGGAAGTGCTACATCTGCGACAGTGCTCAGCACATGGCCAAAGAGTGTCCCCAGAGGCTGCAGAAGCACACTGCAGCCTCAGCAACAGTAAAGGGAACAAGTCAGCAGCCGAAGCAGCCGCAGGGGGAAGAAGACGCCTGGTTGGACACAGAGCCACTGGGGCCCAACCAGGCAAGTCAGTGAAGCAGTCCCCAGAGATTTTACAGCCCACAGACCCCCTCCCACCCAAACCAGTGGTGCAACTCACCGCATCGCTCCAGTTGCCCACTGGGCACACCATGCAAGTACCAATAACCATTGACTCTGGGAGCAACGCAGACTTTATAGGAGTGGACTTTATCAAGCAACATCGCATAGCACTCATGCCAGCCACGATGCCCCTAAACGTTGTCACGGTCGATGGCAGGAAGCTACTTGGAGGAGAGGTGGTACAGCAAACACCACCGATGGTGATGCATATTGGAAACCACCGCGAAGTCATCAGCTTCAACGTCACCCACCTGTCAGACACGCCCATAGTGTTGGGTATGAGTTGGCTGGATAGGCACAGCCCGGCATTAGCATGGTACCAGCGGCAATTGACCTTCTGCTCCTCCTACTGCGCAGAACACTGCATCCAGACCCGCCAGGAGGAGGAGGGGCAAGAGGATGAACCGCAGTTACACCTAGGCATGGTGCAAGCGGTACCCAACAAGTACAAGGAGTTTTTGGAGGTCTTCTGCGAGAGGGAAGCGGATAACCTGCCTCCCCACAGGCCTTACGACTGCAAGATTGACCTCCTGCCGGGAGCGACGCTGCCGACTGGGAAACTGTATTCCATGTCTGAAGACGAACTGCAAGAACTCAGGGAGTTCATAGATCACAACTTGAAGCGGGGGTTCATCCAAGAATCTAAAGCAGTGGGGGGCAGTCCCGTGTTTTTCGTGAAGAAGAAGGACACGCCCCAACGCAGGCTCATAGTTGATTATAGGCTCATAAATTCCAAAACAAAGCCCGCAGCATTCCCCATGCCCAAGATCGACGACCTGCTCGCGACGGTGAGGAAGGGACGGATCTTCACCAAGTTGGATCTACGAGGGGCGTACAACCTTATACGCATGCGGGAGGGCGATGAGTGGAAGACAGCCATGTTTACACCTTTAGGCACCTATGAATATCGCGTAATGCCTTTTGGTCTGCAAAATGGCTCCCATACCTTCCAAGCTTTCATGCATCACGTGTTAGCGGGACTCCTCTACAAGAAGTGCGTTTGCTTCCTGGACGACATCCTGGTCTTCTCGGAATCGCAGGAGGCTCACGAGAGGGACGTCAAGGAGGTCCTGCAGAGGCTACGGGAGCACAGACTTTACGCCAAATTAGAGAAGTGCCAGTTCGACATGACGGAGGTGGATTTCCTGGGCTACAAGCTGTCCGACAAGGGACTCGCCATGGACAGCACCAAGGTCCGCGCGGTGTTGGACTGGAAGAGCCCGCGCAATCGGAAGGAGGTCCAGAAGTTCGTCGGCTTTGCCAACTTTTATCGCAAGTTCATCAAAGGGTTCGCGAAGGAGACGGCGGCCATCACGGACACCCTCAGCTCCAAGAAGAAGAAGTTCACCTGGACGGACCAGGCGGAGCAGTCCTTTCGGAGACTCAAGCGTCTCTTCGCGTCCGAAGAACAGCTGCTACATGTAAACCCCAGCAGACCAATGAGGGTTGAGACGGACGCCTCGGACAGAGCGGTGGGGGCCGTCCTGTTGCAGCAAGATCCGCAAGGGGAATGGAGGCCGTGCGCATTCTACTCCAGGAAACTCAGCAAGGCGGAACAGAACTACACCATCTGGGACAGGGAGTTGCTGGCCATTCATGCAGCTTTCAAGGCGTGGCGGCACTTCCTCGTCGGAGCCAGACACACAGTGCAAGTCTGCACGGACCATAAGAACCTGGAGTACTGGCGCACGGCGCGGTTCCTGAACCAGAGACACATTCGCTGGGCGGAGTTCTTTGCGGATTTCGATTTCCGGATAGAATACATCCCGGGAGACAACAACGTCATGGCGGATGCACTATCCAGGAAGCCGCAGTATCTCGAGGAAGCGGCGCCGGTGGCGGCCAAGCACATTTTCGCACCGAAAGCGTGGGCGTGCGCTTCAGCTGCTGTGGACCTGGACACGGTGCGTCGAGCGCTGCAGACGGATTCGTTCGCACAATCCAAGATGGAGGAGGTGCGAAAAGGCACAGCGAAGGACGACGAGTTCCAGATACGAGACGGACTGCTCATCCGCAGAGGGGCTCTCTACGTGCCCGGAGACGACCTCCGCGCGAAAGTCTTGCAGCAGCTACACGACGCGCCCAGCGCTGGGCACTTCGGCAAGGACAAGACGGCGGAATTAGTAACCAGAGACTTTTGGTGGCCCAAGGTGAGGGGAGAAGTCACGGATTACGTCTCCAGGTGTGACACCTGCCAAAGGGCCAAGCCAGTACACAGGAAGCCGGCGGGTCTACTAGAACCCCTACAGACGCCGCTCGAACCGTGGGAGAAAGTGGCCCTGGACTTTGTCACAGATCTGCCCAGCTCGCGAGGCAAAACAGCGGTGCTCGTGGTCGTAGACATGTTCACCAAGATGGCGCACTTTATTCCGTGCGCGAAGGTGGCCACAGCGGAACAGACCGCCAAGCTGTTCATAGACCACGTGTTCAAAGCTCACGGCCTGCCGCGGTCCATCCTGTCCGACCGGGGTCGCCAATTCATCTCGAGCTTCTGGCAGAAGCTGCTGGGCATCCTGAACGTCAAGATCAACTTAGCGTCGGCACGACACCCGCAGACCAACGGACTAGCGGAGAGGGTCAACGCCATCATGCAGCAGTACCTGCGATGCTACGCCAATCAACAACCCTCGACCTGGGTGGACTACCTACCGCTGGCCGAGTTTGCCTACAACAACACGAAGCACGGGTCTACAGGAGTGACACCGTTCTTCGCCAATAATGGGCGGCATCCCAGAACTTTCCCGGGGTTAGAGACGAAGGGGGAGGGGGAGCCAAGGGGAGCAGAGCACTTAGCAGCAGAGTTACAGGAGGTCCACGAGCAACTCCGCAGGCAATTGGAACTGGCGAAACACGCCTACAAAATGCAGGCAGACAAGCACAGGAGGGTCGGGGAGGACATCCGGGTGGGGGACTGGGTCTGGTTAGCAGCCCAGGCAGTGCCGGCCAGGACGCTAGCTAAGAGGAAGCTCAAGCACAAGCAGCTGGGACCTTACCCAAATCAATCCAGTGGCCTTCCGGTTGACACTCCCGGAGGGCTCCAGAATGCACCCAGTCTTTCATAGGTCAGTGCTCACACCCTACAGGGAACCCCACAGGTTTCAGGCGACAGGGAACGCGCCAGACCCACTTAACGAATCTCCGAAGAGGGAGGGGTCACGGAGGGCGAGGCCACTCAACGAGGTCACGGAGATTTTGGACTCGAGGTGGGGGGAAGAGGGGGTGGAATACCTCCTCGCCAGGGAAGGTACCCCAGCCAGCGCTAACAGGTGGGTACCGTGCTATGCCGTGGAGGAGCACTATCTTAAAGACGAGTTCCATGCACTCTTCCCACACAGACCTATGCCGGCAGAGTATTTCGACGACTGGCTCTTCACACCCACTCTGTCAGCCAGTACGTTCCAGGGTTTTTCATCAGCTGACGAGACGACGCCGGAAACTAGCTCCTCGGAGGGGTCTCTCTCGGGGTTTGCCACAGACCGCTCCTATTGGTGGGACACTCAACCGGAGGTGGGGTGGCGCAGGGAGTTGCTGCGGGGACCTTTGCAAGCAGTCTCACCAGAGGTACCCGGGGGAGGGGAGGACATGGACGTGTTGGGGGAGGATCCTGGATTCGAGCACATCAGCAGAGAGATGGAAGCAGAGGAAATCGTCGTCGACGAGCCCGTTGCGGTTGGGCCGGATCCAGTGGACCGGCTACACACCAGGGGGGAAGAATGGTATCCCGCACTCACACCCACTGGACTGGAGCACCTGGAACCCACACCCGAAGAGGGGGAGGGGGGAAGGGGGGGCTTCGAGGGGGGGATGGATGTCAGGGAATCAGGAGCAGGAGCACTGGGGAGAGAGAATTGGGAGAGCGAAGGGGAAGAATCCGAGGGCAGCGTAGGGGAGTATGACAGTGGCCCGAGAGATTCCATGAGCTTCTCCAGCGAATCAGAAGATTCCCAGAAGGGGGCGCCGATGGTCAGGGCAAGGGGGGTCCCAGGGGGGACGCACCAGAAACAAGGAGCCAGAGGGGAACCCCAAAGCAGGAGTGGAGGATCGGGACCAGTTTCCCCACCAGAGCGTAGTGGGGGGGAGGAGTCGCATGTGTCAGGGGCAGTGTCTCCTCCAGAGAGGGAGTCAGGGCTGACCACGCCTCCAACGGAGGGGAGGTCAGTTGCAGCTAGCCCCCCCGATGGGGGAAGCAGTGACAGCAGCAGTGGAACGGTCAGGAGGAAAGCTGCTGGCTGGGCGCGCGCGCCAAGTTCAAATGTGCAGGCGCGCGGAACAGCAGGAGACCCGGATGGGGAACCAGCTCCTAAAGCCCGCCGGAGGGAGGGAGAAGGCTCAGGGGAATCAGCGGGAGAAGAGGCTAGAAAGGGCGGAACCCCGGCGGGCAGGCGGACCCAGAGGAGGAAGGAGCAGCAGAGAAGGTGGAGCAAGGCTAGAATCTTAAATTGGTGTCAAGGGGGAGGAGACTCAGACGGAGCATCAGTGGTCTGAGACTTTAGACGTGGGGCTGCGCGCTGCGGCTCTGGAAGTGAAACTGAACCTCAATAAAGACTTTTATACTTAACAACGAAGCAGCGTTGGTCCTTTGTGAGCTGGGACCTAGGGTAGCTCTGACAGTACCACAAATATGCATGCCAACCAAAAACGTTGTTAAATCCTTCTAGGTCCAAAATGTCTGTGTTTTCAAGAAGCAGCCAGTCTTTCAACCAGCAGAATGCTGCTGATTCATAGTAAAGTTTAAGGTCTGGCAGGGCAAATCCACCTCTTTCCTTTGCGTCAGTTAATATTTTAAATTTTATTCTAGGCTTCTTGCCCTGCCAGACAAATCTGGAAATGTCTCTCTGCCACTTCTTGAAACAGTCCATCTTGTCCAATATTTGCAATGATTGAAACAGAAATAACATTTTTGGCAATACATTCATCTTTATAGCTGCAATTCGACCCAACAAGGAAAGCTTCAAATTTGACCATATTTCCAAGTCTTTTTTCACTTCTATCCAACATTTCTCATAGTTATCTTTAAATAAGTTTAAGTTCTTAGCAGTCATATTAACCCCCAAATATTTTACTTTCTTAACTAATGTTAAACCATTCTCCTTCTGAAACCTCTCTTTCTCAATCGGTGTTAAGTTTTTCTCAAGCACTTTAGTTTTTGACTTGTTCATCTTAAATCCTGCCACATGACCAAATTCTTGAATCAATTCTAATACTCTTTTCGTACTAGATTCTGGCTCCTGTAACGTCAAAACTAGGTCATCTGCAAAAGCTTTCAATTTATATTGTTTGGCTCCGACCTGAATACCTTTAATCAGACGGTCCCTTCTAATCATATTCAGCAAAACCTCCAGAACCGAAATAAAAAGCAATGGGGAAATTGGGCAGCCTTGTCGTGTCCCTTTCTCTATCTTAAATTCCTCTGTCATCACATTATTAACTATTAACTTAGCCTTTTGTTCTGAGTAAATTGCACTTATACCATTTTCAAACCCTTGGCCCACCCCCATTCCCTGAAGATTTTTCTTCATAAAATTCCAAGAAATATTATCAAAAGCTTTTTCCGCATCTATAAAAATTAAAACTGCTTTGGTATTGATGTTCACTTGCAGCTTCTCCAAAATGTTAATTATATTCCTCGTATTGTCAGACAAATGTCTACCTGGGAGAAAGCCGGCTTGATCTTTATGTATCTCTTCAACTAATACCTTTTTTAATCTATTAGCCAAGATATCAGCAAAAATTTTGTAATCCACATTAAGCAGGGATATGGGGCGGTAGTTCTTAAGTTGTGTCTTTTCAGACTCAGTTTTCGGTATAAGTGTAATGTAAGCTTCCTTCCACGACTCTGGCGCCTTTTTCCCCTCCAAAATTTCATTGCAGACCTCCTTTAGTGGCTGAATTAACCAGTCTTTCAGAGATCTATAGTATTTGGAGGTTAGACCATCCGGCCCTGGAGATTTACCCAACTGCATGTTCTGGATGGCACCTTCAACCTCCTGTTCTGTAATTTTGTGATTCAACATTATCTTATTTTCTTGAGAGATTTTTTGTAATCCATTTGTTCTTAAAAATTGGTCTAAATCAGTCTCTTTCTGTGGCCCTTGTGTGTATAGTTGTTTAAAATATCTCTGGAAGCACTTTCTAATGTCCAATGGATTCTGTATGTTCTTTCCTTCCACATCCAAATTTGTGATGGTATTTAATTTTTGTCTTTTTTTCATGTGCCAGGCTAGCAGTTTCCCGCATTTATTAGCTGATTCAAGTGTCTTTTGTCTCATCTGCTTAATTTTCCATTCTACTTCCTGATTTATCATTTTCATGTATTGTACTTGATATAGCTTTATTTCTCTCAGAATCTCTTGCGACTTTGGTTTCGCTCTTAATTTCTTCTCTCCTTCTTTTATTTTTTCCAAGATTTTATCTTTTTTCTCATTTTGGATTCTCTTCTTTATTGCGTTCTGTTGAATCAGAAACCCTCTCATGACCGCTTTGCTTGCGTCCCAGATTACTCTTTTTTCAACCGTGGTATTCAAATTTATCTCAAAATAATCTCTCAAGATTTTTTGGGCCTTCTTGGTAACCTCTTGATCTCTAAATAAGGTGTCATTCATCCTCCATCTGAAGGAACCGATTGGTGTTAGTTTCATCTCCATCTTCACCGCATTATGGTTGGAGCAAGTTTTTGGGCAAATTTCCACTTTTCGAGTCTTAGGTGCCAGTCCTCTAGTTATCCATATTTGGTCAATTCTTGTCCATGTCATTTTGGCTTCAGAGAAGTATGTTCCCTCTCTTCCAAGGGGGTTCTTGGTTCTCCAAATGTCAATCAAGTCCATGTTGTCAGTCAGTTCAAAAAATGTTTTTGGTAGTCTGCCATCTTTAGTTACAACCTGTCTCTGCGACTTATCCATATTTGTAGATACCACTCCATTCATATCTCCCATCATAATAATGTTGTAGTCCATGTAGTCAAGCAATGTCTCATGCAATTTCCTGAAGAATTCAGATTTCCCCTCATTTGGTGCATAAACTCCTACAATCAGAAATTTTTCTCCTTGTAATTGAATCTCAATTGCCACAAATCTTCCTTGTTCATCTTTAAAAACAAATTTCGGTGATAGGCTCTCTTTGGCATAAATAACAACTCCTCTCTTTTTAACCTTGTCCGGTGAAATAAACTCTTGACCCAATCTTTTATTAATCAGTACTTTCCTGTGAAGCCTTATCACATGAGTTTCCTGTAAACAAATTAAGTCCAATTGTTCCTTTTTCAATAAATGAAAGACTTTCTTCCTCTTCTCCGGGGAATTAAATCCATGAATATTCCAACTTAATAATTGCAATGACATGGTGTGGTTATTCTATTTTCCTCCAACTGCTCCCAAAAGTTCTTCTTGTTCTGACGGTGGTATCACTTTTTTTTTGTTTGTCCAGTCCCAAAGGTGGTGGTGCTATGTATAGTACGCCTGATCTTAAAGCTCTTAGCTCTTCTAATACTTCTTTTTGCAGGTCTTCTTCGTGGTCTCTCAAAAAATTTTCCTTATCTTCCACTGATCTTATTTTGAACTTTTTCCCTTTAAAGGTAAAAGATAGTCCCTGGGGGAATTCCCACCTAAAAACAATTTTGTTTCTTCTCAGTAGGGCCACCAGATCTCCGTAGTTGGTTCTAAGATCCAATAGATGTTTCAGTATATGCTTAAAAATCTCCACTCTCGAGTCGTTGATCTCCAAAGTCTTCTGGAAGTGCGCACTCAGTATTTTCTCTCTCTCTTCTTTCGTTCGGAGGGTAACCAAACAGTCTCTCACCCTGTTTTTTCTCCCTCCTCTTCCAAGTCTGAACGCACTTACTATCTTAAAGTCTTTCTCCAGCTCCAAATTCCAAAATTTTCCAAATTCCTGCGTAAGGTAGTCACTTAGGTTATCTTTTTCAAGTTCCGGTACTGCCCTGATCCTCAGATTGGTCTGTTTCTCCCTCAGTTCAATCATAGACAGAAGTGACTGATGATCCCCAATCTGTTTGCGCATAGGTTTTATTTCTTCCTCTACAGCCACTGCTTTTTCTTTTGCTTCCTCAGCTATTTTTCGATTAGACGCAGATTCTTCCAGCAATTTTTCAATAGATTCTGTATTGGAGTTCACCTTCTGTCCCAGATTATTAATGCTGGCAGTATTCCTGTCTATTTTAGTTGATTGTTCCGTAACTTGTTTGCTTAGGCCTCCCAATTTTTCATAAATTTTATTTAACACAGAAGTAAAATCCCCTTCTGAAGCCATTCCTTTTGACTCAGCTTGTGCAAAATCTTCCCCCTGTGTCACAGGAGGGCCGGGAACAGATGATCTACGTTGCTGGGAAACTATACTGGGCTGCTGCACTCTGGCCTTGCCCAATCTTGTTGTCCTATCAGTCATCACACTTTTGTCTATGAATCAAGGTCGGTCCCACGGTCAAGTCTTGCCGTGGAAAATCCCCAAAGTCCAGAGTGGAAAAATCCCCCAGCTGGGTGTACAGCTTCAATGTTCCTCTAGGGGGACACTGTAGCAGTCATTAAAGTTACAATAAAGAATCTTTTCCAACTTTCCTAAGTCCCCTCAAAAAAAAAAAAAAAAACAAGCAACAGTTTCAAGTCCAGAGAAGACCTTCAACAAGTATCTCCTTTGCAGAGTTAACCATTAAAAAGTTACAATGTCTATAAATAGTGCGACTCTCAATGCAACAGTTCTAGTGAACCTGGCAGTCCGTTCCCAGGAGTTAAATAATTGTCTCTATTTTTCCCAGAAGAAATAAAGTCACTTTTCCCTCTCCCCCCCCTCCACTAACCTGGGGGGGGGAGTTCTTTCACTTTGACGTTCGGATTTAGAGCTTTAAAAGCACCGCTCTCCAGGTCTTAGCTTAGAAGCGTCTTTGCTTTGATCTGTGTACAGAAACGGAAGGCGGACTTCCTGTTTATGCCTTCCCGCTTCAGTGCCAAATTAATCCCTTTTTTCTTCCTTTAGTCCCAATTTCTTAAGCTTCACCTACTCACGGGTAGTTGTTTAGCAGCCGAATTGTCACAGGAAAAAGGTCAGCGCTCTCCGGCAACAGCTGTGTGGCTTCACCCCACGGAAGGAGCAATTGACTCTCAGCACCGCGCCAAGCTCCCGTTACGCTCCGGAGCCCCTTGCAGGGTTCCTTCGCTAATTCGGGGGGCGCTAAGGGTGCCCGCCGAGTCACACGTTCACAGGCTTCTCCTGCCTGTGATTTTCAAAAGGGTCTCCGCTTTGCCGTAGCGGACAGACCCACTTTCCACGGAGCTTCTCCCTCCAGATTAGAAGGAGACCGCCATTGCCGTTGGCGCCGCCTCCGGAAGCTCTAGACATTCCATTTACTAGGTCATTACTGATGGTGTGGAGAACATGGAGCAAAACGCCCTTCACCACTTGTCCCATTCCTGGATCATCCAGCTTTCAAACACACAGATAAATATCGACCGTTCAAGGAGTGGGAGGATGTAGGCATTTACACAATCCGTGACCTGCTTCCCAGAGAAACTGCAAGGTAAATTAAAAGGCACTCATACTACCTCAGGCTCATTCTTTTGCACGTCATTTGGAGCACAGGGGAGAGGGCCTACAAACACTTACCTTTAGATCCTTATGCAGTAGACCAGCATATGATTGAAAGGTCTGCTTCCCAAATATACAGCAATTTATTAGATCAAGAAGCGGGGAGTGCTAGAGGCTTTCAAATTATATGGAAATCAGATTTACGCCACCCAATTGAAGATCACAAATGGGAGGGTATCTGGACCACTCCCCTGCTCAAAACCATCTCTGCTCACCCACAAGAGGCCTCACTGAAGGTCATCCTCCGATGGCACCGGATGCCAGTCAGGCTGGCAAAAAGTAATCCCTCCCTTTCCCCTTTACGTTGGAAGGGCTGCAGAAAGCTTGGTTCATTTATTCATGATTGGTGGGAATACACTTATGTTCAAAACTTTTGGAAGAGAGTATTCTCCATTATATCCACAATTACAGGCCAACTCCTTTCTCCACCTCCTGCCTTAGTCCGACTATCTTTGGACACCCTGCACCACAGCAAACTAGCAGGCTTCTTACGGATGATTAGCAAGAGCTCAGCAATGGAAGAACCAGGCTGAAATACCCCTGAACATATGGGGAAATACAGCAATGTCTGAGTGTCTCACCAGACTTAGGAGGGCAATTAAAGGCATAACAAATAGAGACACCTTCCAAGCAATGTGGACCCCTTTCTTTAACTATTAATGACCAAAATCAATATATTGTACCAACTGCTCAATATTCTCAGTGGAGGGGTTGTATTAAGTAATATGGTTGAATGTTGGATAAGTGTTTAAGTGTTTTTGTATTGGTTTTAAAAAAATAAAATTTAATTGCAGAAATATACTGGGACTGGGAATTAGATGAGTGGATATTTTGTTGGAAGATTGGGACAGATGAATTATTGTGAAGACAGTGATGATTTTAAGTTGGAGAGGGGACAGTACTTCCAAGAAAGCCATTTAATCAACCGGCTGCAAATTACAGGAGGAGTTAGAAGTAGAGAAAGTGGACTGTGCAATGTTAAAAGAAATTAGGTGATGGTCAGAGGAAATTCCATAGCAGAGGTCACAGAGCAGACAAGATCAAGAGAGTGCTCAAACCTGTGCGTGAAGGAGTCAGTCCGAAAGTGAAGATAGATTGAGAAGGTTAAAGAGAAGAGATGGGAACCAGCTGGGTCAGAGGGATTATCAATATGAATGTTGAAATCACCAAGAAGCAAAGCAGAGAAGAAAATGAGGCAGGATCTGATATGAAAATGGAGAGGAAGCAAAGTCAATGATATAAGAGATAAATGATATAAGAGATAAATAGACAAAGAGAATGGATAGGCTGGAAATCAAAAAAGCAAATGAAGTAGTTGGAGAGTTAGATGCCATAACACGCCATTCATCAGGCCTCAAATAGACAGTGTCTTTCAGTTTCACCCTGGGCTGGCTGGCAGACTGGTTGTGTGCTAATGGTTCTGAGCTGGCCCCACCTCTTAGTTTAGTTGAGAAATAATGCTCAGTTGCTGGAGGGAGCAGCAAAAACAAAACAACTCAAGTTGTTTATTGTTCCAGGCATTCAAGATCATATTTTCATCCTATGTTTCTTACACAGAGCCAGAGCCTGCTTTTCACATTCTGCTTATATTTTAAAAGTTTGCCTGGAATCTTCTCCTGATATGAAAATCCTGCTATTGCACTTTAATAATGCTTTTACTGCATTAAGTCTGTTAGTGTGGAGCTTGGTCCCTAATTTCACTTTCTTTTCCTCCAGAATGCACATAAACACATTTTACCTTTTTTGGGTGCTTTTAGGCAATCTACACTTGCACACCTTTCACCACCATCACTTTCTCTCACTTTAAAAATTGTTTTTATGGCCTTAGTGGGGGCAGAAGTGTTTGCATTCTGTCACAAATTGTATATAATGGTACCTCTTGGTACACTTCTTGGCAAGGCGGTACTGTGCAAAAGAGATACATTTAAAGGTTCAGTTTAGGCTGCTTATTCCAGTGCCACATTTGACCAAATTGTTGTGTTGGTGCCAAAGAAAGGGACTGGTGCAAGCTGACTTTCCTGCCCCTTTTGCACCCTGCCTATTTGGGGGATTGGAGGACCCCTGTTGAATACCAGTATCATGGGGGCTGAAAAGGAAGGGAGTTCCATAACGACCAGGCAAAGGCATTTTCTGCAGGCTTTTTTATCTGTATACATCTCAGAATGTGCTGTGTAATAAAAAGACAATATATTATTGAGAGAAACCATGCTTTCTATGCAGTGGTTATACTGTTATACTAAAATGTTAAGTTTCAGTCTTATGACCATGAATTATCAAATTAATTTCCTGTGCATTGCTTAACTTCCTAGCTGCAGTGCATTCACCATAATTGCTTTAACAATCTGGTATTTTACTAACTGCTCCTCCAAATCTGAGTTTGTGAAGGACAGATCCAACAAAAAGCCTGGAGGGGCACAGGTGGGCAAATTGGTTCCACTGAAGTCACCTGTGGGGTCTTTAGGTATCTTTCAGCCTGACCACATTCTAAGACCATCTCTAATGAGGCCTGTGTCACTGACAAGCTGGAGAATGTGAACACCTGTAGGAGTTAGATGTTAAAGCCCAATTCATTTTTTAAGTAACAAGAAAGGGTGAGCATCTGGGTCAGATTTCAGTTACTTGTCAGTGAAATGTGTGCACTGGGCCATTAAAAATTTGGCCAGGCATATCTTGACAGTTCAGTCTTTCATTTTGCTCTTAGAAAACAGCCATAACTTGAAAATATTTAAGTTGAAAGCCACTTCATTAAGGAAAATTATGAACTTTATATTATATTTTTGAGGTTAACACAAGAAAGTGTCTCAGCTGCCAGTTGTATCTACTGCCTGTTTTCATTCAAAAAGTTCAAATTACAGAAGTAACAAACTTTAAAACAAGAGAATAACTTACCTGCTTGGCTGTGGAATGCAGATTTAAAAGGAACAGTATGTCAGTCTTAAATTTTATCTTTGTTTCACCTTGCTTAAATTAGACATATATAATTATAAGCTCTGAAGGTGTTAACATTCCTTTGGGGTGTTTTTTCCCCTCCTTTGGAAAAAAAACCTTAGTACAGTTGAAGGAAAATCCCTTTCCAGTAACAGTATTTGTTCTTCCAACGCAACTTTTTAAGATGCCCACTAATTCTATAGTATACAGTGGGGAGCTAAGCTTGGAAATCTTGTCCAAGAGCGATGGACTTACTTAATTCCTAGACATGCCTCAGCCTCAGTTGTCCCAACATAAAATGCAAATAATAGAAATCTTAGGATTTTTGCGAGGCTGATGCAAGAAAATTAGGTGAGCAGGGATGCAGGAGGCATCCATTTTAAACAGGTTTACATATGGAATTTGATAGTTCCAGTCCAATTGAACTTTAGCCACAATCCGACTGCCTCTTGCATTGTGTGTCCCCCTTTTGCACTCTGCAGAATAATTTTGTTAATGGTATATAAAGTATTATTTTACAGTTATGTGCATTGGTTTATCATGTATCTGGTTACTTTAGTAAACTTAAACATTATCCCCCTGGTTATTATAGAAAACCTAGAGAGAGAAATAGAGAGTGTGTGTGTAGTGTATAATAATGCACATAGTATAAAATATTTGTTTCATGGAATTGGTTTTTAAAAATTCACTTTTCCGTAAGATCAAAAAGAGAGATGGGGATCAGGGGAAAAAAATATCCATGTGGATAAGGTTGACATAAAGATTTCCAGAAAATCCCACTGCTAGTGAAGAAGCACTTTGAAAAGGGATAGATATGAATAACCTCAGCACTACTTTATACCTAGTGTTAATGTAGGGAATTTGGCTCTCACATAAATCATTCCAACAATGAAGGACTTCTTCAGCATTAGGCACAGAAACAGTCTTCTTGACCAAATTACAGAACTCCCTCCCCAGACTTTCTTGCTATTCTTCAGGTGTCAGGCAAAGTCTTTCCCATTCTCTTTCTCTTTTGATGATTTCTAAAGGCATTGGACACGGGTGGCACTGTGGGTAAAACCTCAGCGCCTAGGGCTTGCCGATCGCATGGTCGGCGGTTCGAATCCCCGCGGCGGGGTGAGCTCCCGTCTTTCGGTCCCAGCTCCTGCCCATCTAGCAGTTCGAAAGCACCCTTAAGTGCAAGTAGATAAATAGGTACCGCTTTATAGCGGGAAGGTAAACACCGTTTCCGTGTGCTGCGCTGGTGCCGGTTCGCCAGAGTAGCTTCGTCACGCTGGCCACATGACCCGGAAGTGTCTGCGGACAGCGCTGGCTCCCAGCCTCTAGAGTGAGATGAGCGCACAACCCTAGAGTCGGACACGACTGGCCCGTACGGGCAGGGGTACCTTTACCTTTACCTTTTTAAAGGCATTGGAGACCCTTTCAATTGCCTTTTTAGACTGGTTTTTAATTGCTGGCTGTTTTATCTGTTATTTTTTATTGTGGTTTTTCACTGTTGGTTTTTCTTGTATTTTATGTTTTATCTGAAAGTGTGTATAAACCACTCAACATTTCAAAATCTCTTAAGTGGTGTAGTCTAAAACAAACAAAAATATATTATTAAAACCAAACCAAATCTAAAATCAATAAAGCAGATGTATAAAAACTTATAACAGTAAATAAAACAGAAATTCGGAGGACTCACAAATAGGGTTAAGGAAAGCCTGGGCAAAAAGAAGTTTTCACAAGATGTAAGCAGCAACTTATTATTGTTGCCGCACAATGCTTAATGTATTATTTTACATATTAAGCTGCCTTGAGGCTATCTGGCATAAGGTGGAATAGAAAAGCTATCAGTTGAATCCAGATTTCCCATGTTTTCCCATGCTCACAAGGCAATCCCATGTGCGGGGCAGGGGGGGTGGGAGTTAATTTTCCCTTATTCCTCCTGCCACCTCATTTGCTCCTTAAAAAGCTGCTCCAGAGGGTTAAGCAACTTTCCAGAACAGTGTGAGAGGCGATGCATGGGAAAGACAGGACTGGATAAACCTGCACGCTGCAGATGCTCACTTCTGGGCAAATAATTGTGAAGAGCTGCTGTTGTCATACTTCAGCAACCTGGCTGCAGAATTTCAAAAGCACCAATAAGCACTTCTTGAAAGAGGTCAGCTGCTGCTCCTGCTGCTGCTCCCAGGTATTTGTTAGAAGAACCCTGCTATAATGTGTAATATTTTAGTTTTCTGAATTTAAACTTTCTGTGAACTGTCCAGAGGACTTTGCTGATTGGGCAGTCAACATATTTTATACAATAAATGGGAGCTTTTCCATCCATTCATGAAAGGGCAACAGGATCAAGCCCTATGTATAAATACATAAATGAATATAAAATGCATGTCAACTTTTTTATTTTATATAATAGATGTAAAATGCAATCGTAAGTTACATCCTCCAGACCAGGTACTCTGTTCAGCAGTCTTCTAAGTCTTTATGTTTTAGAAAAAGGATTATGCTAGCCCCACAGTCCTACTTGAGCTAGCTGGGGTGATCTCAGGTGTGGCACGGGACTCTTCTACATTGGTGATGCTAGGGGCCTTCAACATTCACACAAAAACAACCCAGTTGGAAGCGTCTCAGACTTTTTGGCCTCTGTGTCAACACTGGGACTGTGATCATTTTGCTGTCCTCTCTGATGTAGATGCTATGGTTATTGCCAATTCTAGAAATGTACCTTTGGCACCTGCTTATCTGGTTGTGAAGGATATGTTTCAGTTTGTGGAGCTTGAGAATATGGCCAAGATCCTTGATGGCATGAAGGCAACCACATGAAAGCTTGATGTTTGCCCATCCTGGCTGATTAAAAGAGCCAGAAAAGGTTTGGTCAGTGGGTAAGAGAGTAGTGAATTCCTTTTTAGAAGTTGTAGTTTCATCCAGCCTTAAAATAGCTGTTGTGAGACCATCACTGAGAAGCCCTCTCCAAATCACACAATGTTGAGTGATTTTCAACCATTCTCAAAATTCAAATTTTGGGGCAAGGTTTTTGGCCAAAGCATCTCATCTTTAGGAGTTCCTAGATGAAATGGATTATCCAGATCCAGTTCAATCCAGTTTCAAGCCTGGGTTTGAGGTTGAGACAACTTTAGTCACCTTGGTAGACAATATACACTAGGAACTGGACCGGGGGGCAGGGCGGTTATGTCCCTGTTAGTTCTGCTGGATCTCTCAGCAGTGTTTGATACCATTGTCTTTGGTTTCCTTCCAGATTGTCCAGCAGGGATTTGCTTTTGAGAAGCTTTCTTAAGTTAGTTCGTTTTCTTGGGGGTCAGTTGCAGAAGATAGTGTTTAGGGACTCCGGTTCAACACATTAAAGTAGAGGTGGGGGACCTTTTCCATTTTGAGGACTGCATGTCAGTGGTGGCAGGGCTAGAGACAAAAGTGAGTGGAGATGTGACTCTTACTTTTGTACAGTAGCCTACATTCCAGCCATGCAAAAGTTTGAGGTTTTTGGGTATACAAATCAAATCAAATCAAATCAAATTTTATTAAACGGTCACAGACCAGATTAACTCGTACAGCTAGTCAGCAAAGCATAACACCGGAAAAAACAAAGGACAATTTCAATACAGATTAGGCCATAACAGCAATTTAAAATTAGACAGCATAAATAAAATTAAGTATTTACCTTCGCCTGCATATTGGCATTGGAAAGCTCTTGTTTCCTGCGCCTAATAGCGGCTACACAGAATTTGGCAACATTGATCGTAATTTCAGGAACCTTATCTTCTACCAAGGCTCTCATACGTTGGAGTTCTGATTCATTTTTAAGCTTTTGTAGAACTGGGGCAATAAAGGTCAGGCGTAGATCCTTGTAGTAACTACAGTGCAGCAATACATGCAGACTTGTTTCCACTTCCGATGAGCCACATGGGCAAACACGTGACTCATATGGTTTGCCCTCGTATCTGCCTAGCAGCAGGGCAGAGGGCAGAACGTTAAATCTGGCCAGGGTAAAGGAGTGTCTGTACTTAGGTATTTGTAAATCAGCCAGATAATTTGCGGGTGAGAACCCTCTCCCAAAGTCTCTAATTGTGGCATGTTTATCCATTTTGCCCATATGACATTGCAGCTCTATGTCCCTAATGCGTTGAAGCACTTGACTTCTGGCTCTCTCATATCCTGCTGCTATCAAGATCTGGGTATACACAAATCTCCATTCTACATCCAGGGAAGCAAGAAGCACAGTTCAAGGGGACATTTTGATGTGGAATAGCAGTCAGTCTTGTTCTCCGTGTTATTTAACATCTATATAGGAGAGATTGTCCAGATATTTCAGGTACATTGTTTCAAGTACATCAATATGCAGTAAAATAAACTTTAAAAAAATCCAGGAAGCATCTAAGGGTGCTGTGCAATAAAAAATAAAAATCACAGACATCAAAGGGTGTGTGTGTTGCTCAACGTGTTTTGGCCAAAGACGCATATAGAGTCTTTTGACAACAGAAACTTTTGAGATTGGTCTGTAAGAAACAAAAGTTAAACCATTTGTGGGGGATCATAGTATAAATAAAGAGCCCCTTTTTTGGCATCTTTGAAATTTATTTCTTTTTTTTTTTTACATCATCATCAATGTGCAGGTTATACATGGGACTTCCGGGGGAGGTATCATGGTGGACTAAAGGTCTCTCATTGGCTCTTCACTGATGGAAAAAGCAACTTTAAGCAATCAACAACTTAAAAGAGTTTTTGCATCTGTCAGAGAAAACTGGCACCTACTTTCAGTAATAAAGGAGAAGGAAAAAGCTACTGTTTATGGTGTCAAGTAAAAGCGACACAAAACTGGATTTATGGTTTGAAATGAGAAAGTTTTAGATGGGCAAGGGGAATCTCTGTGAAGCTTCAAGTGGAATACTTTTTTTTTATTCTTCCTTTGACAAAAGTGTGTTTAAGAAATTGCAAGCCACTTTGCCAGCTGACACTGTATTCCTGGGAATAGACCTTGCTTATCTCGTGCTGTTTTCAAGACGAGACAGCTGCAAGCTGTGAAATAGCTGAAGTGACGGAAGCTGTTAAGAGTCAAAACTTCTAATAATATAAAAAGTGAAGCAGGAAAAACCTCAGAATGCTGCTTACAAGGAAAAAGAAAAACACAGGCATAAAGAAAAAGAGGGAAGAAAGAAGATCTTCAGAGTCATTGCTTACTGTGGATATTCTTAAGCAGATGATGACAGACAAAACAGTCTTTTAATGGGAAAACAGAGGCTTTAGAGGAAAAAATAGATTAAAAAATTGACAAAATTAGAAGGAACAGTAAATGAAATTAAGAATGAAACTAAACCAGAGAGGACTGAAATGGAAAATGGGATCAGAAATGACACAGAGGATCTAGATGACAGAATTGGCAGGACTGAAAGATGATACTATGGCAGAACTAGAAGGAACATGTGATGAAACTGAAGAACTCACTATACAAGTATATGGAGAAATGAAGCAACTAAATGATAAAGCTGAGATTTTGGGAAACAAAAATGAAGTTATAAATGGAGAGATACCTGAATAAACTGACATTGATGGAATTGAGAGAAAGAGTTGGAGTGATCCCAATCTATTAAATCCATGACATTCTTTTTGGAAAAAGAATGGAAGAAACATAAATGGAAACTTAAAGAGATAGGAAAAAGCATGGTAAATACAACAGGAAGTGGAAATTGGAGGTATAGCACTCAGTGCGGACTAATGGCTATGGAATATTGTCTCAATGTATGTTCACAGCAGAGAGACTCTTATACGCACAGAGAGGGAAAGATTTTTCATTATTTAATATGGATACATTGTTGCTGAAATTGTTGGAGTCAAAGTTAAACATATCAACTTTGACTCCAACAATTTCAGCAATTAGACTCCAACAATTAGAGAAAAATTTCAGTATTATTCACTGGAAACCCCTTTTGGAGTTTTTGTTTGAAAAGGAAGATAAGCATGCAATATTTGGGTTTGAAGATTGGAAAAATACTGGTTTAAGAAAAGCGGAATAGTTGGATGTTGTTGTGGAGCGAATGATTTGAATAATTCTTTTTATGTAACTGACAAACAGAATCGGAAGTCCTTTTTCTTTTCTCTTTCTTTCTCTTTCTATATTTTTTCACTTCCTTGTTTCCTTTTTTATCTTGTTTGTATCAAAAAAGCTTTAATTAAATTAAATGAACTAATATGCAGATGGTACACAACTGTACTTTTCCTTTTCATATAGTACAAAGAAGCTATTGATGTTTAGACTAGTGCTTGAAGACAGAAATGGGCTGACTGAAAACTAAAATTTGAACTTGGTCCAGACAAGGCAGAGGTGCTTTTGGTCAGGAAGGACTTGGAAATAGGGAATCAGACTGTTCTGGATGGGGCAGTATTCCTCCTGAAGAGTCAGATGTGCATTCTTGGGGTTCTCTTGGGTTCAGCATTTTGCAGATGTTAGCTATATCCAGGGGTGCCAGTTTGCTTCCAGGCGCAATTCAAAGTGTTGGTGATTACCTGTGAAGGTCTAGGATACTTTAGTGATTACCTCTTCCAATAGCATCCAAACTACTCCCTAAATTCAGAAGGAGAAACTGTTCTTTGTTTCCGCCTAAGGTAGAAGCACAGCTGGGTGGGACAAAAGACAGGGCCTTGTCCCAGGAGCTATAATTTGTTCCCTCCCTCACTGATTTCACTGCTTACTGAAGTCTTTTTATTCTGGCCTACTTTTATTTTATGGGGAACACTGTGTGTTTTTTTACAACTTTAGCAGCTGACTATCAAAATATTCACAATTGTTTTCAAAAGTTCTTCCTGATGTTTAGATGGAATCTCCTTTCTTGTAACTTGAAGCCATTGGTTTGAGTTCCACCCTCTGGAGCAGAAGAAAATAAGCTTGTTCCATCTTCCATAAGGCAGCTCTTTAGATATTTAAAGATAGCTACCATGCAAGATGTGGCAATGCATAATCCCATTGCCTAACTGCACCATGTAGTTTTGCAGTAGAAGGCTACATCCCTAGGGTTGCAATTTCCCCTTTTGCCTCCTATCGTCACTATAGTTTCAAAGTACAGATCCCTAGGAGCTCCTCTGTGGAAGGTGGAAAAAGGCAGCACTTTATAATCCAGGCATTTGCCCATTCAAAAAATATCCCTTTGCGTATTTTAGCCTTGATAAACATGTATTAACTGAAAGTTTACTTCAAGAACTTATTACTGTCTCTTAAAAGTTTTGATTGAACCTTCTGAAAGTACCCCTACAAAAAGGCATCTGTCATAGTAGGTAGTTTATCCTAAAGTCATTGCCCAGAATAAATTAACCCTAATGTATATTTACATCCTGGCCATCTCCCTCAGTTCTCCAGTTCCCTTACTCCCTGCAATAGACAGCATTATTAGAGTTCTGTCCAAAAAACACACACACAAATTTCTGATTCAGGAAAACCTCACAGCTGTGGTTTGTACCTCTTACAGTCTGGCAGTGTTTCTCTGCTTACCCTAGTTGTCAGGTACATTTTGCTGTATTTTTTTTAACAAACAGAGAATTGCATCTGTCTGGCTTACTAGTAGTGCATTGGGATACATCTGTGATTCCTAAAGTACACACCAAGAAACCCTCACTTCTCATCTTATAGTTTATCTTTAGGAGGAGTTACATTTGTTGAATGTATTGAATTTTTCAAAGATCAGCAGGAAGAGTTGTGATTAAATGCTTGCTCAGCATTTTAAAGGCAGCTTCTGTCCCTGTTGCCTAAGGAGGTCATACGTTACAATTACTTTGTAAACATCAGATTGTGCAAAACTGGCTGTGCATACCACGCAGAGTGCAAACACACGTAAAACATAGTAACATGGCTTATCTGCCAATTATCAACAAGTTTATTTTTCATGCCAAAGAAACTGTTTAAATGCAAGAGCAGCTGCTACTTTGTAAATATTTTAATGGCTCCTGTTAAGTAGAGCTGTCAGTGCTCCTTCATTCTTCCATGCCACTGCATGTCTTTGAATTGCATTTCATCCTAGAAAATGCTATGAAGATTTGAGTACCGAAAGTGTTCCTGGTTTGTGGGCATGGTGCCAGCACAAAGAAGGTGTACTTGCATCACTACATACTAAACCGAACAGGGAAGGGAAGTCTCTTGTCTTCTCAGAAGGGCCTGCAGGTAAAATCACATGACCATTTGTAAAGAGCTTCTTCTGGAAATAGGTGGCTGGTTCTTCCAGCCAGGCTGGACCCTGAGATCTGCAGGTATAGGATGGTATTCAAATTTTAACAATAACAACAACAGTCGTAGTAGTAGTAGTAGTAGTAGTGTTTTTGACTCACTTGCTGGATCATCACCCGATCATGGTGAGTGGGCTTGCATATTCCTATGACCCTTCTGAGCGAAGCTGTCTGGGGTATCGATAGGCCAGCAGGGTCATCCAAGATGGTAAGGTCAAAGGGGAGGAGCTAGACAAAGAGTGATCCAAGAAGTCCTCAATGGCAGAACAGGTGGAAGATAATAAGTGAAATGTTACAAAGGAAAGTGGACATGATTTTCACCGCTCAACAGCTTGAAGGAAAATGCTGAGAGCAAAACCAACCCCTGTATATAGCGTTTACTGACCTGACTAAGGACTTCGACACTGTAAATCGTAATGCCCTGTGGACTGTCCTTCTGAAAATTGGCTCCCCAGATAAATTTGTGAACATCATTCGGCTCCTCCATGATAATATGACAGCAACAATCGCAGATAACAGTGATTCTCAAAATGAACCATTCACAGTGGGATCAGGTGTTAAACAGGGTTGTGTTATTGCCCCAATTCAATTCATTATTTTCATCTCCATGAACCTACACATTGTCGAAGAGAAACTCCCCACTGGAGTAGAAATCATATATCGAACAGATGGAAAGCTCTTTAATCTGAGTAGGCTGAAAGCAAAGAGTAAGGTTGCCATAACTTCCGTCATAGAGCTGATGACAACGTAGTGTGTGCACACTCAGAGGATGACCTCCAAACCATCATAAATATCTCAGAAGCTTACAGAAAGCTTGGCCTATTGCTCAACATCCAAAAAACCAAAGTGCTGCACCAACAAACACAAAACAACCCCTCTGGAGCACCACAAATCCAACTCAATGGTGTAACATTCAAAAGTGTTGATCACTTCTCCTACCTGGGCAGTTATCTTTCCACAAGGGCCGACACTGATGCCGAAATCCAGCATCGCCTGAGCTCTGTGAGGGCAGCTTTCTCCCGATTGAAGTGCAGAGTGTTTGAGGACTGGGACATCTGCAGGGAAACCAAAATGCTTGTTTACAAAGCTATTGTACTACCAACCTTACTGTATGCTTGTGAAACACGGACCACTTATAAATGCCATCTCCAACTCCTTGAAAGATTCCCTCAATGGTGTCTCTGAAAAATTTTACACATCACTTGGGAAGACAGGCAAACTAATGCCAGTATACTGGAAGAAGCAAATATCACCAGGGTCGAAGCAATGATTCTTCAACATCAACTTCATTGGACTGGTCATGTTGTTTAGATGCCGGCTTATCGTCTTCCAAAGCAACTATTCCAAACTTAAGAATGGAAAGCGTAATGCTGGTGGTCAACAAAAGAGGTTTAAAGACTCTCTCAAGGCAAATCTTTTAAAATGTATCATAAACACCAACAACTGGGAAACACTGGCTTGCAAGAGCTCCAATTGGAGAACAGCCAAACCTTGAAGAAGCACAAACTCAGGATGAAAACGAGAAACGTACTAAGAGGAAGGCACATTTGGCAAATCCTCACAGTGATCAACTCCTGCCCAGAAACCTATGTCTCCACTGTGGAAGGACGTGTGGATCCAGAATTGGCCTTCAAAGTCACTTACAGACTCACTGTTAAGACTGTGTTTATGGAAGACTCAGCTACAAGCCAAAGAAGAAGAAGATGTTTTGGAAAACTGGAAGCCTAGGGCAAAGGCATCATCTTGTGGAAAATACAAATCAAGGTGTAAACATAAATTATTCTGCTTTCATTCAAGTATCTCTTTGTTTTCCCTTGCTACCAACAGATAAAAATGTACAGATAAAAAGATATATGGATTTCAAAACTGCTTTTTGAAAATCTAGTTTACATGCTTGCAGACACTCAAAAGCTTAGAATAGGATCAACGGTGAGGCTATGAGTTGGCATGCACATGGGTTAAGGCTCGTGGAGTCTACTTGAAAAGTTATGTGCCTCAGTGGTTCCAAATCCGTAGATCTCTGAAAACAGTAGCAGAAAGATTTAGGCTGCAAACCTATACTCATCAATCTGAGAGTTAGTCCCATCAAACTCAATAGGATTATTTTTGGGGAGAAACATATAGCCTTGCACTATACAGGTTTTACTTGATGAAACTACTTTAGTAAAGTAGCTCTTTTTTTATATGGAATGAAAATACATCATTTCAGTAATCAGTAATGTTTGTTTCCCAAGCCAAAACCAAGCCTTTACACAGCAAGGAATCATAGGTACTTAGAAGCATCTTTGCCCTCGTAAGCTGGTAAACATTTCTGGAGCTCTGGCTCAAATAAATTAACAGACATGGCACATAGCATCCTTAGCTTACATTCTTTCCGCAGCCCATGACATTAACCTGAGCTGTGTGCAGATTAGGTTATCCAGGGTACAGAGAGCCTAGAGAACAAGGAAGGTATAAAACAGGATTTAAAGCGGGGTGGGAAGGGAAATGTTCTTATGATTTTTTTTGGGGGGGGCCTTTTAAAGTCTCTATCTGTAACAGGATTTTTATTTCTTAATCCATAGTCTGCAAGCCTGGGATTTAATTATTTCTAGCAGTACTATATACAATGTTTTGGGGTTTTTTGCTTTAAACATTCACTTTAAATTATATTTTGGGGGGATTACAAAAGCTTGTTATAAATATGCTACTCCATTATTTTCTTGATCTCTTCACTGTCACTATTCTAAAGCACAAACAGCAAAAAGAGGGAAATTAACATTAATGCAAATCTAAAGTTTAGTTGAAGTGAGGCAGCAAAATGCACACTGGGAATAATTCACTCAGATTTAAATGTTTTTTGCTCCCATTGATTTAATTAAGAGAGATTTAGGGCTTATCCACACTTTCTGCCGCTCTTTACAGGCACAGTCCAGGTTTTAAAGCTCTTGTGTCCAAGTGCCCTTAAACTTGCTCTTTAAAGCTCAATTGGAGCAAACGGCCATCTGTGGAAAACACAGATTACAAAATTCATGGGGGTGGGGGTGCTCGGATACAGATCTTTTAAGCCTGTGTCTGGAAAAGAGCAGGGCAAAAGGTAAGTCCAGATAAGCCCTGAGACCAATACTTTACTCGTTTATTAAAAATTAGTGGAATGAAAAAGTGTTAGGATATTTCCATTCCACCTTAAAAAAGGGAACAGGCTGTTGTGTGTCACATGCCTGTTTACTTCCTGCTCACTAGGAGCTTCTGTTTTGTATATAGCTTTTGTTCTGGCTTTTTCCCCGACACGGATGCAAGCAGTCATGTTTTTCCTTTGTTCTGACAGGGTCCGTCACCCTGGACGCAGTTTGGGGGGGGCACAGGGCATCATGAGCTGCTGCGTCCTTCTCAGCCACCCTCCAGCTAGAGGGCACCTGAGAAGGGCACAGCAGCTCAGGTGCCCTGTGAGCCAAGTGTTACTTGCAAAAGCAACACAGAGCTGGGCTTGCAGGGCACTTGAGCTGTTGCCTCCTTCTCAGCTGCCCTCCAGAATAGGATGCAACAGCTCATGGCACCCTGTGAGCCCAGCACCATTTTTGCAAGTCTCACAAAGTGTCGCTGGGCTTGTGCAGCACCATGAATGTACCCCTCCTGCCAGAGGGCAGGGGCTCGCTCCATCGGTGTGCTCTGTCCCCATGGCATCCTTTGTGGGCCCTGGCACACATGCACCCACCCCAGGCACTGGTGGGGAGCACTCTGCCATGGTCTGTGTGCCTTGCAGTCTTGTGGGGACTGTAAGCTCTTAGATGTCATCTGCTATCTCACAATTTATTCAACTATATTTTAACGTAGAATGATTCATGATGTGGAATGTCTTGTGGTACCACATGACATGAAGCGGAAGGTGTCAGACTCACACATATCTACCAGGGCTATCAGCTACAGCATGAAGCACATCCTGGCTCCAGTCATGGTCCTTTCATCTATACAATTTATTTGGAGGTGGAAAATAGATCTGCCCCACGTGTGTGTAACTGACAAAAGAATCAACTGGGTCCCTAGACATGGGGCTTTGCAGAAGAGAGACCCCAGTTAAAAACCCCAGCAGAAGAGAGACCCCAGTTAAAAACACGCTTAGAATACGAAGCAGTTTAGTGTGGAATATAAGCTGCACTGCACAACACACAAAATGCCTCTGAAATTAAAATAGCCAATCTTTACTAATCTGAAAATGACAATTGAAATTGTTGATTGGCTCCTGTTTAGGAGATCCAAAGATAGCCATGCATAAACAACCCAGTCCATGTTGACTACACAATTTCATTTGGCAACGCTCTATTTCAAACTCCTGATTGAGACATATGGCATCATATTGCATCAACTCATCATACACACCACTCCCAGGACCAATGACATGCTGTTGAGTAATGTAGTTGAGTCAATTGCTGACATAAATTGATGCAATCGTTAGTATAAAACAAAGTCTTGCAGGGTGAGCAAGTCATTTGTGCGCTACTCTCCCATTTACCCCTGTGTCATAAGTACTACAAAAGTGGTCCCTGCAGTGTAAATCCAACAGTAGTGATGCCTTGTAAATGTGTTAATAGTGCAGATAAAACTTTTGTTACATTTGTGGGGAAGTGACATTTGCAAGCCAGAAAAGTGTCAGCAGTCTGATAGTAAAAAGGCGTATCAGCTCAATTTTGGATGTAAGATTGAGGACCAGGACAAGGCCTGGGCCCCACACATATGATTCAATACGTGTGCAAAAAAAAAAAAAATACATGGAAAAAGGGCAAACAGCCATTTGCTGTTCCTATGGTTTGGAGGGAACCAAGCAATCAAGCAAATGACTGCTACTTCTGAATGGTACCACCTGTTTCTGAAGGCATCCCTGTGGGAACATCTTCAGTCAAAATGACAGTTTCATTTGCTAAATAAGCATATGAAGGGGTTAAGGCTCACAGAGTTCCTGTATTCCTTGAGAAGAGGGGTCTGTGTGATGTCATATCCCCTACTTCCAGTGGTGGGAAATAGGACAAAGGATCTTAATATTTTCTCTTTCCTCCTTGCCTCAGTCTCTCTTCTTTCAAGCCAGCAATATGAGCAGATATACATGCCTGGGCTCTGCTGAGAGCCCAGGCTCCATATTGGAACTCATTTGTATTTTGTAACTAAGAAGTATTTTTACCTGCATACTACTTTGATGTATTTGCTACCTGCATTGAAATGTAAGTAAACATTTTTTTTGTCTTAAAATTCTTAGCTACAGGGACAGAGAAGGGAAGGTCAGACAAATAACCAGGGATAAAAAGGTGTAATTTCCTAATTCATAGCTTCCAGTAAGCTGCAACAGTTAATAAGTGTTTTCACTCTGCTAAAAGGGCTTCACAACCTGTTTACTCTCATAATTCTCCCACACATGTGGGACAAAGGGTTTAAATTTTAATTTACAGATTTAATCCTCAGTTCATCTCCATCATTCACAAGGAAAAAGAAGTGGACAGTAGCATACCCAAACATGCCGTCTTCTTTCTGACCAGTTCCACATGGCAAAACTTCCCATTCCTGAACCTTCAAGATAATTTTCCATCGATTGAGACAGTGAGAAGGGAGGTGAAGTGATGTTGGGTTCTCCTCAGCCTTCAGTGTCTAATGATGATCCAGATGTTTGCCATGGTCCGCCATCTGCACCATACCATCTTGCACAAGAAGAACTGAATGATTTTGTTCGTGATCTGGAGCCACCCAAGGCCAAAGTGGAGTTACTGGGATCAGGACTTTAACAATGGAATTGTATCAAGGAAAATGTCCTAATGATTTCATTTCACAGTCATCAGCAGCAGGTTGCACCTTACTTCAGAAAGGAAGATGACCCTGTGTTCCTCAGAAAGGAAGATGACCTTGTGTTCTGCTACAATGTAGATGATGTAATGGATGTCCTCAGAATCACACAGGACCAGGCAAGAATAGTGACTATTCATAGGCTCCTCAAAATTGAGTCTCAAGATGGTGTTGCTGCATAATGGAAATAGAATTCCATCTGTTCCAGTCAGACATGCTGTCTACATGAAAGAAACCTACAACAACCTAAAACAGACTGTCTTCAACGCAGCAAGTATGGCTAGCATCTCTCTTGTGACTTGAAGGTAGGGTCTGTGTTGATGGGTCTGCAGTTGGGATATACAAAGTACTGCTGTTTTTTATGTGAATGGGACAGCCGAGCAAAGACTTTGCACTTTGTGAAGAGAGACTGGCATCAGAGGAGATCTCTGAATGTCAGAGAGAAGACTGTGCAACTCCCAGCACTGGCAGAAATAAACAAAATCTCACTACTGCCCCTACACATCAAACTCGGTCTGATGAAAAACTTTGTAAAAGCCATAGATCAGCTTTCAAGTGCCTGTCTGAAAAATTTCCTCGATTCAGCGAAGTAAGAATTAAAGAGGGAGTTTTTGTGGGTCTTCAGATCTGCGAGCTCATCAAAGACAAAATGTTAGACAACCTGCTTCAGGGTGATGAGAAAAAAGCTTGGGGTGCATTTCATATGGTGTCAACTAACTTTCTCGGAAATATCAGGGTAGAAAACTACAAGGAACTGATTGAGAACATGTCTCTGTATCACAAACGTGGCTGCAATATGTCCTTAAAGATCCATTTTCTCCATTCCCACTTGGATTTCTTCCCTGACAACTGCAGTATCATTAGTGATGAGCACAGTGAATGTTTTATCAGGAAATTACAATAATGAAAAGTGAAAAGTGGTCCACTTCCCTGTTGGCTGATTACTGTTGGATGCTGGATGCTCACCAGAGATGATCCTGAGCAACAGGCAAAGTGGTGTCAGCTGGCTTTTGCCAGTTCATGTCATGTCAAAAAAAGTAGCCAGTTTTGAGTTTTCATTGTCATATTTGTCTCAAAATCTATACAAAATGAGAGCATCAGGCACATTTGCCCCTCTGAAGTCTGCTCTGCCACCCCAGGAAGTGGCGTGGATCCCTCCACAGGTCCAGCAGCACCCTGTCCCCCGCAAGAAGGGAGGGAGCTGGGACTCCTGTCTGAGCATTGGAGCCAGGTGTATTTGGAGGGAGAGAAGGGTCTCTCTGTTCCAGCTTGGCCCTCCTATTCTTCCTGGTCTTCCTCCAGAGCCTGCTATGTTGGGTTTGAACCCAATGAATGTACATTTAGGATCTTCTTTTAGCTGCTTTTAAGTAGGCTTTAAGGAAGTCTTTATCCCAATCTGTTTTTCATTGATGATGTTGTTCTAAAGTTTTAAACTTATTGCTCTATTTTCACTGTTTATGAAATTCTATTTAAATTAAATAGAATAATGTTTTCATTATTGCATTGTAAGCCACTATTCAAAGGCCAATTGCCTACAAATGTGAGATACAAATACCTTAATAAATATGTTCCCGTTTTGATCAACATGCAGGTAGCTCAGGTCACCAATATATGAATAAGAAGTTGCCTTTGGTTCCATCAGGGGCAAAGGCAGGGTGTGAATAAATATATAATAGGAGACTTCTTTTAATAGAAAACCACTTTGACAGGTTCTAGTCCCAGCTAGTAATAATTATGGTGAAAGTCAGTTACTATCACCATTGAGATTGTATAAATACTTCATAGCTAGTCTTCTGTAGTAATTGCTTTGAAAAGCCAATTCCTATACAGTGGTACCTCGGGTTACAGATGCTTCAGGTTACAGACTCCGCTAACCCAGAAATATTACCTCGGGTTAAGAACTTTGCTTCAGGATAAGAACAGAAATTGTGTGGCGGCGGCAGCGGGAGGCCCCATTAGCTAAAGTGGTGCTTCAGGTTAAGAACAGTTTCAGGTTAAGAACAGACCTTAACCCGAGTTCTTAACCCGAGGTACCACTGTATCCAGTAAAACATGTAGCAATAGTAAACTTTATTCTTAATTTCTGTTTTTAATTTTAAAAACACCTAGAGATTCCAGGCCATATGGACAGAGAAGATGCTTTGAGTGACGCTTTTGTAAACCTGGCTGTACAGCCACAGGAGGACCAGAAAGTTCAGGACAGTCTCCCAACCTCCAGTGCCAGCGCTCGATGTTTCACACATGTGACATACAACAGCTCTACAAGGTAAAGATACTCAGTGCATGCAGGGGTGTTGCATTTGGAGAAGAATGTAACATGTTATTAGTTACTGTCATCTAGCATAATTTACTCTAAAGCAGATATTTTAACTTGGCAATTAAGCATACATTGGCTTCAAAATGTATACTATAACACATATGTAGTTCCTTGAAAACAAACTCCTTCAATTTTGTAGGTCAGAGGGTCTCTTATAGTTGTTTTAACTGCATGTCTCTTAGTTCTTATCTGTTTTTTATTATCAGTTCTTATCCATCCATTATCTGTGTTTAAACTCGTATTCTATTCACATGTTTTATCCTATGCTTGTTTTTTTGTTCCTATTTGCTTTAACAATTACCTGTTTTAAATTCTAATTCCTCTTTTATTCATATGTTTTTCTTATGTTCATTCATTCATTCATTCAGGGTCTCAAACTTTGGTGCATGAGGTAGGGTTGCCATATTTCAAGAGGTGAAAATCCGGACACAAAAAGTTGTTGAGCTTTTTTAGGCCACCACCAAGCCAGAACCTGAACCAGAGCTGCCTGTGCACCATTTTTTAAAAATTGATTCCCCCTCGATGGGCATGTAGGATCCCCAAAAGACGACATGTCTGGGAATTCCCAGATACATGGCAACCCTGGCATGAGGTGCAATCAGGTGGCCTGGGAAAAGGTTGCAAAACAATTGAAAAAGATCTGTCCATGGCCCTGCAACTTACTTGTTTTTCCCCTGAAAATAGAGATCAAGGCTGTTTTGACCAGGGCTGGAATAACAAAGCTCTATCTTAGGACTTGTGATTTTCTTAATAGTGGTGCAGTCTTCTCATATCTTCTTAAACATTTAGCAGTTAATGGTGCTCTTCTAAACAGCCTTGTCAGGGGCCTGTGCTTTTCGTAATATGGCACTGATTTTGATGCTGGTGCTGATTCTGAAGCGGCAGGTAGAAAGAAAATGCTATTAAAATAAATTTGTAGAACAATAACAATTTATGAAGGCTGCAGTCCTAAACACACTAGGGCAGGTTGCCAAGACATTGCCCTCCAAACGTTGATGGTCTAAAACTCCCATAAGCCCCAGCCAGCATGGCCAACTGTCAGGAAATTAGGGATTTGTTGTTCAAGAGCACAGTAGAATTAACTTCTGAATAAACATGCATAGGATTGCTCAGTAAGTGCTCCACCAAGGCACTCAAGAATCTTCAAGTGGTCCACAATTCTGGTTTCATATCCTGGTTTAGATGGATCCCTTAAACCCCCGTTACATGATTTAGATGATATAAGACTTTTGGTTTAAGAAAGTAAGCTGAACGTGCAAAACACACAACACATGGCTCATTCCCAGGCCACAAAACCGCAGCTTATTGGACCATAATAGTTATATCAAACCTTGTTGGTTTCAGTCAAAGGTATTTCCAGGTAAATGTGCTTATATTTCCAGGAATGTGCTAGCTGAACTGCTACCTAAACTTTTTTTTAACAAACCCTACATAGGTTGAAACATCAGCTTAAGCCTGCTGTCTCAATGTCCATCTTGGGAAGCAAGTTCCTTTGAATGTAGTGGGAATTAATTCCAAGGACATAGGTTCCAGTTCCCTTGAGCTTTGGGAAGAATTTAATAATATTCCATGCAAAGGATTTACACAATAATCCAAACTCCAGCAGACTTATTTTAGAATATTTACTTCCTATTCTTGCAAAGTATATTGTTCCCCTTAGTAAGCTGAGCACTGGAATGCTAACAATTATTTTGGTTTTTCAACTTTAGTTTTACTTCTTGCCTTGCTGTTTTGAATTCTAAAATGGATCAACTAAGAAGGGTCATCACTGGTTGTTGATCCTCTCAGCTAAACTTATTTGCACTCATTGAAGCTTCATAAAGTGCTTTCCCCTCCCAAAGGCTGAGATTACTTCTTGCTGAGCTGAAGAACATAAAGAGAGCTTCAACCCTCACTAACAGCTTCTTCAGGCCACTAAAATCCAAGTGAATTCTGCCAAGCCTAAAATAAGGCAGATCCACTATTCCTGCATTTTCCCTCCTCTTGAGCTCCCAAATACAAAAGCAAGTCTTCATCCCTTACTAGTAATTGTTTGGAACCTTAGAAGTCACATGAACTCTAATGTGAGATGAAAGGAACTCCCTGTAATAAATTCAGATTGGCACAGAAATAATTGACTTCTGCTAGAGACCAGAAACCTGATAAACTTTCTCCTCACTGTTATAAAACACTGCAGCTGAACATAATGTGCAATTTTTTATGGAGCAACTTGCATATATTTGCACATTGCCAAGTTCCTACCTCACGCTAGGTTGACAAGACTGCATTAATACATCTTCATTTCTTGTCCTACAGAGGATCTGATGAGAAAATATACTGCAAAAAATATAGTCAGAAAAGCCAACATTTGAATTATATTCTATTGATACTACACAGTGGTACCTCAGGTTAAGTACTTAATTCATTCCGGAGGTCCGTTCTTAACCTGAAACTGTTCTCAACCTGAAGCACCACTTTAGCTAATGGGGCCTCCCGCTGCTGCCGCTGGAGCCCAATTTCTGTTCTCACCCTGAAGCAAAGTTCTTAACCCGAGGTACTATTTCTGGGTTAGCGGAGTCTGTAACCTGAAGCGTATGTAACCTGAGGTACCACTGTATTTTTATCCACATGTACAGTGGGGCTAAATACTGCGGCCGGCTCCAGAGTGGAAGTGTTGGAGAAGCAGTGGCAGCGCCCCCTCGGGGCAGAAGCTTCGGAGAGGCGTGGTGCCCCTCTGTGATGCTACGATCACTCGCATTTCTGCCCCTGGAGCAAGCTGCAGCCGATCGTAGTGTAGGAGAGGGCTGCCCAGAGCTGTGGACGATCACAGCTTTGGGAGCCGTTGCATCCTTCTCAGCCACCCATCTGGAGTGCGAGCCCAGCGCTGCCTTTGTGAGTGGCACTTGGCTCACAGCCTTGAGCTGTTGCGTCCTTCTCATGGCGCCCTCCAGTTGGAGGGTGGCTGAGAAGGAGGCAACAGGCTTGTGCCCTGGCCCCTGAGAGCCCAGGGAGCTATGGCGCAGCTCCCAGGATCACAGGGCGTCCTCCCTGCAAGCAGCGCAGCTCACAAAAGCAGCGCTGGGCTCACAGGGGCCAGGACACACACCTGCTGCCTCAAGGACACAACAGCTCATTGTGCTTTGATGCTCCACCCAAAACACTGTGCCTGGGGTGACAGCCCTCCCTCCCTGCTATGCTGGGCACATAGTATGCTGAAGAGCTAAAATAAGCCTTTCTACACTTTATTCAATAAGTTTTCCTTGAAAAAAGAAAAAAGCTAAAAACTTTGTAAATAATTCATCATCTCTGTAGTTACAACTCTTACAGTCATATTTTTCCACCATTAGCATTATTGCGAATACCATTAGCATTTACACGACTACAGATAACCAATTCATTTTTCACTATTTTGTTGTGATTTGAATCAGAATTTTAATATCCAGTCTCCCTGTATCATTTTCCAGTTGGACTTTGGTTTTGCCTTCCTAGACATAAGAATAGCAAAACTTATACATTATCTTTGCTGACATTACAATATCACATTTTACAAATAGGCAATTATAATTTGCTTTGCTGCTGCAAAAACTGGATAGATTCCATTTTTAGTGTTGTACTTCATTCCATTTTTCAAGCCTATCAAATCTCTACTATGTTTATATTTCCTTTGCCAAACACATTTCCTTCAGCATCATTAGTGCCATTTTGGACCATTCATTGTAAGTTTTAAGTATACAGTTACAAACCTTCCATTAGTTATTGTCATATGGATGTGTTCTACTTGTAAGAGCAAGGTTCTACATGTTTTTGAACATGTAAAAGTATTTAGGCATCCTTTTCTGTGCTATATTAATAGAACAACAACTTTGGTACATATAACATGAATAATGCATTGTTTGTTTCCATTCCCCTTGCCCTGAACTGCCAGTTATCTCTTTTTTTCTTAAAACTGATGAGCCAGGAAGCAATGCCAGCATGCACATAATATTAAACGTGTGTCAGAAAGGGTGTACTGTAAAAATAATAAATGTAAAAACATTCTAATCAACCTGCCTTTGATTCACAGAAGGTTGAACAAACCTGTTTACCTGCATAGTATTAAATTGCTGGTGTTAGAGTACGTCCTTATATAATTTTAAAAAATGAGTCTCTCTTTAGTTTGGAAGTGAAAGATAGCAGCACTTTTCAAAAGATTCAAAACAGGAATGCATCAAAGATGCAATGTCAAAAAGGCAAGAAATATCATCTCAGGATCACATAACATCTGTCTTGAACAGTGTCTCTTGTTGCTACCATATGTGACTTTCCTAGATAGGCCCTCCAAGGGGGAAAGGAGGACTTTTATCAACAAGATACCAAGCACAGTCCTTATATGGTATAACTGCGAGCATGCAACTGTATTGTGCAATTTTGACATATGATGTCCCAAATTGTTTCAAGAAGAACTGCTAAACTGAGTGTCAGAATCACATTCACAATTAAATGTGATTTAAGGCCATGGACTTAAATGGGTTGAACTTATTATTAGACTTTAATTTGAATATTTATTTTCACATCACCCTGTATATTAAAATAAAGTTTGTATTTTATTATCTTTCTCCTCCCCTTCCACTTGAACTAGTGGTCTTTGTCACAAACCATGTGTGTAACATGGGGGAGTTTTCAGCATTCATTTTTAAGAAAGGGTAAACAAAGCATCTGGCAAATGCTCTACTAAAACATTTTCTAGTATGGTATTCCAAGTGTCCTGCGCCAAAGCAAACTGTCACCATGATAGAAAAACATCACAATTATTTTCACATTAAGCCAAACTGGCCCAACCCAGACTGACCTTATTTTACTCATCTCACAGTCTTTTGAGCCTTATTAAACTTGGCATTGTGAAGGATCATGTGACACCAAGCCTATTTCTGCATCTTAGATAGAAATAAATGTAGTACTTTGGGTACTTCTATTGCATACAGCTCTTAGGTAGATTTATATGTATTAGGTAAAAGTCACTAAGTTGCTTTTATCCCCTTCTGGGCTTTTCATGTTTGTTGACTTTAATGAAAACTAGAAGCAACATCTTCTTCTAAGCCTTTTGGATATAGTTGAAATCCTCCCAAGCACTGGTCAATTTTAAAGAAATAAATGTCTAAAGAGGATGGACAGTTTTAAGCTCTCTTAAAAACATAAAAATAGAAGGGTTACAGCAATTTGGCAGCCAAAAAAGCAATTTACAGGTCACCATGGAATCCGCAGCTATGTGTAGGAAAGCTGATCAAGAGACTACAGAAAAGATAATGGAGCTGGAAGCCAAAAGGATCTTTCCATTTTGAAACTCACCTAATCTGGTCTCCAATGAAGTTCCTTAGTTTCTTTTCTTGAGCCAATAAAGCTTAGTGGGAGAGGTGGTTGCATTATTGTGGCTTTAGCATGGCTCAGAGAAAGCTGAAATGTTACTATACATTCATAGCTGCTTGCAGAACCTCCATTCAGTGCAGTTTTTTGTTGTTTCAGCCTTTGGCCATATCATCACATGACAATAGACTATTAACCAATTAAAAAAATAAAAAACCAGTCAGCCACTATAACAGTCTTCACTGTTTTGCGACCAAAACGCTACTACATATCCAAAGCTTATCTTCTCAGCAGAAAAAAGGGATTTTACATTCAGACTGAATCATGTGTATCATCAAAGGCTAATTCTACTTAATACTAACTACACCATCAAGCAAGTTAATGTGCAATTACATCAGAGCATTCACATTCTCAGGATAACAATTTACATGCTGCAACTGAAAAAAGAGGCATTTGATCATTAAGTTAGACTATGACAATGACACATGGTGTAACAGTTCTGCAAATTAATTGATATTTCCCTATTGATGAAGAAACCAAAGTTGCTGTGAAAGAATGTTGCTTCCTCCACCCCTTCTTCTGCTCACAATCATTACAATGCAAATAAGTACACAAAAAGATTCACAAATCAAAACTGATTTTCTATTCAGTGACGGCAATACTCACCTAGATTTTTAACTAACAAGTTGCAAAGCAAAATGCTGATTTTGTTTCCCTAATAAGGAAACTGCCTACATAAAAAAATTAAGATGACCAACAATTAAACTTTACTGTATAAACCAACGTACTTTTTATGATTATATTAAAATCCTCAGAAATGTTGAAAAATTAGTGACTTATTCAGCAAATACATTCCTGGGCATCCACAAAGCGTTTATATACGTAGAAGCTATACACAATTCTCAGTAATAGGCCATTTCCTTTATTATTGTTGCCAAGGATATGCAGCTAGTATTCAAACGGAAGGCTCATTAGTCTAAAGAAGAGCACACAAGTTTATTTTAATATCCATTTACCTGAAAAAGGAATAAAGCAATGGACATTCTGCTGAGGTCTCTCAGTGCCCTTCAGAAATTTATGCAAACATGGTTAGCTAAACATTCCAGGGTGCCTAGTTTTAGATCATCATCTTCATTTTGTTGGGCTCTGCATGTCCTCTTCAACATTTTATTGGTTTTTGATGCATCCTCACTTGAATTTCCAAACACACATGCACACAGAGAGATTAAATAAAATGGTCTCTTAGTTCCTTACTATTAGTGATCCTGAAACCATGGGCATAGCCAGGATTTATTTTGGAGGGCAGGCTTTATGTTGGAGGGGGCAGAACCAAGTTATCTGCAAAACATTTGGTCAGTTAGTTAAGTACTTTTATTTATTTACTTGATGGGGGGGCAGCTGCACCCCGCTGGATATGCTCATGCCTGAGACTGTAAATTGTTTTAATACAATATTAGTATTTCTACATTGTTGTAACATGCCCTGAGATTTCACTGTGGTAAGAAATGTTGTTAATGGTAACTCTATATATAGATTAATTCAATACATCTGATCTACAGGACAAAAAAGTAGACACAATACTGGGCTTAAATCTTTCCAACTAGCCCTGCGGCCTGATGAGCATGCAAATACTGACCCCACCCCCAACCCAGCTGATCTGCACGCAGCCACGGAGCGAGCCGCTTGGCACCCGGAGCAGGGCACATGCCGTGCACCCAGGGGGGGGCGATCAACCCAGGGGGCTGATTGGCACGGCAGCGATCTGCCCAGGGGGGATTTTGCTTCCCCCCAGGTATGCCACCTGGGGTGGACCGCCCCCACCCCTTCCTACGCCCCTGTCTGCACGCATCAGCAATGGAGGTGGGTTGTTCACACTGAGGTTTTCTTTTCTTTTTTTACAATCCTTGATTGTATATATATAAATTTCATGAAATAAATAAATAGATATGAGCATGTGTGTGTGTGAGTGTGCTGTGGCCACACCCACTTCTACTTTAGCACATCATGAACAAACTGATGTGAATCTATTCCCAGCAGGACTAAATCTGGATCCAATCCATTCTGTGCACATAAAGTTTTTGTAATTGAGATTTTTGAGCCTCAGGGAGCTCAAAACAGTAAGGCTGGAAGCCTGTATGTTAGGAGTAAGCCCAGTTTAATCAGTGAGACCTACGTTTGAGAAGACATGCAGAGGCTTGCAGTGTGAGGTCTACAAAGCATTTTTACAATTATACTTTGCCTGTTTCTTTTAAGATCTACTTTTTCTGAGGAGACAGACAAAAGGGACTGTGAATTTGTAACAGGCAATTGCACGGCTCCACAGGTGGACAAACCTGCATCTTGGTGTCGGACTGGTAAGGATAATGTCAAATGTGTATAACAGGGAGTGGTTTTGGAAACTGATCAGCTGACAGGTCTGGAAGAATTTTATAGTGGGGGGAACCATCACTTGTGAGGTTTCCTAGTTGACCTGCAGAATGCTCATCTGTAGCAGTGAGACAGCATGGTCTAAGCCAGGGGTAGTCAACCTTTTTATACCTACCGCCCACTAATGCATCTTACTTGATGGTAACATTTCCTTACTGCTCCCCAGTGCTCAATGGAAGGAGGATTCAGCTTGTGCCGTAGAACCCCCTCCCGCCCACCTAGAATCCTGAAACGCCCACTAGTGGGCGGTAGGGACCAGGTTGACAACCCTTGGCCTAAGCAATTGGAGGAACCAATCATCTTTTGTGCCTTAATTCCTCAGTCCCATGAATGAACTGGTGTCTCTCTAGCATTATGGTAAATATTTAAAGCAAATGAAAGACATTTCACAGTCATAGTACAGTTGCAGAGTTTTTACCATGCACTGCTTGATTATCTTCCTATGTAATGAGCTCTTTTATTCCCCCATATTCCCATATTGTCTCATTCAAAGAACGTTTTTGTTATACTCTAGCAAGGTTAGGTAAAAATAGAATGGCTATGATTGGGTGAACATAGGCTGCTCCATTTAAAGGGATTGAGGGCCCAAATTAGATAGTTCAATCAGAAACATAAAACAAAGAGGTGGTCCACATAATCATGTATCTCACTTGTTCTGTCATCACTTAATTGCTCAACGCTTGAATCTTTGTACAAAACCCATTGGAACGTATTGTGTATGACGATATATTAAAATTCTGGTGTTTCAATTCTAGCAATTCTTTTACACCTGCAAACAATCACAATGTTGAAGTCAAAGGCTAGACAGATTAGTCTCATAAAGGTTCCCAATCAAAAATACATGTAGTTAAAGGGAGTTCATTTAGGGAAAGTATTAGGGTAGCAACAAATCTAAATCAATCTATATTGCGTGCCACAGATCATGTGTGCACATGTTTTGGTTAGTAACAGACTGACAACAGTGAGTCTGGCTAAGACAGTGAAGGTGTGACCCCGGAGAAGACACTTTATGGCAAGAAATGAGCATAGAAAAGAAGTGAGACAGTAAGAATAAACAGGAAACTGGAATACGCTATACTAGTAGCTTGTGTTATTTATTATTGGTATCATTTGCAATAAGAATAACATCTTAGGTAAAATATTCATCTTTATGGCTGGAATCCTTCCTAAAAATGAATGTTTCATTCTCCCCCATGTTTCCAAATCTTTTTTAACATCTTTCCATACCTTAACATAATTGTCTCGAATATGTTGGGATTCTTTACTGTCAGTCAGACACCTAAATACTTAATCTTTTTCTCAATTTTCATGCCGCTCAGCTCCTCCAAGTGCTTTTTTGACTGCATAGCCATATTCTTGACCAGCATCTTAGTCTTCCCTATGCTGTGCCCAAGGCATGTTGCAGGTCTGTTCTACTGGCACCTACATTTACTTTTGTACACTACACTAGGAGATGGGGATTTCTTTTTTTTTAGCTTACACCAGAAAACTCAAGAATATCACTAAACATAGGGATAAATGAGAAACAGACCCACTATATTGGAGCACATGAATAGCCCACGTTTACATGAATAAGAAAGCACTATCCACATGGCAGGTCTGCCATAAGAAAAAGTGTGAAGTTGGCCTGTATGTATCTGTGTGTGTGTATCATTTACTATGTGCATCTTAAAAAGAAACTGGATTGAATTGAAATAGTATTTCTGTCTTGATTGTTTTGCTACCTAGCTCACTCAAATTACTTACCTTGTTTTTTAGAAACTCCCGAGGAAACACGTGATGGACAGGTAAATAGTTTTCCATGTTGCTCAACAGAAAATACATGTTTGCAACTCCTTCTGTCACATTTTCACATTTCTGTCACATTTTCACATTTTATTTGTTTACATAGTGTCATCAGTGTGCATGGTTTTTAAAGAGTACAGGTATTTGATCCAAGGAGCTTAAAAGTTTAAAATTCAACAGTGGGTGGGGAAGCAGGAAAATAGTATACAATTAATTTAGTTTCACATGCTTAGTTTGCTTACAGAGTAGTCCACCAGCACAGCAATACCTCAAGGGACTGCCTCTCTCCATATGAACCTACGTTCTCTCTCCATATGAACCTGAGATCATCTTGTGAGGCCCTTCTTGGTGTGCCTCCTCCACAAGAGGTCCAGAGGGTGGCAACACGAGAACGGGGCCTTCTCTGCAGTGGCTCCCCTTTTGTGGAATGCTCTGCCAGGGAGGTTCGGCTGGCACATTCATTATACATATTTAGGCACCAGGCGAAAACGTTCCTTTTTAACCAGGCCTTTGGCTAATTGACATCCAATGCCCTTTTAAAATGTGTTGGAAGGGGAGATTATTGGGCTGTTTTTATTATGTTTTGCTGTTTTTTATATTGTGATTTTATGTTGTGAACCACTCTGAGATCTACAGGTATAGGGCAGTATTCAAATTGTTGTTGTTGTTGTTGTTGTTGTTGTTAAGGTGAAAGTTTTCCTCTGCCCAACACATATTGCTGCACTGGAGTGCTGCTGGCTGATGACAGAGTGACACAAGCATCACTGTTCAGTGCAATGTTCCCCCTTCTGCTCACTAAACAGTATCCATCACAAGGCTTGAAATGAGACATTCTGGGGGTGGGGAAGCGGCGGAGCTGAGTCAGCTTGGCATTTGTTGACTCCCCAGCCAGTTGCACTGCTGTCACACAACAGTATGTGGTCCAATTTGAGCCTGGTAGCATAATGAGCTGCCTTCCTACCCCCCATCTTTCACCTTGCCAGCCTGGGTGGCAGTGCTGTGGCCCCACCACTCTGTAAACCCCCACTAGCTGGGTAGAGGGGAAGGTTTGGGTTTTGCCTTAGTTGGAGTAGAAAACAGGATTTTAGAGAGGACAGGAGTTGCCCCTCAGTTGTTGGATTTCAAATCCCATCACCCCCAGCAATGGCCAATAGCCAGGAATGATGGGAATTGTTGTCCAAAACATCTGGTGGGTTGAGGCTCGGCTTGTGCAATTGTAATTAAAGTCTACAGCAAACAGTCTCAGTCCTGTAACCTAGTTTACATTCCAAGAATATATGAGGTCAGAACAGACATGTTCCTTCTCCACTGAATATTCAAAGCCATTCATGCAATGAGTCTTAGCCCAAGAGTTTTGCTCCATGCTAAGTTACACACTGGCTATAGCCATGTGATAAACTATGCATTAATTTAAGAAAAAGTGCTTATTCCAGCTGTTTGTGTCTTCAACTAGTTTAAATTTTATCCTTCTTATGTTCAACCCAAGAATTAATTTGCATTTCTCCCCCCATACGGCACACAGCGTATGGGTCCTGCCAAAAGCCATTCAGAATACTTTGTAAGCAGCCTACTTGATTGACATGAACGTAGCATAAAATAAAAATTAACATTCTGCTGGCTTCCATATTCTCAGCTGACACCTTTTTAAAAGTAATGAGCCAGTGCAGAACTTGTAAGTGATCCTTCCCCCTCTATCAGAAAGCCGCTCCTGAGGACCTAGTCCTTAAATTAAGACATCACTTCTGTGCACTTTCACAAACGTCTGCATCTAAAAGTGGCTCCGTGTGCATTACATGGCAGGTGAACTAGAATTTCGTAACTGTTTCCCACAACGAACAAGTAAGGTGTGAATGGCAAACACCTCTCCAGGCACACCACCACCTTTTCTTTTTGACAGGTTTTAACACAGTAGCCCTAACCAAGAAGGATGAGAATTATGGCCTTCATATAAAATTTGCTGACAAGGATCTGGTCCATGGAGCCAAAAAGCTCTCCTGTTAATAATGCTATACAAGTTTCTACATGACAAAATATACTAATAAATAAGATCATGTGATCATACACTAAAAAGTCACTAGCTTCAGAGCTACCTTGCTAGAAAGAGATGGTCATTTATAAAAGATAAAGATGTAATTAACTGGGGACGGGGGCAGCAAAAGAAAAGTAGACATGCCATATAGCAGAGGGAAGGGAAATGTGGCCTCAGGGTCACACACAATCCTTGGCCCAAGTGCAAGCAGCATGCTTCTTAATTTAACGAGAGCAGAAGGGGGGAATGGGGGGGATGCTGGAAGAACAAGTGGGGTGAGGGAGCCTCTGCAAATGATCAGTTTAGCCCTCTAGCAAAAGTGATCTGTCTGTCTCTCTCCTGGCAGCAGGAGCAGAGTGGGGGGAAACGGGTGAGGCGGCCACCCACCCACTACTGTCTTTGATTCCTGACAGACTGCTCCTGAGGGAATGTGGCCCGAGACACACACAAAACAGGTCCCACTTGCCTACCTTATATAGTTCCCAACCTTCCAGTCCAGATTTAAAGATTATTATTTGTCCATCTCCAGACAAAAACTGAGAGGCATCTGACACCTATAGCTGCGGTAGTTTTTGAACAGGAATGTTGGAGTGGCAACTGTTCACAAAATACAGATCATACTGGCTAACAGGTTTTATTTCCAGAGTAGCATAGGAGTGTTTTGGTGCATGAAATGTGCCAGGGTGTGTTACTTGGTTTCTGATCTATAATTATGTAGGGGTTCAGAATACGAAGGAGCTTAGTTGTATGAAACACTTTGTGTTGTGCAAAGTAAAGCAACTGTTTAGAATATGCTGCCAAATGCTAACTCATTTCAAAGTCCATACTACTCTTACTAGCAGTTTAAATACTGTATAGAGAAAGGGCAGGCAACAGTGCTGGAAATATAGTACAATTACAAAGATATTCACTGTTGAAATGCAGGTTTTATGCAGTATTCTGCTGGGTTGTTTCCAGCTCACTGTTAGAACAGATATACCATGAGATGGAGCTGCTGGTCTGGTAAATGCATGTTGTTCAAGACTGATCTAATCTGACGTGAAAGTTTTTTAAAAAACAAAGATCCTCATGAATTCCACTTGAACTTGCCAGCACACAGTGAGCCTGAAGCAGCCTTAACTTGCACACTTTTGCTGCCAACTTTTACACTTTTTTACTTAAATGACTAGAGCATATGTTGAATATTACAGTGAGGCAAGTTTCCTTTCGTTTCAAGTTCCACGCCTAGTTCTCTTTACATCATGAAGGCTGAAGCATTTGTATGTATTGTAATTTGAAAAGGGAGAAGTCCCTTGTTTGGGGTGGGAGAGGGAAATTCATATTGTATCTTCTATTGCACCAAAAGCATAGGCATGCATCCATGCTATCCAAAATATACCCAAGATTTGAATGTGTACATTTTCAGAAATTGTCATTTTTTTCAAATGCTTAGCTTTTCAGAATTTTGCTTGAGAGTGCAAAGATACGGGACCACTTGATACATGACCAAAAACATGGTGTTATTCAACTATTCAATAAATAGTTAAGTTAACATAATTAAGACTTTTTAAATTGAAAAGTTGTTTGTTTCATTGAAAATGTGGTTATAAAGAGAAAAATACAAGTCTTAATATCCACCCTGTACTGTGACAAGTGTCATTGTTCTTTTTTTCTTTTCTTTTTTACAGGAAATCAGAAGTGGCTCCATCGAAGTGGTGCATTTTGGCCTGGTATAAGCCAAAATCTTAATAGTTAAGATCTTGAAAGAAAGTCAGGAGGACCCTACACACCAATTGTTGAGAATTTTCAACCTCCTTATTTCAATCAATTCTGTAATAGAGTTCAAATACTGTATTTACTTGAGTCTAATGCGCCATCAAATCTAATGCGCACCTCAATTTTCAGAACCTTGAAACCAAAAAAAAGTATTTGCCGGTGAATGTAAATGTACCATTGAATCTAAGTAATCTTAATTTTCGCAACGTAATTTGGTCAGAACGGATAAGTATTAGATTCAAGTAAATATGGTAGCAGTAAACGCTCAGCACTTTTAGTCCCATTTATTTCTATGGGAGAAAGTTCCACAAGTAGACATAATGTCTGAAGACATAATGTCTGAATGTAGACATTCAGTCAGAAAGAAACCCTCTGTCTGTCTGTCTCTCTCTCTCTTACACATACACACACACACAGAGAGAGAGAGAGAGAGAAAACAGCTTTGCAACTTTATTACAAGGAAGTCCAGAAAATGCTGCAAATAATTACACAGTACAAATACTGGATATAATAGAGGGACAGTTATATGAGGTAGATTTGGAAATGAATCCAGGACTGCTGCCCTAAAGTGGGTGGCTTTTCTACCATCTGATAGCACCTTTGTTCCAGGTTCACAAAGGCCTAGACATGTCTCCTCAGAAGTAAATTCTACCTAGCTAAATGGGGCTTGCTCCAAGATAAGCAGGTATACAATTACAGCCTGAATATCTTTTAAGGCAGCCCATTCGCTTGAAGTTTGCAAATACTTGTTCTTCTTTGCCCATCTGTGCAAATCCCTAAATTTTATAATGCCACAAATTGCAAAATAAACCCTGTATACATCAAGGCCAACAGCACTGTATAGTTGTCACATGTACAGTAATGAAGACCATGAACACATGCATAAATTGGGGACCTGTTTGAGACCCGTGAAACTTTTCTTCCCAGTTCCATAAACTGACAGCATAAATAAACCTTCATGAGGGCGTGGGTAAAAAGATTCATTCGGAACGGGAAAGTGGGCTTCAGCTTCTCATCTTCAAAGCCACATGGAGATGGACCAAGCCCACTTTTCCCCCAGCTTCTGGGCCACAGGGCTGGAAGGTCAGTCAAGGTGGTGGAGCCCTGAAAGGAACTTCATGCAGCATTAAAATGTTATGAAGGAGAAGGTAATTCGAGAATACGGACAGACCCCCTTTCCCTATCTCTGCCTCCTTCCCTCACATAAGCATAAGCATAATCCGTAGTGGCAGGAGGAGCAGTTAAAAGAAATCTCAGAATTTACTCCTCCCTCCTTTACGACTACAGCTTTGAATTTCCACTTAAGGCTTTGCAATAGATATTCCATAACATTCTAACAGATAGCATCTTCACTCAGGATACCTCTGCAAAAAATCATCCTTTAACAGCCAGTACAATTCTTTGAAGAAAAATGCTCTCCATTTTCCAGTACATCCATATCAGTTTAGTTGAATAACCATTATTTTCCCCTTAAAAAGGCATGGTGACTCTAATAATCTAACCTTCTATAGAATTATTCAGCTTTTTCAGGCATTAACAGAAAATGGACTGGGGGGAATCCTATGCTGCATTTTGTCATAACTACATTTGTACTCTCATTTTAAGAGTAGTTTCCTCCTGACATTGTTCAATGCATTTTTTCTGGTGTTGTCTGGAGACATGTATAATATAAAATGATCTTAACTGTGGTCACACAATTTAAAACTAAAGTTTTGTTGAGTTTAGTTGTAGACTTCATTTGTAATATTGCCAAATAAAGAGAGATAAAATTATTTTTATACTTTGCAAAGAGTCCTTGTCAAATCTGCATCTAACCTTGTGGATGATGGGTTTAGTAGCAAGACTGGGGGAATAAAGCATAGAGACTTATCAGTAATAGTCTGATGAACACATTAAATCCATGCTGAAATGCTTATGTCCTCAGCAGACAAAAAGTAGTAAAATGCGTAATATTTTCAACACTCACTGGTCCAGTGGCCGAGAAATACAAGACCTATGAGACAGTAGTCCACCATATATCACTGCATATAAAAATAAAATTGTTACTGTGTGTTTTCTTTCAGTGACATGAGGAGAGCATGTGCCCCATAAGGTATATTTATACAAAGGCACTTTCTGCAAAGGTCTACGCAGTCCCACAACGGATCAAGGGAGCCTTTTGCTTGTTCAGCCTAAGGATCCTGAAATGCGTTACTTAGCCATAGAGTTATTTTGCTGAATTGCAGCCATATTTCTGTCAGTACAAGTGAAGGTCTATATGAGGGATTAATCTGACACCAGACAGTGATCTTTAATCCTTCAGTATATCATAATCTATTTACTTTGCATGCTAAGAGGATTTTGGTTTTAAAATACACAGGAAGTGATGCTAGAAATGTACAGAAGATCAGGAATGCCGTTTCCAAAATATCTCAGTTTTTAATAAAATCCCTTTATAGATTTCTTGGAGTTCCTTCCTTTCAAAGTACTGAATAGGGATTTAGCTGGAAATGGGCATATTTTTTAGTTATACTGCAGTTCTGCAAATGTGTTTCTTTCCTGGGTGTGGGGGGGGGGCAGTGCTAGATACAAGGCATGAAAGGAAAGGATCTTTTACACTGCAGATCATTTCCAGCAAGTTAAACTGGGTATTTGTTGGCAAAATCAAAATAGATTCCAAGCTACTGTGAATTTTAAATGTATTGCTACTGTGTTAGCTCAGTTGGTGATTACTGTACCATTCAGGTGATAAAACAAACAGAATCAAAATAATTCTTAACTCACAGAACAGAATTGGAATATTATACGAAAAAACACCCTTTGATTATACAAATTACTGTACACCATTATCTTAATCCTGGCGTTGAAGTCTCCACAAATGCCTGTTAAATACTTCTTATAAGCACGTAGATGACAACTGCACTTTTAAAATTATTTTTCATTCAATATGTTCAACCTTTTCTACAATATACCACTGAGCATCTTAAGACACAATTTGTTATTTACTTCATCAGAAGATGCAATAAGGAAAGAATACTAGTTTGAGAAACAGAAAGTGCATTCTGATATTGGCTGAGTGACATTGAAAACCAAGGGAAAGTTGCTTAGAAAATGTTGTGCTAATAACATGACAGCATGCTGCATGCTGAAATTCTGTACCAGGATAAATCCAATTCTGTTTCATGAAAAGATGGACTGATCAAACTGCAGCATGAAGCAAACAAAGCATCTTGGCATACATTTGTTTATAGTCACTGGGGGGGAGGTGCCAGTACTGTGTACCCCTTGAGTACCCCCAGAAAAAGCGCTGCGTTTAGTGCCTTATTTAATAGAGGTTGGTTCTGTGTATACCCCAAATAAAGAAGCAAAGAGCTGGATTGTGCCATTAACAAGGCATGGTGAGGTGAGCTGGGAGCGTCCAACCTTCTGAGTATCCTCTACCTCAGTTGTCGCATCAAGCTAAACACAAGACCATCTCCACTCCCCTTTCTTCTCTGAAAAACTAAACCAAGCAGATTGAGGAAAACATGTAGAGCTTTAGAGGTGGAGGGGTATGGAGAAGTGGGGTGGAGAGGTGGGATCTTCCGTTGAAGTGGGCAGCTCCAGCTAGTATTATTAGTGTTATTAATATATCATTCTGAAATTTGGCAGACTCCGCCCCCCATGGCAAAAAATTAAAAAGTTAGAGACTTTTATTTAATTTTTTAAATAAAAATTTTAAAAACCCTTAAGAGGGTCCCCTGGATGGATCTGGCTGAAATGTCATGGGCTTAATCCTCTCAGGAGGGGCCCCTTTGCTTGTCATTTTCATCTACTTACATGAAAAGCAGGGAACTTATATCCTTTTTTATTCCCTGTTATAGACAATGGGGGGGCAGCTTTTGATGTAACAGATTAGATTTTGACCTGAATAAATAATCAGATCAGAATAACACATAACGGATCTCAAACAGACTAGGTTGCTTATAAATGCAGGAGATACAAGGCAAAGTCCTATCCTTGACCACTGAGCCTGCTTTCCTAAAGGGTACAGTTTCCAAGTGTCACCAAAGCACTATTTAGCTATTCAACAGAATGTATAGCACCACATGCACTGACCCCTCCACTTATGAACTTCACATACTGAGCATTCCTGGACTGTGTAAACATATCAGAAGTTTAAGTTTGCATTTAATTGGATTTGTCACACATCTTCCTTCACTGGAATTCTAGAGACCAACAGGACCACCAACAGGACCATCATCAGAACTACCAACAATATCAGTGGGGAACACCCCCAAGAAGTGTCTGGAAACCTTTTGGATCGTTCAGTGTTCAGTGGTGGGTTGACATAGTCAATCCTCTGCAGCACTAAGGAGTCCCTGTAAGTCTAAACCAATATAGGTTATCATCTTTCCAGGACAAAGGAATTACACCAAATCTCCTCAACTGCAGATCTCCCTCAACCTGCCCAGGACAAAAAAACCCCACTTAAGTCAAGAGGTGAGATATTAACTGAGACAGCCCCATGGCTCTTATGGTGGCCAATAATCACCATGTTCTGGTCCTGTGGAGGAGCACAGTGCAGGTCAGCTATCAGAACAGAAAGCACTTCCAGTGAGCAACTTGTTCCAACAAAGGATGGAAATGAATGGAGGTGTTTTGAGCCTCTGCCTCCTTTGGGAGAACTAATCTCTTGAGGAGCCAACCCTCTAGCCTGAGGACTCCTGCATGACCTATAGCCTGGTACACTCCCTGCTTGCTGTACTGGTGAGGTAGGTTGAGAGGCACTTGGTTCCCTGAGCCCAGGAAAGGCACCTGTGAGGGTCCTTGCTCTGGTTCTTTGTGCCCTCATGCTGCAGGATCTGGTTCAGGGGCTCCTGCCTGCTAGCTTTGCATTCAGTGGTCCCCCGATCACCATCATCTGCTCAGAGCCAGAAATTCGACCTGACTCATGGGCTGGCAACACCTTTGACTCGGCATCCTGGTCACTGCTGGACTCAAGAGAAATAACATGAATTTTTTTTTATTTTTATTTTTTTTTAATGATATTTATTCAAAATTTCATCAATACATAAACAAAAACAAGAAAAACAAAAAATACAGCAAAAAAAAAACACAAAAAAAACCAAAAAGGAAAGAAGAAAAATACAAATCTCAGGTTACAACTTTTCATTTGCTTATTTCTTGAACCTCCTCACACCTCCCTTTTTGTATTCTAGTTTAATTCGTTATTCCAGCAAATTCTTCCCATGTTTCTCAATTTTAATTTAAATGATTAATCTTCACAATCTATCTTATTTATTAATTCAACATAACCTTTCCATCTTTTAATATAATCTGTTATTCAATTTACCTTAATCTCTTTAACCTTATCTTATCTTAAAAATCTTAAAATTTCAAAGTTTACATCATATTCATTCATATCTCCTTAAATCATTTCTGCTAAAGCCAATTTAGTTCATTTCCAGCATATTCCCTGATATTTCATTAATGTTGCACTAATTCCAAAATTAACAAAAGAATTTCTCTTGATATCTCTAATTTTTATCCAACATCCCTTCTTCCTGGTTTCGGGTCATGTCAGGCCTTTCTGTCCATTACATCCAGTCCATCAATCTGGTGTTCTTATGTCCGAGGCCCTTAAGTCTCTTCTAGGCCCCTTCTGCACATTTTCATGTCCTTGTTTGTGCTTGCGCACTTCTTTGTCTATTGTTGGTTTCTTGGGGAGTGGGTCTCCGGAGGGTTCCATCCGGTAATAATTTCCATTTTCCTTCGTCAGACTGGCCCCTTCCCCCCAGTCCCACTCCCCGTCTTCATCTTTGTAATCCAAAAAGCATTTATCCAAAAGATAGTTGTTCACCTGCTTCATAGTCCCACTAGAGTTAAGAGCTTCCTTGACTTCAAACACTTCCCAGCACTCTCCAAGTTCAATCTTCCAACGCAGTGGCTTTTGTTCCTGCAGGACTTTGGGTCTCTCCATTTGTGTTGTTTGAGGAGTAATCACTGCCTCTTCCTTCTTCATCTGCCCTTGGACTTGCCTTGTCAAACCAGATTCCTGAATTGGTCGCTGTATAACTTCTTTATCCTTATTCCCTGTTAAATCATATTCACTGGCCACAGCACTCATCAAGTCCAATTTTTCATGCATCAAGTTCATTTTCTCATGCAGCTGCTCCAGCAAGGCATTTGTCATGCCAAGGGCAGATACCAAACCTTCCTTCCAACACATTTCTGTTCAAGGTCAAACGGCTGGTCCCACGATCCAAATCTCGCAGCTGTAGAGTCCAAGTAAGCTGCAACAACAAACTGACAGGCTCCCTCTAGGGGACACAATTTCTATTTGTATCCATTTTTAAAATGTATCCAACAAAGAAGATTACTTTCGACTTCAAATCCTTTCAATTTTCAGATACTTTGTTTCTTTAAAATACAGAAATGCAGAAGGTAGCGTTGAAGTTAATTTGTTTCTCTTCTTTTTTTTTAACTATCTGTCAAAGTACTCCACTTTCAATCAATGGACGTCTCAAAGAATTTCTGTCCCGACACCCCGTCCCCAGGTTTGGGACGATGGAAACTTAAATTCCTTTACTCTCCTCCTGCAGGATTAAACAGTCAAATTCCCCCCCCCCTTTTCTCCTGCTTCCAAGGGGGTTTTATTGGTTGTGGATGCAGGAAATTTCCAACTTTAAAGCAGTTTTCCAGGCTATTAGGTTGCAAGGTCTTTGCTTCAGTCTATATACAAAAAGCGGAAGGCGGACTTCCTGTTTAAACCTTCCCACTTGTGCCTTATTCATAAATTTTGCAAATTTCTTGATCCAATTCTCCATTTTTACTCACGGGTACTTGATTTAGAGTCCAAATGTCATCAGGAAAAAGTCAGCGCTCTCCAGCGATGGCTGTGCAGCTTCCCTCCATGGAAAAAGCGATCGGTTCGC